>NC_051404.1:5544428-5544905 GCF_015228065.2 Penaeus monodon | reverse complement strand
TTACAAGCTGATGTGATGATAATAAACCAACGAACGTGTGCGGAAAAAGCGTTGTGATAATTACCTGACAACCTATTTTCGCAGCGCTATAGCATTTCATTAAACATGGATAAGTCACGGGTACTTATATTTTCTTTTACAGATGGGGTAAGGTTAGGTGAAAGTGTTAAGAAGTGGAGGAAATTATGAAAGTCTACAATTCAGATATATGATTTATTCACTGGAGAATACAACGTATATAATTAACTATGACGAATATAAGAAAGACTCGTATGCAAGACTAGTTTTATGAAAATGCTAAACTTTCTCGCATATGCTAAAAAAAAAGACATAATTACTCAGTAAGATATCCGACGCCTCATTCACCTTTCACTATCTTGCCAAAATTACGAGCTTGATGTTATTGATATAATTTACTGCTGGGGAGCGAAACACGAGGTTTTGTAGATGAAGAATGAGCACTGCACTCATGGATAC
>NC_051404.1:5543632-5544110 GCF_015228065.2 Penaeus monodon | reverse complement strand
CAGTCGCCCCACGTATCCTCGTTTTCTTACATTCATTAGCATTCTATCACTGATTTCTACAACATTCATCACGCCGGCTTGTGTGTAATACATGATATACTGTTCACTAACCGCCCCCTTTGCCTCTGAACTAGCTTACGTTGACAATGATGCCTTTCACCTGCACGTATTTCTTGCAACTTACCTAGTGTTATTTTATGTTTAATATATTATTTCTAGTATTAATTTATTCATCAGTGTATCTTCTGATAGTGTGTTAAGGAATACCGAAACGGTGTTTATCACTTTATTATTTTTTCCCTCTAAATGCTTAGGAAAACTATACTCATGAAAGAGACTAGCCACGAATGTCTTCTACACGAGGGAAACCTTTCATTTACTTCTTACTTTATCGAAATTAGTATATTGTGGGTTATATTTAATTGCGAATGTAGGAAAAACGCCTCTTGAGAATTAATTCCAAGGCTAAAAGTTAATG
>NC_051404.1:5541125-5542806 GCF_015228065.2 Penaeus monodon | reverse complement strand
ACCCTTCCGCCATCAGTAGGCGCTGCGCGTGCGTGTGCAGGTACACATGCCACCTAGACCTGCCTCAGTCCCGGCCACGAGCGAGCGTCCCCAGCCTCGCGTATTCCTCAGGGCTGGCAAACACTCTGTAGCCGTAGGCCCTCAGGACGTCATCGCACTCCCTCTGAATCGCCAGCATGTCCCGATAGCCGAGGTGCTTCTGCCAGCGGTCCGGCATCTCCGACGACTTCCTGCTGATGGTGAACGGATGCTGAAGCTCCCAGGCGTCGTCCAAGCCGGAGGTGCGCTCGAACAGGACTTTGGCGACGGAGGCAGTGAAGGGCAGACCCGCAAATTTGTAAAGCCGTCGCACCTCCCTCTCCGGCTGGAGGACAAGGTCCTCGTACCGCACCAGCAGGTATCTGCGCGAGGAGAGACGGGGCACTATGTCGTCAGAGAAAGAACGGAACGTGTGTTTAGAGTGTCCAAGATAGAAGGTTACACTAGATAAACACTTAATTTTGCACTCCTTTAGAGTACGTAGTAACAAACCGGCGCATCCCATAAGAAAATGAAGTTGAATAATTATTATTATTTTTTAACTTCATTCAAGTATAAGCGAATATATTATCACCTTTCTCTTATTTCATCGAGTCTACCACTGAGGTCGATAGTCCACTTCGAAATATTTTCGAGATAGAATCATTGCAAGAAGGCCTCTAAACGCAGGCTAGGCCTACCTGTCTGGGTAACGTCGGAGGAGCGTGGGGAGGGCGGCCAAATCCTGCCTGTACCTCTCACACGCCTGCGATATGTTTGTCTCCGCTTCGTAGAAGTACCCTGGCGGCAAGGCTCTCCTGGAGGCGATGGTGGCTCGGGCGTCGCGGACGAGGTGGATCAGCCGCACATCGAGGGAATCGTCTTCCAGGAGCGGCACAGCCTCGTGCAGAGCCACGCCCACCACACGCACCACCCCGACCCGCGAGGCGCGACAGAAGGCCTCGAAGGTGGCGGGCGAAGAGCAAAAGCTTTTATCCAGTTCACAAAGAGCTTTGATCCTCAGGTCTTGCGAATGCATCCATATATACTCCTTGAAGTATTTCGGTCGGTGAGCGAAGCGGCAGTGCAGTATGTCCTTGAGCAGAAGCGTGGAGGCGTTGGCACCCTTCGGCAGAGTGGCATTGTGTGCTCGTATCGGTTCTTCCGAGTAGAAGGTCGATATCCACGTCGTCAGGATGCTGCCAGTGAAGGTGGAGCCGGAGCGCACCTGCGTCCAGAGGAGGACGTGCCGCTGCGGCGTCCGCGCCCCCGCCGTCCGTTGGCGCTGCTGGTGTTCGGGGGCGAAGAAATACCGCTGGGGAAGATGGCGAAGGACCACAGCCAGCGACGAAGTGAACGCGGCCAACACACACACATACAGAACGGACCTCTTCCTCGGCTTGATTGCGGACAGCATGCCGTAGTCGACCACGCACTCGCCGCTTCCCTATGCGTGGGAGAGCTGCACCGGCGCGTTGTGCGTGCGAGCTATTTTAAGCAACAAGCAGCTATATTAAACAAAAAGCAGGAAGAAGGGATGCTATTTTGAGGTATGAGGTACGTCTCTTAGAGAAGGACATATTTCTACGTATAATATGAATTCGAGATTATTTACATTGAGATGTGCCTTTCTGTCCAAGTCGAAATAAGTGCTTATTTCGAA
>NC_051404.1:5540810-5541061 GCF_015228065.2 Penaeus monodon | reverse complement strand
AACCATAACAAGACCTGATTTCAAATTTATTAATATTTCTCAACACAAACATTCTGTCTAAAACACCTAACAGCTTTACTAAATCATATACTCTTATCAATGAAACAATAATAAATATTCTTAAGTTTTGTGAAACCAGATTATAGACGACGTTGTACAACTTTTCACCTATCAGATTATCGCCTTTTCCGTAATAAGGTATCTCGGGACAAGGGCGGCGTGGCCTTGTGCGCAGTTGCAGAAAGTATTTG
>NC_051404.1:5535861-5538615 GCF_015228065.2 Penaeus monodon | reverse complement strand
GCAAGTATATGATAGTGATCCTAATGTTTATGATGAATGATACGATTTAAAAAAACACAATGACCTTACCTCCTCAAAAAAAAATAATAATTACAATATGACTAAAAATAAAGAGGGGTAAGAATATTGGATAAACATCTAGTGATAAATAGGAAATGGAGAAATATTTCATAGGATTAAAAAAATGGAACACAAAACTTAAAAAATAATGAGTCTTCAAGATGAAAGTTTTCCGTCGCGCCCTCCTCTTTCCCTCTCCTTTCTCTGTCTAAGCACCATCTTCCCTGCGGCTTCAAAAGAGTAATAAGACTGTGTATGACATATCATAACCGCAAACTCGGAACAAAAACATGCTCATTATAAAAAGGGTTTTTAG
The DNA here is from genome assembly GCF_015228065.2 of Penaeus monodon. Lineage (NCBI taxonomy): Eukaryota > Metazoa > Arthropoda > Malacostraca > Decapoda > Penaeidae > Penaeus > Penaeus monodon. The sequence goes on along the minus strand of NC_051404.1, from coordinate 5,538,239 downwards.
CCAGAGGACAGAACATTTTTAGAGATGATTTATAAAGTTTATCAGATCAAAAGCTCAAAACCTGTCATTATTTCAAGCGCCAAGTAACGTTAAGTGACAACACAGGACTTTTATATAACATTCATTCTAACCATGGTTGTTTTATGATAATACGTTCGTTATATTCTGTTGATCAATGATATCAACTGTCAATTTTAGAATGCATGTTTGAAATTAAAAAAATGAGCAAAAATTTTAATATTTGAAAAGTGCGCGCATTTATATTACTTTGAAAGATGCATCCCCCACAGGCTAAAAAACGCTGTATCTTTATTTATTTTTGAATTACGCCGTAACAAGCCTTGTCATCACCCTCTCGCGCTTTATAATCCTAATAGAGATGGGATCAGGACTATTGCTCTCCTACAAAAGTCAAAAGATTTTGAGTACGTGACAAAATCGCGTACTACTTTACTCCGCTCGCCATGTTTCTATAATCTCGACCAATCAGAGCGCCACATACTCTTTGTGTTTCTAAAATTTTAGCCAATGCTGGCGTCTCTTGCAAACCCTTTCTCGGGGAACCTGACCATCAAATCGCCGAATATCCTATGTTTTTCCAAATCTAATCCAATAGGAGTTTCGCTAACATACCTCTCTTAGAAATTTTAACCAACCACAGTGTCGCATACTTTCTGTGTTTCCAAATTTGAACCAATGAAAATATCTTTTTACAAATCCCTTCTTAGAAGATCCGACCAATCACAGCGTCTTAGCTCGTGACAAGTTGTTATTGTGGCTGAGCGGAGTGAGGAGAGCAGAGTGCACGATGGCTGTCGGGAATTTTTGACTATTTACGTGCTCTCTTCTCTGAATTGTTCTGCATTTATGATGCAGGTAAGTCGTGAAGTGTTGCTCGATCAGGAATTATAACGGTGGGCGAGGAAAAATCTCGGATACGCCGAAAAAACTTAACCCGAGTTGGGAGGCAAGAATTCTCCCAAGTTTAGTTTAGTGGGGAATCGGTCGAGAATTTTAGAGTTAAAATCAAAGTGTGTGGGAGTTTCACATGGAAAGTACTCATAAAGAGGGTATTCATTTCGGGATCATCTGGACACCGAGAATAGCAAGCTCGCGGCAACTAGACCAGTGAGAGCTCTCACCTTCCTTCAACCTTTTGCAGAAACGAACTTCATATTCCCTCACTTGTTAAGAGTGAATTTCCTCACCCTTTGAGGTCATTTAGGGTGGCTCATTGCAGGCACTTGATCACAGCATTGCACGCGCACCATGGCTACCCGAAACGGTCGTTTTCGTTTCTCGAAATGGGTTCTTTGGCAACACTATATATGTTTTTGGCATAGTAGTTGACTTGTGAATATATATAGCAAAAGTAGGGAACTACTTCACAGTAGACTATGTTTAGTACCAGTGATTTAAAATAGTGATTTGTAATCATATTGGAAGCTGTGAGCTAAGTCATGGGATGAGCTATTTTTTGGACAAAGTGAATGTGATTTAGTTAATTATTACAAAGTTAATGGGATTTATCTGTAATCATCTGCTGTAGGTCCAAAAGCATTATTCTAGTAATTATTTTGAAATGATAATGGTCATAACAGACTTACTGGATTGAGTGCAGACAAGGGGGATATACTGTGGTATATGTGGTTATGTTATCATTAGAGCAAGAGCCCAATGGGAATATATGTTTTTCTTATTATTACATTGATTATGTTCTCTCCAGATTGATTTGAAACTTGCTATGAACTGTGATCTGTTATGGAAGGCCTTCAGTCTTCAATCAAATATGATATTGTTGTAGTGTCAGGCAGTCCCGGTAGCATATGTGATGCGTGCTCTTGCAAATGCCAAAAAAAACTCAGCCCATATATATTCCTGTCATGAAGATGATAGAACTTGGGACTGATTACTTTTTTGATGATAGATACTAGAGAGATTTATGAGTTCTGCCTTGTCATAGTAGTATTGGAGGTTTGTAAACCTCATCTGGAGCATTGACATACACAGAGGCCTTGGCAATTGGTGTGTACCTGAGTGGAATATGTGTGGATGTTTTCAAAATTTATCTTGTATAATAAACTTATTGGCAAGAGTATAATGACCTTATTGGTAAGGGAAAGGATAATTCAGGATGTATACCCTATAAATATTAATCATATAGGGTATTCAAAACCTTAATCTTTTTGCCTTTTATCAATACTAAAAGAATAATTCTAACTGAAACGCCTAGTGGAGGAAGATAAGAAAAGTGAGTAATTTGGGTTTTATATTGCATACTGATTCCCCGTTTTGGGGAAAGGATACCATTGTTATTTTGTTTTCAAGCTTTTAAAGTTATGAGGTTTCAAGGTACCAGTGGGCTCTATAAAAATTTT
>NC_051404.1:5532760-5535750 GCF_015228065.2 Penaeus monodon | reverse complement strand
TCCGGGTGGGTGCGGCTACTTCTTTTTTCCCAGAACATTTTTACCCCTTGAAAATCAAAAAAAAGTCTTTCAGTCGAGGTTGACAACTAAAACCTTTTTGCTTTTACAATTACGGACTGTTTCGTAAAAAAGTTCAAAAATTCATACAAATGTGTAAATTAGTTCCGTTGTTTATAAATCTTTTTAACACTCTGCCCTTTTGCCTTTGTAGTTTGAAAACTGCATACTGATTGTTGTCAAGGCGCTGAAATTTAAAAAGGCTGCTAAGGTAAATGTTAGGTGAATAGAAAGATGAAATTGAGATTTGCAAAAATTGAAAGGTCTCTCTTTCTTTTTTTTTATGAGTTCATTGGGATAATACCAAAATGAGGTCTTTGAATGAAATTTTATATATTCCATAGGTTTTTCAGTTGCAGACATTTCTGTCTTTTTTTATTTTCATATTGTTTTAAAAAGTTAAAAGAACTTTTCCCCATAGAGTAAAACCATAATTAATATAGAAAAGATTACTAATTATGATAGAAAAAAAACATTTGCTAAAGGGTGTGGACATCCGAAACGTTGCCAGTCCCCAAAATTTTATATTTCATAAAAATAAAATCGTTTAAAGTATTCGATAATTAGTTCATAAAATGATTGACTGGAAAAAAATGTGGAATTTTTTACTTACCGTCTTTTTACTTTTTTCATTGTGGGTGATTAAATGAATTTGTTTTTTTTCAGAAATGGTTTTCCTGAAGGGAGCAGTTGTACAGCCCAAAAAAAGAAGTTGTGTCAGGATGAATATTTTTTATCATACCATCATGTCAGCCCCTGCTTGAGATTTATAAGGGAAGTTAATGAAATTTCTCACACGCAAGACCTGTTTCGCTGGGTCTGATTGAATTTTTAAATTTTTTTTTTTTTTTAGAAGTATTGTTTTTTTACATTCTCTCAGTCTAAAATTAAAGCTAAAAAAATCCCAATTTGTTGTAAAGTTAAAAATTCCCTATATGTTTTCTTACATTGTTTCGATTCTGCTGTACAATTAAAAAAGGACTTAGAATCTTACGGGGGATTTTTTTGTCAGATTTTTTTTGGGCCTACTTTTTTTTTCTCTATTTTCATTAAAAGAGAATTAGGGGGGAAAAGAAAAAAGAGGGAGGTGAGAGAAGGTACACTAAATCAGTGTACCATCTTTGCAGCTAATTCTCTTTTACCAAACCATCTTTACCCCCTTGTAAATAAAAAAAAACTTTTCTTTATTCGGGTTTCTTTGTCTTTTTAATACTTGATTTCAGCTCTGTTACGATCGCAGGGAAAACACGAATTTCTTCGCAACAAAAATTTGAGTTTGAGAGAAAAGGGGCACACCCATTGGGTTGTGTATGTTCTTGGACCCTCTTTGAATGTGGTTACCAAGGTAATTAAAAATCTTGAATTTTCAGTTTTTCCCCTAAAAAAGGTATGCACATCTGCACGAGAAACCCGGGTGCCTAACCGCACAGTTTCTTTACCGTTGCTTTCTTTTGCAAATCCGTATGGCCATGTAATAGGCCTTTGATGACGGAAAGTGCCCAAATTTCCCAATAAAGAAAATAGACCTAAGTTTACCATATATGGAGATGGATTAAATCAGTGGTGATCCTTTGTTATTATTTTCACCTAAAAAGACTTCTCTTATACTGGCCCTTCTTTACCTGCAGCCTGAGGACCCCCCTTTCCTGACCGTTGGTACGGGGGTGTCAGCCAAGTACAAGGGGGGTTTTCTGTGAGGCAAAGTCCAAAGTTGTAAAATCACAAGGTTAAAGTAATATATTTTGTATCCCTTTTTTCTCTGTATTTCGTCATATTTTGGCATTTCATGCTAAAAAAGGAATGAAGTTTTAATTCTTATCTTCATTTAATAATTTTTTTTTTTTTAATTTTCTAACCTTTAAACTGGGTTTTTAGGTCAGCAGTTGTCCTGATACTTGGTTTTTTTTTTAAAGGTGTTTTAAAATTTGGGTCCCCCAAGTCAAAGCGACCATCCAGAAAAATTTTTTTGAAAAAAATGCCATTGAAAACAAAATTCAAGATTGCAGTCAGTATCTTGGTGATTTTTCTGTGCTTTTATTTTGTGTTTTTTTAGTTGCTGAGGTGAAATTTATATGACTCGTAACTGAGAAGCTGCTTTACAGGCCCTATGATCGTGTTTTGCTTTTATTTTTTTTTTGTATATTTTATGATTATATTGTAAATGGTTTACATAGATGGCAAAAATTGGGTGTAGATTAAAAGGGAAATTTTTTATATTTGTAAATGACTACTCATTTTAATCCCCCAAATTTTTCGAAAAAAAAATTTCAGTTTTTTGATGATGGTGACATAACAACACTCCGCCGAACTCCCTTCCTGAAGAGTGGAAGGATTTTTGCTGGAGTAAACCCTAACCAGGGGGCCTCCCTCACCCAAAACACTTTGGGCCCCCTGGGGTTGGAGAAGGCGAGGGCGCAGGTCTGACCACATGCGTCTCATATTTCCCCTTTAAAAAATGATAATGAGGCGTGGGGGGTAAACATTTTGAAATTTATGTAAATTGGTGGATTGTAAATTTTTTTTTCTCTTAAAAAGACGTAGGAACAAAATAGAAATGAAATACCTATTTTGTTAGTGTTTGATTCCCTTTGGGTTCCCGAGTTTTAAAAAATTGTAAACATGATTTCTTTCCCTGATTGTATTTTTATTTTTGATTCAGAGATGGTGAAGTTTCTGGAAAAGAGGAGATGATGTCCAAAAGAGGCCGAAAGACGTGAGGGTGGGAGTGGGATTTGGAAAATTTGTTTGTGTGGAGCTCGGGACAGAAAAGCAGAAGGCCCGGGTTCCCGGGCTTGGGGTTGCTCCGACGGCCCAAGACTCTGTCAATTGAGACCCAAAAAGGACTCCCCTGGTCAGGTCTTTCGGGATGGAAATAGAAGTCCCAAACATGGGCAAAGTAAAAGGGTAGTTTTATTTAAGTTTTAATGCAAAAG
>NC_051404.1:5531730-5532696 GCF_015228065.2 Penaeus monodon | reverse complement strand
GATTATTAATGTTAAGTTAGCACTGGCCCTTTGTCAGACAAAATAATATAAAAAAATAAAGATTTTGAACAACCAGGGAAATTCTTGAAGGAGACGGGTAAAAATATTTATAAAAATTATAGTCTGAAACATTGGGAAACTAAGATATAGAATAAAATTTTTTTAATGAAATTTGGGAAAAACGTATTTTAAATTTTAGTTGGTTTTTTCTTAGTTCTATGAAATTTTTTTTTCACCTTTTACCTTTTATGTGGCTATTTTTATCTTCACAGATTTGACCTTGTAAATGTGACCTTTATAGTAATATGGGAAGGTAGATGTGTGGATGGAAAATGTAAGGAAAAGAAAAGGGGTTATTTATTGATAAAGGGTTCATATAAGAACAGATGATTTTTCCACTTTCACGCTTATTTTTTTCATTATTTATTTTTCAGTGTTTGCCATTTTTCTCTGCTGTGGTTGGTATTTGGAATCAGAATGTAGTTAACGGTTGACCTTCTTTTGTCTCTCTCTTTGGCCCGGGGGGGTTTTTTAGTTCAGATATTTGGTTTTACGGTGGAATCTCCCCTTAACTTTTTTAAAACTATGCAGCCTAAAAATGTGTATTCATTAAGGGATTATTTTCCCATTTTGTTTGTTTAATTACTGTCTTTTTTTTGCTTGATTGAGATACGTTCCTCTGGTTTTTTTTTGTGGGGATTTTTCTAACAAGTGGTAAAAGCTATCATATTGGGAAATGCATACACACTGACAGTATTATTCTTGTTAAAATCTATCTTTTGTATTTTTTAAATTTTTTGGCATACTTTTGCATTTTTTAAATTTTAAATAACTTTAAGTAAAACTTGCCAAACTTTTGCAAAACCATCCTTTAAAAGGGTTTTTCCTATATTTTGTTTTTAATGATTTTTGATATTGGTAAAATTTATAGGGTTTCCTCCCCCCTAATCCCAAACCTCCTAATCC
>NC_051404.1:5529093-5529398 GCF_015228065.2 Penaeus monodon | reverse complement strand
CTGTTTTGGTATTATTTTTCTTTATTTTGTCATTATTACTATTTGTTATTATTTTTATTTTTATTTTGTCATTATTACTCTTCCTCTTTTTCTTCTTCCTCATCTGTATTTTGAACATCTCGGGCTACTGCTCTCGTTATTACTATTATGTTTTATATTAATATTGTGTAATGTTTTCAATTATGATTATTAGCATTAACATTAATATTTTTTTTGGGCCATTATTAATATCATAATTGTAATCATATTTATTATTTTTTGTTATAGTTGTTATTGATATTGCTGATTTATTATTATATTATCTG
>NC_051404.1:5527167-5528079 GCF_015228065.2 Penaeus monodon | reverse complement strand
ACCCTTTGGGCCGGGACAGTGATTAAAGTGGTGTGCTAATTCTTTATCACCCCCCTTTTACACGGTCCCAAAGAAAAGTTTCGCCTTTTACCGTGAGGTCGGGAAAAGGGTTTTCTCGATGCTCTCAAGACGGCTGTAGAAAAGGCCTCTCTTCATGACAAACGATGAGCTGCCCCCCCATTGGGACCGGACCTTCTCTTTGGCAAAAACGTTTCACGATGTTCAGATGGGGACGGGTGGACTCTGACGTAAGTGTCCGTAGTATTGTCAATGTTGGTTAATTCTCTGGCGTTGTTATACAAAAGTATGTATGCTATTTAAAATTTTTTCCTCCTTTTTTCCTTTTTTTAAAATGCTTCATTTAAAAAATTTTTTCTTTTCTACTGTCCCTTTTCTGGTTTCCAAAATTTTGTCTGGTTTTGCGAGTTCTGGATGACCAGAGGGGAAAGGATCATTTTGTTTGCACAACTGTACAAGTTCATGGGGAGTGGGGGAACCCCCAAATTTAAATAGGGGCCCCAACGTAGGGAACAAGGATTTTGGGCTTGTACAAACTTTTAAAAGGGTTGGGTTTTTTCCCTTTTGTTGAGAAAACTTGTATCACTGAATTATCACTGCACATTTTTAGCAGTTTTGCTGTATCTTTGGAAGTGAAAAACATTATCTTTTATAATGTTGAAATATATGCTTTGATATTCAGCAAATATGGTGGGATTAAAAGTAATACTTAATACATTTTTCATGTAGTTAACTCTAAATGCTGGGAACTTTGGGATTATTACCATGTTCTTAACTTTAAAAAATTTGCATTAGACAGAAAAAGCATCTGTGACTTGTCCCTTTGGGCCCCATTTCAATTTAAAAATGGTAAAAGCTTAAACTGTTGATATTGACTCTGAATATTATTTATTG
>NC_051404.1:5518571-5519571 GCF_015228065.2 Penaeus monodon | reverse complement strand
GCTGTGATGCTTTAAGTTGTTATAATTTGTTTATATAAATAGACGTCCCCCCCCCCCCTGTGAAAGTATTTGGATATTAACATATGCCTAAATAGAATGAAATGAATAGCTATTCGATTGCATATCTTCCTGAGAATTTACACAATTCCATTGTAATATATGGAGGGAGTTTGTAGCGTGGAGAAATATGAAATTGAAAGCAAAGGGTAAAATACGCGTACATGACCTAGAAATAGTCACTACTTTACTCATCAACTGCCTTACAAAGTTTGGCAATTAAACCAGCGGTCTAAAAAATACCTTACTGGGCTACCATTTGCCAATTCCCTCCCTCCCATTCTCAGGTACATTTTTAACCAATTATTCCCGGGTGGTTCGTCCTCAGGTACATACTAGTGCGTTACGAGGACCTGGCGCGCTCTCCGGAGAGAGAGAGAGAAGTCCCGGTCGCCTGTACGAGTTGCATGGGCCTACCCTTCACCGCCCTCGTATCTCAGTTCATTCCTTCGACCACACGAGCGGCGCAGAAGAGAAGCGGGGCGATCGATTATGGACAAGGGCTTTCACTTATTTCAGGGAAACTCCACGGAGATCGCGGATCGGTGGCGCGGACCAAAATGAGTTTACGGAGGACGCGCTGGCTATCCAGGAGCAGTGCGAGGACGTCCTGCAGAGCTATGGCTACGAGGTTCTTCAGGGAGTAGCAGGGACGTTAACTCGCCCGGGGAGGGGCTCTCGAGGTCGCCGCCTTAGATGCGTCCAATACCGACGCGAAAGAATATATAAGTGTTATACAGGGACAAATGACTTCGTCTATAGCTATATCCTCGGAACGTGGCCACGCTGTGCTTCGTCAGTCATATCTCATAAAATAAATAAAGAAGTTTGCTTCAGTCTATCAATAGAGCTTTAGTCGTGAGGATACAAATACGAGGACATTCCTGCTCGTCATTTTCATGAAAATGCTTGCCACGCACATACACGCCCCCCCCCCTGTCGA
>NC_051404.1:5517835-5518104 GCF_015228065.2 Penaeus monodon | reverse complement strand
ATAAAAGCTGATGATACCCTTACATAAAAAAGCAAAAAGGTCCACGAAAAAGACCAGGGAACGATGAACCACACCTTGACTTTGTGAAGGGAGCTGTTAGCATCCCCCCGCTCACTCAACAGCACCCTTCCAGCCACGACTCGCCTGCTTTCTAAAAATAGCAACAGGATCGTCGCCAGAGGAAGTGCTTACAGAATCCACGTTTCATCATGACGGCTGCTCGAGATTTCTGATGGGGCGAACAATTTTGGTTATAACCCTTTATATTA
>NC_051404.1:5516531-5517081 GCF_015228065.2 Penaeus monodon | reverse complement strand
GCGTTCAAGTGTCACCTGATAGGGTGTAGCCATAAAGAATCCTTTTTTTTAATGAAGGGAGATAGGTGGCTTACACCACCTCAGCTGTCCACACCCTATTATTTGCGTGTGGGAACACGATATGTTACGGAATACAAAGAGTATGTTGCAGACACGGACAGAACGTGCATGGTGCATAGTATGTAGTGCCCGAGTACGTGTGTGACAGTTGGGAAAGCCGTGTTTTAACCCGAGGGGGAGGACCGCGGCAAGCGGAGCACACTCGCACTCACGGACACAAGGCGTTATAGAATATCATTATTAATCGTTGCTTTTCTCTTTAATGCTTCGCTTAACGGAGTGCTTGGTGGGCGGCAAGATTTACAGTTCTATTTACGTAAAATCCTCGGCGTGTATCGTTCACAACAAACGTTTGTTATAGAATTCCTCACGTGAACAGTCAAACTAGCGCCACCCGTGTACGGGGGTATTTACCGACCTAGGCGCCCCCCTCAAACGTTCAAAAAACTGAGCTTGTTTCCTCTTTAGAATAGCGAGAATAACTGGTACA
>NC_051404.1:5515694-5515785 GCF_015228065.2 Penaeus monodon | reverse complement strand
AAACTAAAGGTCGCATCAAGGATATAACAGAAAAAAAAATATCAAAACAAATTCCCCTAAATTAAAATAGTTACCCTTTACAAGGATAATG
>NC_051404.1:5513952-5514111 GCF_015228065.2 Penaeus monodon | reverse complement strand
CACACCACCTATATAAGTGTGTGTCTGTGTGATTGAAAGTATTCTAAAAATGGAATGAAACAAATTTTAAATAAACCAAAAGGTACAACTATATTCTGAGTATGCAAAATAGACATCCATGATTTCAGACACAGTTTCCTTCTCACAATTAGAACAAGT
>NC_051404.1:5513757-5513919 GCF_015228065.2 Penaeus monodon | reverse complement strand
GTTCTTAGGAAACTGTGGTCAACCCTTCTGCCTTTTTCTACTTTGCTGCTCAGGGAGGAGGTGCCGTCTTGGCGGAAAGGGAGATGAATGATCGCAAACTGAACGTATACAATGGAGATTTGAAATTCAGGTGCGTTGTCACTGCAGTGCTTCCTGTCATTC
>NC_051404.1:5512447-5512526 GCF_015228065.2 Penaeus monodon | reverse complement strand
CTGGGGGGTGAACGGAGGAAGGAGAGAGAGTGGGAACTCTGACGAGGCAGAGAAGAGACGTCGAGAGACGGGAGGAATG
>NC_051404.1:5510962-5511749 GCF_015228065.2 Penaeus monodon | reverse complement strand
ACTGGGAGGACGCGTATCAAAGCAAAAGAAAAATCCACCATGTGGACCCATTATGATTGTTGTTGATGCGACTGTCGTGACCGAGGGCTTGCGATCGTCGTCTGAGGTGTGCTGGAGCAAATGCGAGGAGGGTGGTCGTCCCCGGCAAAGATTCCGATGTGCGTAGAAGTGGGAAAAGTGGATTGGTTGTTATGTGTTGTACGGGGGATGTGGCTGCGGTTTGTTTTAGGATGTAGTGTTGTTGCAAAAGACAGGTACCGGGACGTGGGAGTCTCGTTTGCAGTTTGCTGGGGAGTTGAAATGTGCAGAAGAGTGGTGTTGGTTTTCGCGGGGAGTACGTAGTGCGTAGTGCGTAGTAGCTGTCGGGTGATGGTTTTCGATCCTCCAGAGAATCTAAATTGTTGAGCTGATGTAATTATCCTGCAGGGAGAGAGACACGGCCACTGTGCATCTCCGATCCTCCTTAAGCGTAACCTCGTAGGGCGCGCCTGGGTCAAGTTGGCGTCTGTGACGTGGAAATTAAGAGGAGGTTCTTAGCTGATTTAAGATTTTCAAGTCACACAGCCTTAAGTAGCACAAAAATGAGAACATAAATTTTAATCAGAAAAGTGTGAAAACAAAAACAAAAACACATCCCCCACACGACCAGTATTTCTTTTCCTCCTTATTTCCGAGCATCAGAACCGCAAAAAAAGGCCAACAGTTATGTATCGTGGCACGGATTAGAAACGCAAAAGGAAAACCCTTGTAACCAGGGGGTCCAAACCTGGGAGCCATGGACCAGAGG
>NC_051404.1:5510219-5510766 GCF_015228065.2 Penaeus monodon | reverse complement strand
CGGAACCACTTGGGCAACCGCCAAAAATGAGCTTATGTCGGCTGGGTCCGCGGGACCTGCAGATTCCTTACGTCACTGTTATAAACGGCCTCGTCACCTACGTAGGGTTCTCGGCATTCACATTAAGAATCGCGGGCGCTGAGGACCTCGCCAGGACTCCGAGGGCGGGACTCCTCTCGGGGTGTCCTCAACGGCGGTAGTCTGATTGGTCGTTAGGGCACCCCCCAAGCCCTGTTGCTATCCGAGGGCACGTCTGCTGAGGACTCGAGGATCGGAATCGGAGCTCAGAAGGAGGGAGGTTCGAACTCAAGGGCGCTGCCGTGTCCCGGGTTTACGAGAGAGAGGCCGTTCGCCCAGGTTTCAGTGGCGCTCCCCGCTGCGGACCTTGCGCAGGCGAGCCCCACCTGGAACACAGGGACGCAAGGGTCGAAATAATAAAGATGCGCTGATGCACATATTTACGATAAAATTGGACAAAATAGAGATTAGGAATATAGATAATGAGTGATCAGATTACACAAATAAATGCTTCATCTTTTTACTGTTT
>NC_051404.1:5509391-5509819 GCF_015228065.2 Penaeus monodon | reverse complement strand
TATTCACTCACACACGCGGGCAGGTCGGATACGCTCCACACAAGTCTCAGTACATATTAATGGTAGGATTACGTTCGTGTCGGGGTGAAAAGACCAGGGAAAGGGACAGACGTAGGTGACTTCCGTGCCAGGTGGTGCTGTTCCCTATAAGTGGTGCTGGCCAGGCCGTGCAAAGGCTGGGGGCGGCCCGCACTCCGTTTTGGCTGCGGGGTTCAGGTTTCGTTGTGTAGAGGTCAAGATTCGTTGTATGTACGTGTGTTTTGTAGGTTGGTTGGATGTTTGAGTTGGGGTTAAATGGGATTTTTATGTGATATCTGGGAGGTTGTGTTTGGGGGAGGTAATATATATCTTTTATGGTATGATGTTTGTTTTAAGGCTAACGGATCAGATAAATGGGCGATAAAAGAGAAGCATTGTTTCATGTGCCG
>NC_051404.1:5507019-5507091 GCF_015228065.2 Penaeus monodon | reverse complement strand
CTTGGTAGTGCGAGTCTGCCTTTGCCTCGGGCGAGCACAGTCATTCTTTTTTCCAGTCCGCGCGAAGTGGCC
>NC_051404.1:5505335-5505738 GCF_015228065.2 Penaeus monodon | reverse complement strand
CCTTTGCCTCGGTGAGAGCACAGCCCATTCTTTTTCCAGTCCGCGCGAAGGGCCCTCACCGAGGAGCACGCCGAGGGAGGTCGCCCCGGGCCACCGCCAGCAGGAGCGCCAGAAACGGGCCGCCACGAGAGCCACCAGACGCCATCTTGGCCACGCGGGGGTCACCGAGCACACCACACTTTCCTCGGGGTTTATTATTTTCTGGCATGTTTCTGAGTGGGCAAAGTTGCATATGGTGAGTCTTTTTTTTTTTTTTAAAGATTATTTACATGAACAGCAGGTATTGAGAATTTCAGAAAAAAAAAAAAATTTTATATAGTTGACCAGAGGTCCTTAAATTTTCTTTAAACCAGTGACCCCTTCAGGGAAATTTCTTGTTTTTCTCATCGACCCCAGGAATGCG
>NC_051404.1:5502343-5504085 GCF_015228065.2 Penaeus monodon | reverse complement strand
CAATTGTATAAAATTCGTTCACAAATTACATACGAATATTCAAATGAAATTAAGCCAAAATCAAGACACTGTTAACAAAAATAATCACAACATTTGAGTTAAAGCGTCATTCATAATATTAGTGGTAGTACCGACTACAGTGATGCTATAATTACTAACAGTAATATAAGCATAGTGCTGCACAGACTGGGTAATCATTCAGTTGGTCGCAAAGGAAACTAAATCAACGTTTCTATATTTAGCCCCGTCAGTGAAATCGGCCCGAACGCCGTCTTGTGCTCCGGCTCAGTTTGACTGCGTCCGAGAATGGGGCGGCGAAGCGTCGTCCTGGCTCTCCTGGCTGTCCTGTTGGCGTCGTCGCTGCTTCAGCTCCTCTACCAGCAGGAGGGTTCTCTCGAGGGGCGCAGCACAAGCCAGCCCGTGTACGCCGGCGCCACCAGGCAGAGCCGAGCGCACACCCAGGTCCTGCTCTGGACGCAGATCCGCTCAGGGTCGTCCTTCACCGGCCGCGTGCTGACGATGGGAACTAAAACCTTCTACTCGGAGGAGCCTATTCGCGTTTACGACCACACCTTAGGGAGGGATATTGGTGCGGCCGTTGCCTTCCTCAAAGACATCTTGCTCTGCCGTTTCTCTCGGCACTTGAAATATTTCAAGGAATACTTAACATGGCATTACCAAGATCTGAAAGTGAAATATCTCTGCCAATTCGAGCCAAGGCTGTGTTCCTCTCCCTTCATTTATGAGGCCTTCTGCCGCGCCGCCCCCGTGGTGGTAGTGCGGGTCGTGGCTCTGGCCCTGACGGCGTCCATCCCGCTGCTGGAGGATGACGAAATGGAGCTCAAGGTGGTCCACTTGGTCCGCGATCCCCGGGGCACGCTCGCCTCCAGGAGAAATCTTCCCTCCTTTGCCCATGTTTACGAGGAGGAGTCGAACGTGACCGCTGTGTGTGCAAGGTACCGGGAGGACCTGGTCGCGGCTGCCACGCTCCGTCAGTTCTTTCCCAAAAGGTAAGACAAGAAACCCCAAAGGAATGTGCAATCAATATCAACTGAAAAAGATATAATCTAGCAGGCCTATACCGAGAAATACAGTTAATATCTTCATTTGAATAATGGGGAAGTCTGACTTTTCCCCAATCGAAATTTTCCCTGACACTACTTTCTGCTTGGCGGGCATCTTCCTACGCGCAGTTTTGTGTAGGCGGGCATTTTCCTGTTCGTGTTATGGTGCGGGCGGACATTTCCCTACGAGTGGTATGGTGCGGGCGGACATTTCCCTACGAGTGGTATGGTGCGGGCGGTTTATATGAAGGAATCAAGGAAAATGTTTATAAGTGATAAGGACCTGCAATTTCGTAAGAGTTTTATTACGTTAGGATATCTAATGAATAAATATATAGTCTAATAACTTATAAATACTATTCTTTGTTTCTTTCAAATCCAAAGTACTGATAAAAAGAAAACTGTAATAAGGATAAGGTCAATGAACCTACGTTGACACTGATTAATGGGACCTACGATTAACTTAGATTTAAGTTTTAAGTAAAGTAGCATTAAATATTAGAATCAGGAAAGGGGATATGCATGGAAAAAAAAGAAACATATATATGAAAAAGATCCGATAACACGAGCGAATATTCCCCCCACTCGTAAATGTGCATCGAAACACCAACAGGGAAATATTACCTTCCACCAAACCGCGAGAAGGGGAATGCAAATAAATCCCCACGTAGGGAAATT
>NC_051404.1:5501792-5502309 GCF_015228065.2 Penaeus monodon | reverse complement strand
CATGTATATGGAAATGCCCACCCGTGCAAAAACACACACAAGGATTTAGTTATCCAGCAAAAATAGCGGCAGAGAAGTCAGGTCAGGGAAAAGACCTACTAATAGTAGTGAAACACGGACCAGTACCCACGTAATTCTCAGACGAATCTAAGGCTAAAAGTAATTAAAAAGAAAAACCAACTGGAAGAAGACACAGGGATCTTGTCATTACTTCATGAACAGTTCATGGGACAGAAGAAATATATATTAATTATTATTTATAAGATCATTTTCTACAATAATCAAATTGGAGAGTGTTATTCGTGGCGATTTTAAATTCTGACTATCATCATTGCTCTTAAAATGAAAATATCATAGAAACTATGCACGTTCAGAGCTTTGTAGTCAGCGATTCATGAAAAAAAGATTTGTAAGTTATTTCCTTCTCACAGCAAGCAAGGTCATGACATCCGCTAAACATTATCCACCTACCTGTCTATCCGTCTGTCTACCTTTCTAGTTATCCATCTGTTAATAA
>NC_051404.1:5489103-5490012 GCF_015228065.2 Penaeus monodon | reverse complement strand
ATTTGTTTATATAAAATAGACGTCGAAAGTATTTGGATATTACATATGCCTTAATAGAATGAAATGATATAGCTATTCGTATTGCATATCTTCCTTGGTAATTTTACACATTCATTGTAATATATGAGAGTTGTAGCGTGAGAAAATATGAAATTGAAGCCAAGTAAAATACGCGATACATACCTAGAAATAGTCACTACTACTCATCAACTGCCTTTACAAATGTTTGGCATAAACCAGCGTCTAAAAAATACCTTACTTGGCTACCATTTGCCAATTCCCTCCCTCCCATTCTCAGGTACATTTTTAACCAATTATTCCCGGGTGGTTCGTCCTCAGGTACATACTAGTGCGTTACGAGGACCTGGCGCGCTCTCCGGAGAGAGAAGTCCGTCGCCTGTACGAGTTCATGGGCCTACCCTTCACCGCCCTCGTCTCTCAGTTCATCTTCGACCACACGAGCGGCCTGCAGAAGCGGGGCGATATGGACAAGCCTTTCACTTATTTCAGGAACTCCACGGAGATCGCGGATCGGTGGCGCGACAAAATGAGTTACGAGGACGCGCTGGCTATCCAGGAGCAGTGCGAGGACGTCCTGCAGAGCTATGGCTACGAGGTCTTCAGGAGTCGCAGGGAGTACTCGCGCCGGGGAGGGGCTCTCGAGGCGCCGCCTTAGATTGCGTCCCATACCGACGCGAAGAATATATAAGTGTATACAGGACAATTGACTTCGTTCTATAGCTATATCCTATGAACGTGGCCACGCTTGTGCTTCGTCAGTCATATCTCATAAAATAAATAAAGAAGGTTTGCTCAGTCTATCAATAGAAGCTTTAGTCAGTGAGGATACAAATACGAGACATTTCCTGCTCGTCATTTTCATGAAAATGCTTGCCACGCACATACACG
>NC_051404.1:5488445-5488672 GCF_015228065.2 Penaeus monodon | reverse complement strand
ATAAAGCTGATGATACCTTACATAAAAAAGCAAAAAGGTCCACGAAGACCAGGGAACGATGACCCACACCTGACTTTGTGAAGGGCGCTGTTAGCATCGCTCTCACACACCTTCCAGCCACGACTCGCCTGCTTTCTAAAAATAGCAACAGGGATCGTCGCCAGAGGAAGTGCTTACAGAATGCCACGTTCATCATGACGCTGCTCGAGATTTCTGCTGGGGCGATC
>NC_051404.1:5487426-5487591 GCF_015228065.2 Penaeus monodon | reverse complement strand
CCTATTTATTTGCGTGTGGGAACACGTATATGTACGAATACAAGAGTATGTGCAGACAGACAGAACGTGCATGTCTGCATGTATGTGTGCCGAGTACGTGTGTGACAGTTGGTAAGCGTGTTTAACCCGAGGGGGAGGACGCGCAAGCGAGCACACCTCGCACTC
>NC_051404.1:5487166-5487324 GCF_015228065.2 Penaeus monodon | reverse complement strand
AAAATCCCTCTGCGATCGTTCACAACAAACGTTTGTATAGAATTCCTCCGTGAACAGTCAAACTAGCGCCACCGTGTACGGGGGTATTTACCGACTAGGCGCCCTCAACGGTCAAACTGCTTGTTTCCTCTTTAGACTAGGCATGCATACCTGGTACA
>NC_051404.1:5484543-5484814 GCF_015228065.2 Penaeus monodon | reverse complement strand
CTGTGTGATGAAGTATTCTAAAATGAATGAAACAAATTTTAAATAAACAAAGGTACAACTATATTCTTCGTATGCAAATAGACATCCATGATTTCAGACACAGTTTCCTTCTCACAATTAGAACAAGTTTTATTCTTATGCACTTTTTTGGAAAGTGGACCTCGCTTTTTCTATTTGTGCAGGGAGGAGGTGCCGACTTGGCGGAAAGGAGATGAATGATGAAAAAGTATACAAGGAGATGAAATAGGGGGTCAGACTGCTTCTGACTTGC
>NC_051404.1:5483481-5483625 GCF_015228065.2 Penaeus monodon | reverse complement strand
TCACCATGTGGCCCATTATGATGTTGTTGATGCGACTGTCGTGACCGAGGGCTTTGCGATCGTCGTATGAGGTGTGCTGGACGCAAATGCGAGGATGGTGGTCGTCGGCAAAGATTCCGATGGCGTAGAAGTGGGAAACGTGGA
>NC_051404.1:5482917-5483341 GCF_015228065.2 Penaeus monodon | reverse complement strand
TTTTCGCGGGCGTAGTAGCTGTCGGGGTGATGGTTTCGATCTCCAGAGATCTAATTGTTGAGCTGATGTAAGTATCCTGCAGGAGAGACACGGCCACTGTGTCTCCGATCCCTCTTAAGCGTACCTCGTAGGGCGCGCCTGGGTCAATGTTGGCGTCTGTGACCTGGAATTAAGAGGAGGTCTTAGCTGATTAAGATTTTCAAGTCACTACAAGCCTTTAAGTAGCACAAAAATGAGAACATAAATTTTAATCAGAAAAGTGAAAACAAAACAAAACACATCCCCCACACGACCAGTATTCTTTCCTCTTATTTCCGAGCATCAGAACCGCAAAAAAGGGCCACAGTTATGTATAGTGCACGGATAGAACGCAAAGGAAAACCCTTGACCAGGGGTTCCCAACCTGGGAGCCATGGACCAGAGG
>NC_051404.1:5482233-5482723 GCF_015228065.2 Penaeus monodon | reverse complement strand
CACTTGGCAACCGCCCAAAATGAGCTTATGTGGCTGGGTCGCGTTGACCTGCAGATTCCTTACCGTCACTGTATAAACGGCCTCGTCACGTAGGTGTTTCTCGGCCTTCAGCATTAAGAATCGCGGCGCTGAGGACCTCGCCAGGACTCCGAGGCGACTCCTCTCGGGGTCCTCACCGGCTGTAGTCTGATTGGCGTAGGAGCACAAGCCCTGTTGATCCTCCGAGGGCACGTCTGCGAGGATCGAGGACGGAACCGGAGCTCGAAGGAGGAGGTCGACCTCAAGGGCGCTGCCGCTGTCCCGGGTTACGAGAGAGAGGCCGTCGCCCAGGGTGCAGTGGCGCTCCCCGCTGCGGACCTGCGCAGGCGAGCCCCACATGGAACACAGGGACGCAAGGGTCGAATAAAGATGCGCTGATGCACATATACGATAAAATTGGAAAATAGATGATATGAATATAGATAAATGAGTGATCAGATACACAAATAAA
>NC_051404.1:5481420-5481814 GCF_015228065.2 Penaeus monodon | reverse complement strand
CACTCACACACGCGGGCAGGTCGGATACGCTCCACCTCAAGTCATCAGTACATATAATGGTATGATTCCGTTCGTTGTTCGGGAAGACCAGGGAAAAGGGACAGACGTAGGTGACTTCCGTGCCAGGTGGTGCTGTTCCCCTATAAGTGGTGCTGGCCAGGCCGTGCAAAGGTGGGGCGCCGCACTCCGTTTTGGCTGCGGGGTTCAGTTTCGTTGTGTATAGGTCAGATTCGTTGTATGTACGTGTGTTGTAGGTTGGTGGATTTGTTTGGTGTGTTAATGGTATTTATGTAATATCTGGGAGGTTGTGTTGGGGGAGGTTAATATATATCTTTTATGGTATGTATGTTGTTAAGGCTAACGGATAAATGGGGATAAAGATAAGCATTGTTCT
>NC_051404.1:5478235-5478308 GCF_015228065.2 Penaeus monodon | reverse complement strand
CCTCGGTGAGAGCACAGTCATTCTTTTTCCAGTCCGCGCGAAGGGCCTCACCGAGGAGCACGCCGAGGGAGGT
>NC_051404.1:5477922-5478175 GCF_015228065.2 Penaeus monodon | reverse complement strand
TCTTGGCCACGCGGGGTCACCGAGCACACCACACTTTCCTCGGGGTTTATTATTTTCTGGCATGTTTCTGAGTGGGCAAAGTTGCATATGGTGAGTCTTATTTTTTTTTTTAAAGATTATTTACATGAACAGCAGGTATTGAGAATTTCAGAAAGAAAAAAATATTATATAGGTTGACCAGAGGTCCTTAATTTCTTTAAACCAGTGACCCCTTCATGGAATTCTTGATTTCTCATCGACCCCCAGGAATGCG
>NC_051404.1:5475016-5476319 GCF_015228065.2 Penaeus monodon | reverse complement strand
AGTAGAAGTGCAGTTTCTATACATTAGTGAGGAGAACCCTGCTTTCCATATAGGCTACATCATTAGGGGAAACTGCATGCCAAGTCCTGCGAAACCCCTGCTCCTGGGAACCCCTCTCATGAAATGTTGGGAAACAAGAAATGAAAAACTGTAAACTATTATTTTGGAAACCATAAGCAATGTACAAAGTACTGAATATAATTATAGAATTAAACGTAAAAGAATGCAAACTTATTGAAGTACGATAAATGACAATGTCGCATGAAATATTGGAAATAAACTGAAAGGCAAATTCGTTTGCTGTCATTTGGTGCATTATGACTATGACGTCACCTAACCCCCTTGTAACAAGCAGAATATAAAATAAATAGACGATTAAAAACTTCTTATGTATAAACTAGATATGTTTATCAGCAAGTCATATTTTACGTTTTTAAAATTTCTTAAACGTTTGGCGTTTATCGACCCCTTGGATAATCCCATCGGCCAATTTGGAGATCCCGGACTTAGATATCTCACATAATTACTGTTGGATTTATGATATCTTATCTCATATGTAATAAAAGACGCTCGGCATTTAGTTTTGTACCGGTAGTTGCTAAATTTAATATTACGGGCTCTTAACAATAACAAGATTTGACACACTTGTTTGCAGGCTTGACACACCTTTTAAATGAAAAATGCAACAATGTTAAAAATAGATGAAATGTGACATAATTAGATATGACACCGATTAATCTAAAACGACGTAATAATATTTGACGCATATTTTGCTACAGGCGTATGTAAATTTGATATAGATTTCGTACCACAAATGTCTACACATTTTGTGACATATAAACATTACAAGGTATAACGCACATTTCCTGTCATAAAGGGAACAGGATATACCACTTTCTTACCATGAATATATCAAAATTTAACCCATATTTCTAGCCATAAACGGGATAAAAGTATGCAGAAATTTCTGATCGACCTGGAAAGTTAAAAGCACACTTTTGAACCCTCGAAAACACTTACCAAAGAGGCAGTCTCTCTACGTGCCTTCACAGGGAATCAACGTTACACTGACTTCCCTAAGAACATTACGCTGATAAGAAGGGACATAAATCGCACAGAGATTATTCACTGATTACGTGGAAACGATAAAGTGTTATTTCATCCACTGATTTTTTTCCGTTCCTTTCTATGTATTTTTCAAATGTGGATAACTGGTCTCAACCCATTAGTTCTGTCGAAGTCATGGTTGAAATTTTCCTTTTCATGCAATAGCAACTTTTTGTATTGCCATATATTTTATTAT
>NC_051404.1:5474020-5474300 GCF_015228065.2 Penaeus monodon | reverse complement strand
GGGTATACCACCTCACATGGACTTTACAGTCGAGGGAGAGCGGATATAAAAATAAAAAAGAAAATGCATGTTAAAATCAATTGTATTAATGATCGCTTATCACCAAACGATAATCTTATATCACATGCAATTTACGTAAACCCTTTACACGCGTGTTCATCGTCTGAAATGATTTTTGATGTTTATATAAAATGGAGAGATAATTAACAACATGGACATTAAAAATGATACACACTAACATACACACACAAATACCCCCTCCCCCCTCAAACCACACACA
>NC_051404.1:5473399-5473521 GCF_015228065.2 Penaeus monodon | reverse complement strand
TAACTAAGAAAAAAAAAATCCAAAAGTAGAAAATTACATTAGACACCCTTATAAAATGTAATCGTTTTCTTTGTAAATTTCATTAAAAGAAAATAGTAAATAAAGGGGAAACTTCTTTTAAT
>NC_051404.1:5472853-5472999 GCF_015228065.2 Penaeus monodon | reverse complement strand
GCGAATGATCGAAGTAAATCGTTCAGTAATTTAGTTATTTTGAAGCACATTCATAGCAAATAGGGGGCTGCAAAATCTTCTCAAAATCCTCGTCGTCGATGTTCACGGGAATAACTACTATCCGCCGCTCTTTTTAGTTAGTGCCA
>NC_051404.1:5472479-5472629 GCF_015228065.2 Penaeus monodon | reverse complement strand
TCGCCTCCTCGATTTCGCGACATTTTTTTTCTCGCCGCTGGAAGAGTACGTGTTGTGGAGCGACTGGAATTTTTGAGTTTTACAGCCCCTCTGTTGCCCTTGTTATTAGTTTGCGAAGGAAATGCTGTAAGAGGAAAGGGGTTTAGCATG
>NC_051404.1:5471807-5471953 GCF_015228065.2 Penaeus monodon | reverse complement strand
AATGACCTTTTCGTATTCATAAGCGATGTTTTAGATGTAATTTCCTCATCATACGTGTTGCTAATAATATTAGCTGCTTGTTTTGAATTAACATTTTTATGTCGTGTAAATTTATAACACCGTGTATCTTTAGGAGTGATGAAGAT
>NC_051404.1:5471321-5471704 GCF_015228065.2 Penaeus monodon | reverse complement strand
TATTTGCATACATCTTTTCTTATTCACACGCTGATATCTTCTACAAGTGTTTGTGGATCCCTTTGTAGTTGGATAATTTAATGAATAAATCAAGTGTAGTATCTGCTTTTGCAAGACACTTTTTTATAAATTAGTTTTCTAGAAAGTGCCAGTCATCATTACTGGTTCTAGGGTGTAGGAACTTGAAAACGTTTTACAATAACAACTATAGACACAAACAAAACGGAACATTTTAAAAGATAGTTATCAAATTCCTGGTCTATCCGACGAGCTCTTGAATATAGGAATGAGTTGGAAATGCAATGGGGTTATTGTAGTATTAGCGGCGATATAGTTTATTGGACAAATTGATGAACATTTTTTCTATTTAATCTGTGTAGAAA
>NC_051404.1:5469659-5470579 GCF_015228065.2 Penaeus monodon | reverse complement strand
CTCACTTCTAGTAAACGCGGATTAATTAATTAAAGCTTCGCACAATATTACCCCGGTCGCCAGATCATCTTCTCAACATGATTGTGTTTACGGTAGAGCGTTAATTAAATCAGCAATATTATTACCGCGTTTGCTTTGGTGAAGTGTTCCCGCGTGGCTAGGCGCTGTTTTGCCACTGAACCCTGGCGACTCTGCTTCCGTGGCACACGCTCACTAATTAGTAATTCCTTCTTAGTTCGAGTGCTTTTTAAATTTTTTTTGTCGGCATTTCCATAAAATACCCCTTCGAGAGACGTATGCATTTTTTATTACCTGGAAATGTTATTACCAATAACAATCACAGATTGTTTGAAAATATGGACACGATGTTTTCTTTAGTAATGCAACTCGTATTGTTTTTTTTCAGTCTTGTATTGTAAAACTTAATTGGCATAATATTTCTGTAGTCAGGTATAAGAAGACAGCATTTTGGAACACCAAGCAACTATCCACAAAATGCGGTTTGTTGCCCCTTGAAAGATTCTTACCGTTTTGTACAATGCGCTTTCTCATTTATTTTCCAAGATCAGCTTTCTGCTACGGTGTGCTATATGAAGATCCGTTCTCTACTGTTCTTGCTCTTCTGGGATTCATTCCTACCAGTATGTGCTCCGTTGCTTCGCTTTCTTAAGAATTAAGTGCTTCTAGGATTAGTTCTGCCGGTTTCCAGTCCCGGGAATCGTTTTCTATTGATAAGCACTCCAAGGAATTGTTTTCTATTACAGTGTACTCCCAGGAGAGGATTTCTCTGAATATGCATGACTGGAATTTATTTTCCGATAGCATGCACGTTCTCATAGCCTCGCAAGATCAACTTTTTAAAAATCTTGAGCTCCCTGGAATCGCTGTCTGACGGTGTGCATTGCCGATATCTTTTCTTT
>NC_051404.1:5467640-5469615 GCF_015228065.2 Penaeus monodon | reverse complement strand
TTCAACGGATACCCTCCCAGGGTCCGTTTCGACTAAAGCACTAGCATTAGTTTATGTAATTTAGTTTTAGTTAAAGAGAACCATACAGTTTTGGCCAATATATATGTTATAAGGATTAAATATATACATTGTAAAGAGAGATAAGTTTATTACAAATAGATACAGAATGGCTATGAATGAATAGCCTGTAAATGGAATATATTGTTTAGCTATTATCTTTACGATTATAATGTAATAAGTACCACCTTGTTACAGGGGCATGGCTAAAACTTTTATTCTTTTTTCCGTTTTTGAAATCCTACAAAACTGCTTTTGGAGGATCATGTATAAAAGTGGTCTAATATAATGGATTAAGGTTCTGACTGTCCTATATCTAATCTTAATCAAAATATTTCTTTCTGTAACAGATTTCAGAACATACAATTCAAGATTTAACGGTAAGAATAACATCCTTACTAGCTGCTAAGTGTCGTGCTGACGTAGGGTACGGAAGCCACCAGGCACTCGCAGTTAGCAGTACTGCCTTATAAGTGCCAATGGCTTACGTGCCAGTGCAGCTCGCTTGCTCGGACAACCTTTCTGGCACACCTCTGGCATCCTGGCTCTCATGTCTCAAAATATGACGAGGAAAAAAGGGAAAACAAGATGGAGACCGGTGTGCGAAACAGCTGTAGCAGATTGTAGAAGATAGGAGAGAAGAAAGATATATATATTTAACAACAATAACAACAAACGATAGGTTTAACTCCACTTAAGACAACTGCTAGATAAGGAGCTAACTCACGCACTGTCCACTTGACTTTCACCCAGCTGTAATGTAACGAATGATATGGCCATGATGCCAAAGAGAACTTATTTTTAAGAGCAAGTCTTAAGTTGTGCGATAGAATGGGTTCGGAAAAAAGGCTAAAACATACCTTTGGGGAAAGAAATATTTAAAAATACATATATATTTTCCCATTTGTTTATGGACGAGCTAGTCTATCGTGTAAGGCATTGGCTGACCTCAGTAAAAGAGAGATATTATAGAAGCCGAGGTTATGCCATAATGAAAGCGAGGACTGTGAAGTTCTATACAGCCGCCGCCGTGGTCTCAGAGGGTCTCATGCGCTCCTCCCAATGTGGAAGGCCAGCATGCACTCCCCGAAGCCGGGCCGCGGAGGCGCATCCGATCTGGCAAGGGAGGCAGCGCCAGTGCCAAAGGCCAGAAGGAACACCGCCGTAGCTCCAGCAAAAAGGGAACCCCAGGTATAAAACAGGATCAGATGAAAAATACTAAATGAATATGCAGACATAGATTAGGGGTAGAACAATGGGTGCTCATATGTAGATTATAGATTTGCAATATCACGATGCAACTCTCACTGACATGAAAGGAAAGAAGAAAAGGCAAACGGAAGTCCAAAGGCAAGAATTTGCTTCAACGCAAATGTGCATCTGCGAGACACACTTTGAGGTCACTTCAGTTGCCGGTCCGGTTGGGTTGGGCATTTATTTCTAGTTCATTATGTATATACCTTTAATCCACTCGGACGCGCCACTTGGTCCACATTGGAAAGTTGAAGGGTAGCATAAATTCCGTACAGGCCAATAAGCCGCATTGTGGCAAGGAGGAATTTACAGTATTTACACCGAGGGATATGGCGATCCTCAGGGATGGAAATGGACGCCGCACTGGACTGGAGGCAGCGTTGGGAGGGAGATTTTACGAAATGGGACTTAGAGACAGGTGACGTCGAAATGGAAATGCAAGTTATAATGATGCTGTGTAAGACAGAGTAGGTCTACACAGAGGTAGGTCAAGGGAAGAATGAAGAACTGCCGAGCTGCTTTGGTATACTGTGGCCCTGGGGAATGGTGAGGTTACCGTGAGGAATGGTGCTTCGGAAAGGTCATAGACATAACGAGTGTTATGCCATGAACAGAATAACACAAACAATATTAGAGGCAATAAGAAAGAAGCTGCAGCAACGTC
>NC_051404.1:5466363-5467612 GCF_015228065.2 Penaeus monodon | reverse complement strand
CTGACAACATTACAGGGAGTGATAAAGTAAAAGAGGATGGATGATATTCTAGATGAGGATGCGAGATCGGGGGCTTCGAAAAGGTGGCAGCGAAGTGGGCAAAATGTCACGGTCTCGTAATTGGCACAGTCCTCTGGTTCCTCTAATAGCACTTGAAGAATCGTGAAGTAAAGAACAGATCTCGTTCGTGAAGCTCTTGTAGCAAATGCAGAGAGTCGGAAAGAAAAAGAAAGAATTCCAAAAGGCCCTAAAAGGTTTCAAGAAGAGAAAAGGGATCACTCACTTCTGACTTCGTCGTCTAAAGACTTCTTTCACGTCAATCATGAAACTTTCTCTTGAATATAAGGCTTAAAAATAATTCGTTTTGGAGGCTTATATGTCTATTTAGTAATAATTCTGCCCAAATCTAGCGTCATTGATAGCAACTATTAATATGTGAAAAATTAAAGTGAACTCGTAGCCACTTGGACGCTATTTTGTCTAACACTATAACGTTTTTTGAAAGAGGTTCTGTTGAATGATACCAGTCGCAGTTAGTGACGAGATTTTTTTTTATATATTCTTTTTTATTAAACACTTCCTCTGGTTACTGGCATGATAAATGCTTCCTATATATATGAGAAATATCTCTGTATAGTATTTACACTGACCATTCTGGCTACGCAGCTCTCGACAACTTCTCTAATTTGCATATTGTGAAGAAAGTTATCACAGCAACAACATACATACACGGTTATTTTTCTTCTTCCTTAGCTCATGCACTTTGTCACCTTTTCTTCCCTGCCAAAACAGACGTGCTACATTATCATGCAAAAGATAAAATACGGAAAAAAATTGTTTGATAAAGAATGAGGCGAATTTTCTTGAATAATCAATAGAAATATTTTCAAGTGCCAATTACCATAGTAAAACAACAAGGTCTGAAGCCTTATCCTAAGAACACAAAGAATAAATTTCATGGCGGTTGGGCTTGGAACGAAGAGTCCCAACTACCCAGTCTCTCAAACAAACAACCTTTGCTTTCCTACGTCTGAGTCACGCAGTGACGACCTGGA
Organism: Penaeus monodon; assembly: GCF_015228065.2. Taxonomy (NCBI): domain Eukaryota; kingdom Metazoa; phylum Arthropoda; class Malacostraca; order Decapoda; family Penaeidae; genus Penaeus; species Penaeus monodon. The sequence continues at coordinate 5,466,557 of NC_051404.1, read as the reverse complement.
ACTTTTTCTTTCTAGGACTTCGAGAAGAGACTCTGCTTGCCTCTTCAAGAAAGGTCGCGATTCCTGCAAGTGAGAGCAGAAATCACGACTCCACCTTGGCCAAAGAGCTGGACCGAGTCTTCAGATTTATCGTCTGATCTCGACGTCTGGCGGTCGATAGCTGTGCTACCTGCTTCTCTTCCCGAAGTCTTCTG
>NC_051404.1:5465507-5466330 GCF_015228065.2 Penaeus monodon | reverse complement strand
CAAAACAACCGATTTCCTGATATCTGAACATGGTCTGCTTACTTCCTCGGGGGATCCAAACAAGGCTGGTTGCTCGCGCTCTCTTCAGTAACCTCAGTTTTCTGGGCCTGGACGTCAGAGCTTCCTCAGCCACTTACGCGAGGCGCCTCGACGCCCTCAGGTCGCAAGGTTATTACGGGAAACCAGCAAGTTCCTCGCAACACCTCCAGTCAGCCCTCTCGTCTCCGAGGTCACCTCCGCGCGCTGAACCTTCCCACATATCTTCACATGACCTCGAGTCGGATCTCCGCCCCCTGGACCGTTCTGGCAGCTCCTGATAGCGAAACGAGGTCATGTCAGATCAAGGCAAATGACTTTAGCATTAGGGAAAATTGGGACGGCATCCTTCTTCATCTACGTCACCACCTCGAATCTGAACAAATAATATGTTGATCTTGAAAGCGTTTCAGAATCCGCGATGGTTCTGGACAAAATTAAAATGTTGGCTTCATATAATTTCATATCACAAACGTCCACACGTCAAATAATGACTTGTGACTTCATTCTTCACCATCACACAGTCAAAGAGTGTGTAACTCAGAGTGACGAACTGTTGTTAATGCACTGTATTTATTTCGTCCTGGTAAACACACTGCACTTTCCCTCTCAATATCACTCGCGTATGCAATAACGCTGTTCTCGCTCTTGTCAATCTGCCTCTTTTTTGAGTCTACAGCATGAAACAAAATCTATCAGCACTAACAATATTGCATGCTACATAAACCTTCCTTTTCTATCCATACCGCACGTGCAGCTTTACGTTACTTTTTTCTGATGTATTTTC
>NC_051404.1:5464380-5465411 GCF_015228065.2 Penaeus monodon | reverse complement strand
TCCTTCTCGCTTTTTCTATGTTCCGACCGCCATGAGGCTAGACAGAGTTCCGCTTCTGCAGGTGCGCTGGCGTCGCGACCGCCTCGAACTCGGACGAGGAACACAGGTCCTCTTGCGTCTCCGTGTGCGTGACCTGATGGTGCTGCGACTGGCTCTTGCGGAAGTTGCGGCGATGCGGCAGGATGTACGCCAGGCTGATGGGGTTCTTCCGCATGCTGGAAGGGGTGTGGGTCAGAGGCAGAGGATGATGATGATGGGGAGGAAAGAGTGGGGATGAAGGAGAAAGGTGAGGTAGGGAAGGAAAGGGGAGGAGAGCAAGAGGGAGAGAGGATAGAGGGTAAAGGAAAACGGGCAAACATATGGATTTGAATGGGTAGAGGAGGGAGAGGGAGACACGGATAAAGGGGGGGTGGAGGGAAAGGCAGAGGTAGGAAGGAGAAGAGGGGAATGAAAGAGAGGTAGGGAGGGAGACACAGATAAAGGGGGGGGGGGTGGAGGGAAAGGCAGAGGTAGGAAGGGGAAGAGGGGAATGAAAGAGAGGTAGGGAGGGAGAGGGAGTCACGGGGGAGGAGGCAAGGGCGGGGGGAGAGGGAGAAGAGAGATTATTAATTAAACACTTTCACAAGAGCAATATTGCATTAGCCTCACATTTTTACGGCAGCGCATGCAGGCGGGGAATGCAACGGCAAGATTACTGTGGCTCTTTATAAATGTGAAAATTTGCAATAACAAAACTGGATATTGCATGGGAATATTGCATTACCATACCGATATTATCAGCTGACGTCCTAGATATATCAAAATACGATATGATAATGGCAGTTATGAGAGTGAAGAGTGATAACAGTGATATGATAATAACTTTTGATATGATATAAAAGAAACTAATCGCAAATATGATTATCAAATGACAAAATAAATACACAAATGCCATGATGAGGACGAAAAGACGATGAAAAGAAGAGAGATAAGAAAAAAAATTAAGAAAAATGGTAATGATGTCGATGATAATAGGACATCAATGTAAGATG
>NC_051404.1:5463344-5463410 GCF_015228065.2 Penaeus monodon | reverse complement strand
CCCGCAAGGCCGCGGCGCCCAGAGCCCGCGACGCGATGGGCCGCACTCACCTCTGCGAGCTCCTGA
>NC_051404.1:5463070-5463298 GCF_015228065.2 Penaeus monodon | reverse complement strand
CACGGAGGTCAGGTCGGTGAAGGACGCTGCCTCCTGCGGACACTGGCCCGAGAGGATGGACCCGTTGGCCGTGATGACGTCGCCCTCCAGCCGCACCGCCCCCGCCGCCGCCTGCAACACGGGCCGAGGTCACGGGGGTCAAGGGTGGTCACGGGAGGTCACGGGGGGTCAAGGGTGGTCACGGGGGTAACTGCAGCCCCGCGTCGTGTCGGTTGTGTGTTACTTCGA
>NC_051404.1:5462408-5462894 GCF_015228065.2 Penaeus monodon | reverse complement strand
ATGGATAGTGAATTTAGGAGAATAACTATATTCTCGGTTTGTTAAACGTGGAGATATTTCACCTGATGAAATGTCCCTAAAACATAATTCTTAAAATTACTCCTCTTCCTTTCAGTTCTAATTTATGATTGATATCATTACAAACATCATCGCTATCATTCCTTATACTTATATTACCATTATCACCCAACTGACTGTGCCCCGTAAAGCCTCCCCGTCATTCCACGCACCACAGGCCACAATACACCCTCTTGGACCTGCTCTGTACACCTACACCTTCCACACAGCCCCACGACCATAGGCGCAGCCTGGAATCACGCGAACTAAAGCTGCGTTGGTCGAAATGCCTCCGAGTAACCTTGTACATAATATAAAAGGCTCTGCGCTCCCAAGTTTTCCCTCGATTTCCTGTACATTCTCGGGCTCATAATTAGATTCCTTTCGATTCTGTGAGGTTAGTCTGTGGGATTCTTTTCGATTTATCTT
>NC_051404.1:5462030-5462194 GCF_015228065.2 Penaeus monodon | reverse complement strand
AAAGAAAAAGAAAGAAGTTTCGTTGATTTTTACGAAACTTTGTGCTGGCGTTCTTTGACATATTTTGTATATAAACATATACTCTACCTTTTTGTTGTAATTTTCGTCGAATCTCTGATGCTGTGTCCTGGTGATTTTTCGTCGATTTTCTCTTCGTATCATAA
>NC_051404.1:5461056-5461413 GCF_015228065.2 Penaeus monodon | reverse complement strand
GGGGCCTTTACTTTTTCGCGATCATGGGATGTTCCGACATCTGTTTTCGGATGAACTGCACCCCATCCGTCCGCCTTGCATTCTTTGTTCATGTCGTCGACTTTCCGGCAGTGTCGAGGCACGCAAGCAGCCGAGCTCGGTGGTCGACGACTCGGCGGCGACCCATCCATCTCGACGCGGCTCTATACCTGTCCATTACAAGCGCCGCGTCGCCTCAGCTGACTTATCTCACGTACGCATCGCGCTCGCACTATTACCTGTATCGGGCTTGCCTGTATCAAGCAAGGTGCACAGGCCTTGCAAGAGAGGCAGGCTCAAGCGCATGGCAACAGCCTAATGGTGCATGCAAGATATACT
>NC_051404.1:5460009-5460376 GCF_015228065.2 Penaeus monodon | reverse complement strand
CACTCTTAATTGCACTCCCTAGCTTCCCCACCTGTTTCCTCTCAACCGGAAGACAACCATAAAAGTATCACATTTTAGCCCTAATAGCTGTCACGTTGAAATTATGATGCTGCAACTGCATTACCTTTAATTAATGGCGATGAATTTAAGTTTTCTAATATCAAAGACATTGTCAGTATGTACGGAAGAACAGCGTGTTGTAATATTAGCATCGAGGTGACGCAGAGAGCACCAACTTTCGTCCTGACTCGGCCATAAAGCGGTTTATGCGGATGGTAAGTGATTGACGAGATACAGCAGCCTGGCGGGATTCTGTACGTATAATGCGTACGTACAAATGCATGTAGATACTTGTGTTGTAAGCGAG
>NC_051404.1:5459358-5459569 GCF_015228065.2 Penaeus monodon | reverse complement strand
GGCAGCAATTAAGCCGAAGCCAGAGCCAATCCCAACACGTGTTCGCTGCATTAAGCCAAGCCTCGACATTCCTCCGAAACGTCGCTCGAGGCTTCCTTATAAGCTACGAATGTAGGCGAAGACACAAGCGCCCTGCCCTACACTCCAAAAACCTCCGCGTGGCTATGTTTACTCACATCCATGAATCAAGGGTGAGTAAGCGGTCAACGCG
>NC_051404.1:5459183-5459251 GCF_015228065.2 Penaeus monodon | reverse complement strand
GACAGTGAGTCAGTCAGATCTCATGCATGGTTATGTGGGATTGTGAGGCTGCTGTTATATTTATCGAC
>NC_051404.1:5457003-5457108 GCF_015228065.2 Penaeus monodon | reverse complement strand
AACGTAGCTGTAATAATATGATTGAAAAAAAATATAATGACAATCAAAGCAGTGATATGATAACAGATAAGTAATGAAACCTGCAATAAAGATTGGGATGATAAG
>NC_051404.1:5456503-5456830 GCF_015228065.2 Penaeus monodon | reverse complement strand
TAGAAACGTGTTAGTAACGGGAGGGCTGGGACCTTAGGCTTAATCTCTTGATGCGAGGCTAGCTGAGGGCAGGTCAGCGAAAAAAAGGCAACAACCAAGGAATTGTATGGTTGTTTGCATGAGCCGTCGCCTCCCTCTCCCCTCGCTTCTCCGGTCTGATCTGGTATGTCTGATACAAACTCTTATCACGAAGCCTCAAGACTAATTCTCTGTGTGAAGTGGACTACGGACGAGCGATCGCCGAGAGTCGCCGCAAAGGAACGTAGCTTAAGCAGCGAGTTTATTGTGTATTGTGTAATATGCACGTCCTGGGTGGAGTAATTAGTG
>NC_051404.1:5455637-5455816 GCF_015228065.2 Penaeus monodon | reverse complement strand
TGTAAAAGCAAATACCGGTAATAACGAACAGGAAACAGGGAGGAAGGCTAAAAATAGCGTGCTGGATATTGGACAATTGCAAATCAATGCGAAGGTGACAATTTCCTTCGCTTCAAAGATGTTGCAGAGAAAGACCTCCTCTGCAGCTGTCAACATGAGGAATTGGCGTTTACTGATTG
>NC_051404.1:5454436-5455155 GCF_015228065.2 Penaeus monodon | reverse complement strand
ATTGGAAATGGTGGCATTAATCTGGCACGTTTCATTCTGCACTTTTTATACCTTCGCCTAACTGCTCGAGGCGTCAGAGCATTAAAAAAAGGGGAAACCTCTAGTTTATAAATTTACTCTTCTTCAACGAGGAGAATACGAAAAAAGAAAAGGGGGAATAAGGAGGAAACAGATTATTATTCCAAAGGGAAGAAGAGAATATTATAAAGGCAAAGTACCTTATTGTATTATAGAAAAAAAAAAAATTTTGCTGCATAAAAAGAATATCGGGGTCGGAGTGGGGTGTGTGTGCTGTGATTACACTAGAAATAATGGAGGCAAATCATACTGAAGAGGCGGCGGGGGAGGTACTTATTGCATTAGATAAAAAGAAAGCTTATTCCAGTAATATGAGGAAAGGTATTACGCTAAAAATCGGGAGCTTATTCTCATCTCTTTCCTCACGGACTGCAAAAAGAGGGAAGAGTTTATTGCACACTTTCCTTGCCCCGGAGCAGGAGTTGAACTTTGGCTTATGCATGTGTCTTTACATATATTTCAATCTATTTCATCCTAGCTCCGAGTGATGCGAGAGTGCGAGAGGTTAATTAGCTAGAACGTATTGCTTATCATCCGATTATGTGTTTCATAACGAGTAAAAAAAACAAACGCTTTTGTATGAACGATTGAAGAGTTTTAAAATGTTTTGATCAAAGTACCTGTTTTATTTGCCTGTCTGT
>NC_051404.1:5452794-5452982 GCF_015228065.2 Penaeus monodon | reverse complement strand
GGGACGGACGCCCCTACCGCATAAGCCTACCCCCCCCCCCCCCGTGCTTGCCTCCGCGTCTGCCTAAGCGAAACGCAATTAGCTTCCTTGGCAACAGCTGGAGCCCGAGAGTTATGGCGTCCATCGCGACGACTTCACCGAGGCGGCGGCCGCGGTTCGTCTTCGGGGCCGAGGCCTCGGGGCGCGCA
>NC_051404.1:5451416-5451485 GCF_015228065.2 Penaeus monodon | reverse complement strand
ACTAGCCACAGTTATAAAAAACGAACAAATGATGTTAAGGCTTAATTTAATCATTATTTTTCAAGGTTA
>NC_051404.1:5450063-5450221 GCF_015228065.2 Penaeus monodon | reverse complement strand
CAGTTGAGCCTTTTTTTTTCTTATCTACCGCATACCAACTAATTAAAAACTTCATTAAAAGTAAGGCTACAGCAATTTTAAAATTTCTTAACAACCATCCAGAAGACATTACTCACTCACACCCGAAATGACGTTGCCAGAGAAACTCCAATTAGAAT
>NC_051404.1:5449411-5449549 GCF_015228065.2 Penaeus monodon | reverse complement strand
ACTCAAACCAGAAGTACTTGCAACAACGACTTTGCAACATTACCGACCGCGTTGCAATCGCCGAGACTTCCACCATATCTGCGTCGGCCCCTTCCTCTGCCACCAATCAATAGACCGCAAGACCAGAAATGAAAAAAA
>NC_051404.1:5449158-5449374 GCF_015228065.2 Penaeus monodon | reverse complement strand
TATTTTACCTGACAAACAGAACTGCGATTAGCCTTAGTGGGTCATTTTGATGGTGTTAGTGCTTTTATGTCGTTGTTCCGTCGTTTCCTGTTTATCTCTGTTTTTCTTTCTTTTCTTTTTCGATGTTTCTCGCTGTTTTTTTTTTTTCATTTTTTTTTGCTTTTGCTTTCCTCTGTTTTTTTTTTCTTATTGGCTTCATAACTTTGTCTTTTTCTT
>NC_051404.1:5448668-5448956 GCF_015228065.2 Penaeus monodon | reverse complement strand
AATGACCGAATCAAAGAAATCATCAACAATGTCCCGCCGCTCATTTCCCTGCAACATTTTCCGTCAGGTCATGCATGCAGCCTTGTCGGGATGCTCAAAGGCCCAGCCAGATTCGCCGGATCGCAGACAACCCGCTAGGCCTTTCCATTACGCAAGATATCGGATCGATCGCAAATTGCTAATTATTAAGTCTCACGGGCGAATGCGGATCGGTGTTCCAATCCGTGCGTTGGGGGGGGAGTGGCGTCGACTTCTGCTTCGGCGCTTTTTTTTTGTGGGGGGGGGGGC
>NC_051404.1:5448036-5448601 GCF_015228065.2 Penaeus monodon | reverse complement strand
AACTTATTGTGATGTTTGATGAAGGGAGTTTTTTTTTTTCCTTTTTTTCTTTTTACTTTCTTCCCTTTAAACGGGATTCTTCTCGTTCAAGTGTTAAAAAAAAAATCTCGTTCATTACATGTCCTTCATCTGCAATTATCCTCATATCTTCCAACCACTTCCTCCAACACCTCCCCCTTCCCCTCCCCCTCCCCCCTCACCTCCCCTCGAACCCCACCCCTTCCCCCTCCCTCCCTCCCCCTACCCCCTTCGACCCCCAACACCCCCTCAAACCCCCTTCCCCCCCTCCTCCCTCCCTCCCTCCCCCTTTCCCCCCCTCCTCCCTCCCTCCCCCTTTCCCCTCCCCCCTTCCCCCCCCCCCTAAGCCAAACCCACCTGCTGCGCCTCCGCCTCGTCCCGCCGCTCATCCTCCGTGTTCATGGTGACGAAGCGCAGCACGAAGAGATTGAGCGAGGCGGCGACGATGGCCATCCCGAACAGGATGAAGACCAGCGCGAAGGCCACGTACTCGGGTTTCTCGTTCAGGGTGTTCTCGCGCTGCAACGCCACCATGTCGCCGAATCCT
>NC_051404.1:5446349-5446687 GCF_015228065.2 Penaeus monodon | reverse complement strand
CCTCTTTCTCTCTCAACCCGCCCTCTACCTCCTGCCTCCTCCTCCTTCCTCCTATCCCCACCTCCTTCGACCCGCCCTCTCCTATCTCCTATCTCTTCTCTTTTTCCTTCCTCCTCCCTCTCCCTCCCCCTTCCTCCTCCACCTCCCTCTCCCTCCCCCACCTCCCCTCCCCTCCACCTCCCCTCCCATCCCCTCCACCTCCCCCTCCCTCCTAAAAGTGTCTCTTACCTGCCACTCTCCGGCCTTAATGGCTTCTTTTTACATCTCATTAAGTCCTCTCCAATCACATGTTTATTCGGGAACGCGGATTTCGGCGCTGACGGCCAGCCTCCTACCCT
>NC_051404.1:5445494-5445640 GCF_015228065.2 Penaeus monodon | reverse complement strand
ACGATGAAAATTTCTTTTGATTTCTCATTTCAACGTGATAGTGAATGTTTACAATGTGACATACAGTGCTATCCCACCAATGTTTAAGAATGTTTGATATTATAATCATAACATTTCCTTATATGATAATAACTTTTGTATTGTAT
>NC_051404.1:5444437-5444525 GCF_015228065.2 Penaeus monodon | reverse complement strand
CTTCTTGGTCTCTCGGCTTATCTCTTTATCGGGGTCGCCACAGCGTGTCAACTTTCCATATTGCGTGTCTTCCGTAGCAGCACCTACT
>NC_051404.1:5442058-5442379 GCF_015228065.2 Penaeus monodon | reverse complement strand
AACAACTTTGGCCAATATCTCGATCGAAAAGTAAAGTCATCTCAAAGTCCACCACAACAGAAATTGGATTCGAGTTAAATTTTTGAATATTGAAATTAACAAGTATTAATCAGGAGATCTGGTCGATGCTTGCGCAGTCTTCACAAAATGACAAAAAAAAAGAAAAGAAAAAGCGACGTTACGCGAACTGTTTATCTGTCCTTACGCTTGGTTAAACCGAGGGAGATTCAGTGTGCGCGAGAGTGTGTTTGAATTCGCTTGCATCATTCGTGAATTAGATTTGCTGTACCAGTTACCATGGGGACACACAAACACATGCGT
>NC_051404.1:5441423-5441972 GCF_015228065.2 Penaeus monodon | reverse complement strand
AGTAGGCCATTCATTATCATATCCATAGTGTTTTTTACATAATCCCTCCTTATTGTTATTCCTCTTCTCTTGCATTTCCCTCTCCATATCCTGCCTTTCTCCTAACCTTTTACCTCTCCTAATCTTACTCCTCTACTCTCTTATCCCTCTCCTCTCTCCTATCCCTCTCCTCTCTCTTATCCCTCTCTTCTCTCTTATCCCTCTCCTCTCTCCTATCCCTCTCCTCTCTGTTATCCCTCTATTCTCTCTCTTATCCCTCTCTTCTCTCTTATCCCTCTCTTTACTCTTATCTCCCCCCCTCCCCCCTCCCCATCTCCCCCTTTTTCTGGCCCCCGACAGCAAGCGAGAGGAAGCGACGCACCTATAGTGGTAAGAGTGATGACGCAGTAGTAGACGGAGTTGAAATACGTCCAGCCCTCGTAGCTCCTGAAGACGGCCGCGCCGGAGGTGATGGTGATGGTGGAGAGGGTCGTCACCACCAGGATGAGGTCGATCTCCGTCGCGTCGGTGTTGCGGCACTGGTGGAGAGGAAGGGCGGGAGCGGGTTAG
>NC_051404.1:5440459-5440911 GCF_015228065.2 Penaeus monodon | reverse complement strand
AACTTAATATTCCAGTGCTGTGTTAACCCTTATACAAGATATTACTCCATGTTTTTCTGGCCTTGTATTTTCATTCACATTTATTAAAAAAAAACCCCGCAAAACTTCCAAGAATTATTCCCCGCACAAGCCATTTTCTTTCAAATAAGTGTTCAATAATGACCTTTTGAACAACATCCATTAGCACCGGACGGGAAAAATTAATCATATGAAAGACTTTATCGATGTAGTTATATGTTGATATGATGTTCCTAATTGATTAATGAGACACTTATTCTTGATGTCTTCATTCATATGCATTTTCTCTGAATAATTAGAATAACTGGTTAATAGAAATGGACAGAGGAAGTAGAAAACGAGAGAGGGATAGAACGGAAGGAGAGCAGAGGGGTCAGAGAGAAATTAAGATACTGAAATGGAGGAAAGGCCGTTTGGGTGACGAAATAATGGGC
>NC_051404.1:5439514-5439783 GCF_015228065.2 Penaeus monodon | reverse complement strand
TTAAAAAAAAAAAAAAAATCAGGCCCCACTACCAAATTAAATATTGTTTTAAAAGAACACCTTGGAGTCATACTTTGCGAAATTTATGAAGCCAAACTCTCCATTAATATCATTTATCTTAACAAGATGTTCGCGCGTGATTAATGAGCTGCACGTAATCAGTGCTGTCTTCACGTCCCGCTGAGGGAAGGAAGGGGAAGAGATGAGGGAAAGAGAAAGAAAAGGGGAAAGAGAAAGAAAAGAGGAAAGTTGGGAGAAGAGAGGAAAAA
>NC_051404.1:5438865-5439374 GCF_015228065.2 Penaeus monodon | reverse complement strand
CCAATCCCGTTAGTTTTTGAAAACAACAGGAATCCCTTCGTGTGCCATGCTTGAAGCCGATCTCAGATGATGTCCGAGAACACCATGAGCTCAAGGTTAAAAATTAGCGCCAAGCCTAATCATGAACCCAGACCTAGGCTCGGATTCTCTCCGGGGTCAAGCTAGGTCAGGCCAGCTCGGGTCCCCGCCGTCGCCTCCTCACAAGCCTCACTCGAAGGGAGGGCATCGCTCCAGCACCCTTTCCCAAGGACACCGACGGTTCTTAGACTCCCTTAATAACGGGTTAAATGTGCGCTGAGTTCCTCGAATCACCCACCAGCACGATGTAGGTCCTCGAGCCTCCCCAGAGGATTCTAGAGGGAGGGGAGCGAGAGGATAGGGAGGGGAGCGAGAGGATAGGGAGGGGAGCGAGGGGATAGGGAGGGGAGCGAGGGGATAGGGAGGGCGAGAGGATAGGGAGGGGAGCGAGAGGAAAGCTTGGGAGGTGGTTCGGCAAGGGGGGATGGAAT
>NC_051404.1:5438539-5438824 GCF_015228065.2 Penaeus monodon | reverse complement strand
GGTGCGTGGAAATTGAAGGAGATAATTAGGAAAGGTAAAGGGAAGGAGGGCGAGGGAGAGGGAAAGGAAGGAAGGGAGACATAGAAAGTAGGACGAGAGAAAGAGAAAGAGAGAGAGAGAGAAAAAGGTGAAAGGGAGAGGGGTGAGAGGCAGCTCGACGGAAGAAAGATAGGAAGGATAAGGAAGGATAAAGGGAAGCTGAAGAAGAGGTGTGAATGAGAAAGGGCAAGGAAGACGAGAGAGAAGGGGGGGGGGGGACGAAGAATAGGGAGAAGGAATGGAAGG
>NC_051404.1:5437856-5438168 GCF_015228065.2 Penaeus monodon | reverse complement strand
CGGAAATAATCCACAGACTCACCTTCAGCAGTTTCTTAATACTTTTGATAACAATGGACGAGACTTTGTTCAAACGTTCACCGATGGAGTGGAAGAGGACGAGGCAGAGAGGAATTCCTACCATGGCGTAAAATATGGTGAAGATCTTGCCGGGAATGGTGCTCGGGGTGGAGTGGCCGTACCCTGCAACATGGGGCACGGTTAGGGCATTGCAAGGGGGGGAGTGATAGTGTTGTTATAGCGTGTTGGGGTTGGGGTGTCGGTTATGATGTGTACTGCAGTAGTGGTGTTGCAATCATGGTAAACGCAACA
>NC_051404.1:5437047-5437287 GCF_015228065.2 Penaeus monodon | reverse complement strand
CGAACGGTCTCGCCTTCGCTAATATTAGAAATGATGATTTAGAAAAGGGAAAAACTCCTCCCTCCTTCCATTACTGCGGAATTGAGAACGAAAATCGCACTTTACGGAGGCCATTTTGCCAGATTTGGTCACAATTTGATGCTATTTTCGGCTCTTTTAGTAAATTCTGAAAAAAATAGAGAAAAAGGATGAAAAATGGATTGTTATTACTCAATGGTAAGTAGGTTTCTGCTTTTCGCA
>NC_051404.1:5436654-5436863 GCF_015228065.2 Penaeus monodon | reverse complement strand
TATGTATGCCTACATACAAATGAGTGGGCGAGTGCATGTAGGGATAGTCACGGTGTCCCTCCCTCATTCGCACACTCCATAAACCCCCGAAGCTTACGATGTTTGTGCAAGAAGGTGAGATGGGAGTAATGGAAACGGTAATTATGAAAGTCTCTCGGCGCGGATATTGCTGTCTGCTTGCCTACGTGTGTCAGGGAGGGAGGCGCGGG
>NC_051404.1:5435565-5435645 GCF_015228065.2 Penaeus monodon | reverse complement strand
GCCCACGTGTAATTAGGTTTGTGACGTCATAGGCCTCGGGCGGGACAAACACGCAAATTTGTTGCTCATTGTAGCTGTCT
>NC_051404.1:5434606-5434964 GCF_015228065.2 Penaeus monodon | reverse complement strand
GTGTGTACGTACATAAGTCGGTATCACTTCAACCCTATATTTGGTCTCCACCACAGCTGCTCCTCACCACGTCTCGCCATAGGTTCAAAACCCACCACTGATGCCAGACCGCCTGCGAGGCAATAGTGAAGAGACGATGTTCAAAAAGTTCAGCGCCAAAAAGAGGGGTTGGCGTCACTTCGTGTGTTTGCTCAACCTCCTCTTTTGTTTCTGTTACTGTAATGGCTGTGTTATTTCTGGTCTGTATTAATTACCTTGATAAGATAAATTTTATGGTTTTAGAATAGTGTAAAAGATACAGATACACGCACCCCCCTCACACACACACATAAAGTGAGTAGAGATAGAGACATATACA
>NC_051404.1:5434397-5434474 GCF_015228065.2 Penaeus monodon | reverse complement strand
AAGTAATAAAGAAAAATTCGACGTAAGTAGACAAAATCCAGCAAAGCAAACAGACATAGACAAAAGAAAAGAATAAC
>NC_051404.1:5434035-5434253 GCF_015228065.2 Penaeus monodon | reverse complement strand
AAGGAGACTCCGAGAGGCAGTTAAAAAAAGAGGCAAGAGTCCTTCCCCGGCAGAAGGACCCGCGGAGGACGCCACAAAGGAGCGGCCGGCGATCCTTTCTCTTCGGCCCAAAAGAAAGCGTTATTTACGAGCCAAACAGCGACGGCGACGAGCAGGTTGGCAGAACGGAGTCCACAATGGCCGTGTGTCTCTTTGCTTTCGCGTCGCCGGTGGCTAGG
>NC_051404.1:5433799-5433945 GCF_015228065.2 Penaeus monodon | reverse complement strand
TAGACGTGTAGGGGGGAGGGGCTCACGCAGCCCGCCCGAGAAGTGATACATTGCGTGTGTGTTTCTGCCATTGCACGACGGGGTTGTTTTCTGCGGAGTTCCTTTGAGAGAAAAATAAGGATAAAGCGCACTCGCATATGCGCCGT
>NC_051404.1:5432715-5433452 GCF_015228065.2 Penaeus monodon | reverse complement strand
TCCCCAGAACCGACGCCTTATTTCTCACCTGTCGAGAACCCTCAGCGGCGACGGCAATATTTCGCCCTTACTCCCCCTGCGTTTAAGGGCTTTTATTGCTTGCTCCTAATGATTGTTTTTGCCGTTTGCTTTTATTCATTTTTGTTTGTTTTTTATGTTTTTCTTGTTGTTAATGATTGTTTCTAATGTTTGCTTTTAGTGCTTGCTTATCATGACTGTTTTATTTTGAATATTTTGTTTTCAATGGTTGATTTTGATGCTCGTTTCCAGTGCTTGTTTTCATTGCTTGCTTTTATTAATTGCCTCTATTAATTGCTTTTTTCGTTTCCTTAGGTTTTATCGTTTTCCTTATTGTTTCCTCAGGTTTTATTTCTTACTATTAAACACGATTCTGTTGCTCGGTTTTATAGTTTGGCTTCAGTGCTTGATCTTATTTTCTGTATTTTCTTTTATTTATCTTTTTTTTATGACTATTTTTTTTATTGCTTTTAATGGTTTGATGTATTGCTAGCGTTTTCGGTTTGCCTTTTTTCGTTGCATTCATTGTTTGCTTGCAATGCTTGAGCTTGTTTATCGTTTCTTTTTGTTGCTTGTGTTTTATGCTTGCTTTTATTCTTTGCTTGTAAAACTTGCTTTTAATGTTTGCTTAAAATACTCGTCGCTGTTGTTTGCTTTTAATACTTGACGTTTCGTTAAATTGCTTGTTTTCATGATGTGTCTCTTATTTTAGTACTCAC
>NC_051404.1:5432451-5432675 GCF_015228065.2 Penaeus monodon | reverse complement strand
GGTTTCAGTTACTGCTTTTAGATTTATCTCTAATACGTTTTTTCCTCGTTTTTATATTTTTTTTCCTCGTTTTTATATTGTTTTAATGCTTAGTTATTGTGCTTGATTTGCGTGCGAGCTTTTGACATTTCCTTTGGCGTTTGTGCTCTCTATATTTAGTCCAGTTGACTCTTTTTATCTTTTTTTTTCACTTTGCTTCCACTCTTGATATGACAGTTCAGTGA
>NC_051404.1:5432041-5432187 GCF_015228065.2 Penaeus monodon | reverse complement strand
ACAGCATCACTCGACTGACATCATCTCAATCTCAGATGCTGTTTCCTGCACAGTAAACACCCCAGCACTGGCCCTTTCTGCACAGCGAACTCCCCGCCGATTTACAGCCCTCCGTAGACAGCGATCTCCCTACTGCGTCCAGACAT
>NC_051404.1:5431797-5431942 GCF_015228065.2 Penaeus monodon | reverse complement strand
CAAGGACATGACTCCCCATCGTCTCACACAGTCGGCTCCAGCGGGGAGACAGTAATCTCCCCTCTCCCATTTCTGAGCTGATCCTACCCTTCCCTCCTCCCTAGGATCGACGTAGACTTGACTTCGCCTGTCCCTATCCTTCTCG
>NC_051404.1:5431017-5431584 GCF_015228065.2 Penaeus monodon | reverse complement strand
TCCTCCTTCATCCTTGTTCCCTCATCCTCTATCCCTTCTGGATATGTCATGATCGCTCTCGAGGTCAGAGCCAATGTTCTCTTGCCTCTCAGACGTGTCAGAGACGTGTGAGAGACGTGTCAGATACTACCTCACCCCGCCACCACCACCCCCTTCTGCGTGTCTGTTTTACGTGTGTTTGTGTGTGTAGGGGTGGCCTGTGTGTGGGTGCTATGGGCTGTGGGTGGGTGCGTGTAGGTGGGGTGGGCTGTGGGTGGGTGCGTGTGGTGGGCTTTGTGTAGGAAGGGTGGGCTGTGGGTGGGTGCGAGGGGTGGAGTGGAGGTGGGGGGTCTCGCGCTCTCTCTGGCCGTCGCGTGTCCCTCGTCTTCGCCTTCGTCTTCGCCTCCTTGTCCTGTCTGCTCGGGTGCGTGTTGATGTCTCCGGCGGTGTGGGCGCCCTGCCGATTTTGGACGCCGCGCCCACGCCCAACCCGAGCCCGTCTGCCTTTGCACATGGGTGTTGCATCTTGCATCGGGGAGTACCTGTTGCTCTGCGGCACTGGATTATAACCCGATTTTATAGCTATCG
>NC_051404.1:5430146-5430575 GCF_015228065.2 Penaeus monodon | reverse complement strand
GCAGCAGACTGACCACCTCCCTCGCCGTATAATCGGGGCGGCAAACTACGTGCTTGGCAACTGATCTTCGCGGATAATCGTCATGATCGCTCGTCCATCCGCCCCGTTGCGCCGCCGGCACCCAGACGGCTGTTTGCCTGTCCTCTTGCTGAGTTTCCGGTCTGCTGAGCCCGACTCCTACCCGACTTGGGTGCTTCACAGACGGGCCCTTCAGGAACGGGTCGGGTACTCCGGTCCGGGCTGCTTGGGCTACTTCCCTGACCCGGTTTTTAAAAGACGACCATTGGGTCTACTTGCATTCTTTGCCGTGTTCTTCTGCAAGGCGTCGCACTCATCGACACACTATGCAGGGTGGCCTAATCTGATAGCCCGGAATCTGATAAGCTAATATAAGATCGGAGATGATATCGCTAACCTTAATTTAGGATC
>NC_051404.1:5429525-5430088 GCF_015228065.2 Penaeus monodon | reverse complement strand
CAGTAAACGATATAATCAAACACTTTTAACGTACTGTGAAATCTCACTAATATCCAGGATAAGATGGAATTAAAATCAATAATCGGATATTCATCTGTTGAGGCGAAATCATCTGCATCGCCCGCTGATCCTCAAAGCAGCAAGTCGTGCAGGAGAGTTAATACCCTGATTATAACTGGTTCCTCTCCTGCTTTTGCTTGTTATAAATCGCTTTAAGGACAAGTACGGAGGGGCTCGCCGGCCGTCGACAGAAGGGAGACAGTTTCAGTGTTGTGTGCAGTGCCTCGTATGAATGGTTAATTCCACTCGATTGGACGCGAGGTGAACTGAGGCACTCACTGGCACCGGGGAGCGATCAGAGCACGGCACAGCGACACCTGATGGCAGATGCTGATGCCTGGTAACGCCTGCTGACACCTGCTACTACTGTGACACCCGCTGACACCTAATGACACCCAGTGACACCCGCTAACCTCCTCGACTCGCTAACACCCGCAGCCACCCCCTGACACCCGCTTCATCAGAGACCCAGATAACAAGGAAAAGAGGGCGTGTCTACAAGA
>NC_051404.1:5429356-5429492 GCF_015228065.2 Penaeus monodon | reverse complement strand
CCATGCGTGTCGACCCAAAGCGGCCGAGGAACCCAAGAACACGCCCCCCCCCCTCCCCCCGCACGGTCTCGAAAGGACGAGCGAGTTACGAGTGTTACGAGAGCGCTGACCCCCAGGACGCTCGGGCCGGATCGTT
>NC_051404.1:5428679-5428825 GCF_015228065.2 Penaeus monodon | reverse complement strand
AGTGGCGCTGAAGGGACCATATCTATAAGCGGATAAGTGAAGATCAAAGGACAAAGAAGTAACAACTTTGCCTTAATGTCAAAATGGGTGTCTGGAGACGCCACAGTCACAGTGTTCGTGTTCTGGCGATGTTTATTTTCTTTCTT
>NC_051404.1:5428448-5428525 GCF_015228065.2 Penaeus monodon | reverse complement strand
TCTGAGTTTCGGGCTATTTCCCCGTGTTTCTCCTGCTTGTTTTGCGTTTTTTTTATTCATAGTTTGTTTTGGTACGT
>NC_051404.1:5427692-5428414 GCF_015228065.2 Penaeus monodon | reverse complement strand
AAGAACTAATCACATTTCTTTTTATATGCTCGGGTGGGTTTCGTGTTTTTCTTTTTTTCTTGTTATCTTTTTTTATGTTCTTTTGCTAAATTTCTAAGATTGTTCTCCCGTTCTTATTTTCTTCGTTTGGGTGATTTATGCCCCGGTTCTGGCTAACTGCGGTTGAGATAGTGGTTGTTCTCTATTCTTGTTCTCGAACTTGTTCTCAGAGCCCGACGGATTAAAAGTGTTGTACATGTTATTTTTCTCTGAACTTGATAGATTGAAGGTGTTCTGTGCTACGTGGCGTGTTCAGATATTTGTTCTTTGGGTCGTAAGTGTCCTGTGCGCGTGTTTTTTTGTTCTTAAACTTCGACGGATCATAATTCTTCTGTGGCTATTCCCTGGGCCTTGTTCTTGTTCCTTTTATGTTCTACCGTGATTCCGGCACCTCCGCTTGTGTGTTCTCTTTGAGTAATAACTCTCGTCATTGTGTTCTGTGATCTCTCTGATCGCTTTAAATCATGTATTTATATTTCCCATGCAACATATTTCTGTCATTGTTGCAATCAACTGACAACTATCAATCTTGAATGAAGATATGTGTATGAATGTGTGTTTTTTATACTGTGTGCCTTGTTCGATTTAAGTTTATCGTTGTCCAGAGACGAAACAAATGGAATAACGGAAATATGAATAAGTTCTAGGAAAAGACACAAATCATATGATACTAAAAATAAAAA
>NC_051404.1:5427023-5427353 GCF_015228065.2 Penaeus monodon | reverse complement strand
AGCAGCAAATTTGCTAAAAACAGTGAAACAAAACCAACAAGCAAACGAGCGGATGCACTAGCATTCCTTCTGCTCATCTTAAAGATTAAAAAAAATATATTCTCATCATTAAAAACTCACGAAATATGAATAAATAAAGCGAAAAAGCCACCGCCACCGTGCTTTGGAAATCCATTGAACAGACTGGCTACATTATTTCTCCAATGATTTTCACGCGCCGGATAAAAAAAGGGAAAAAAACGTACATTCAAATATAAACATTGTGAATTGTTAGGACAAAAGCCTGTGCTCTTGATTTATAATGATGTAAAAAAAAATGGATACTCTTTT
>NC_051404.1:5426710-5426846 GCF_015228065.2 Penaeus monodon | reverse complement strand
ACGCTCCCGGTACTGCATACTGTACTGTATGATGGATCAATAGAGAAGTTTTAGAGCCTATTGCTCACACTATAGCAACATAATTTTCTTATTGTGAGATCATTTGACGATGCTTTCCTATCTTTTACACTGTGAT
>NC_051404.1:5426178-5426617 GCF_015228065.2 Penaeus monodon | reverse complement strand
CGATTACCATACAATACCATCATATTCGTTATACATTTTAGTTTCGCCCTGCGATCACCAAATGATATTAGAGACTGCGAACAAGAGACTAGAATCTCACACGTTACAAGGCAGCTCTGTTTCCCGAATATATTGCATTATACAATTGTACAGTAGTCCCCGGCTATCCCGCCTACCACTGCACCATGACACTGCTATTAGATGGCTATTAGATAGCTCTGCCTCATTACGCGGGACATCAGTGACGGTATTTTACGGGTTAAATTAGATAGCACGTCAGCACGGAGCGGAGGTGAAGGGCAGAATTCATATTAGAATCACAGCACCTGGCTAACCACATTGCTTTCACGCAGGTGTCACTGATATTGCAGATAATGCACCCAAATGCAGGGAACAAAGCCGCTGGAAAACGCCACAAACATTTTGTGGACTGGAAGCG
>NC_051404.1:5425592-5425760 GCF_015228065.2 Penaeus monodon | reverse complement strand
GGACGCAACCTCAAGACCATGAACTGCTGCCCAATGTTGCATCTGACTGCATATTGCACAAGCCATCCCCTCCCACTGAAGGCAGCGCATCCTGTTGCACCTCTGCCGCTCTGCATACCTGGGCAGATTATATTCAGAAATAGTTGCATTCGACGTAATATCCCCAGC
>NC_051404.1:5424895-5425295 GCF_015228065.2 Penaeus monodon | reverse complement strand
TCGCAAATGGATTCAATTTCGTAAACAAGCCTTGCAGTAGTTCTCTTCCTAAATCCCGCTTGTTTGCAACAGATTCCTTCAACGAGAACTTAATCCGATAACGTAAACAATTTTTTCTTATTTTCTTTTTATCGACCAAGATTGCCTGTCTAATCTTGCAAGACTTATGGATTTAATAGTGGTATTATTGATAGTAATAATGCAATAAGGCAGCGTGCATTATCATTATCGAAATTTATTCAATCAGATCAGACGCGAAGTCATTTTCCTTTCCAATATATAACCGGGAAAGGTCGATGATGGTGGGCATTGAAAAGGAGGGAGAGGAATGCTCTGCAGGATGGAAAAGGGGAAAAGGAGGGGAGATGAGAAAAGTGGAAGGGGAACAGGAGATGAGAAT
>NC_051404.1:5424601-5424765 GCF_015228065.2 Penaeus monodon | reverse complement strand
TAGACAGAGAGAGAGGAAAAAAGAAAGAAAAGACAAGTAGATAGGGAGAGAGAGAAAAAATACAAAGAAAAGAGAAAAGAAACAGACAAGAATCTAAGATACGACTGACAATAGACAGAGACAAAGAGAAGAACAAGGGAAGAGAGACAGTCAGGGTAAGAATG
>NC_051404.1:5424158-5424411 GCF_015228065.2 Penaeus monodon | reverse complement strand
TCAGGGAGCGTAATGCAAGGGCAATATGACTGGCGCTCACACACGGCCCATGACGTGGGCAGCAGGCACACAATACCTGACTACGATGCCTACCTGTCCTGCAGCGGCTCCCCTCATTTGCATCATAAAGCGACTAATTTGCATAATGATTCGATGCCTCATAATCATCCAGATATACTTGACGTTCGTAATAATATGATGGTTGACGAAGGAGTTATCTGATGGGTGGAAATTATCAGCTAGTGTTTCATAT
>NC_051404.1:5423361-5423501 GCF_015228065.2 Penaeus monodon | reverse complement strand
CGCTGCTTTCTCCCATCTCACTTCCCTTCCATTCGACTGAGAATATTAACACTGATTTAATTTGCAATAGCCTCGGGGCCATAACCGCGCTATCATAATCTCCACTTTTGCCAACCGATCGTCGGGATATTCGCGAATTC
>NC_051404.1:5422360-5422953 GCF_015228065.2 Penaeus monodon | reverse complement strand
ATGCAGAAACATTCCAGGACGTCGATCACACAGCCTCATCGCGCACCGCGAGAGAGAGAGCACACAAGAACCGAAATCATTTGCATATAAAGATCATCCGGGCCTCTCCTCGCCCATAAAACTCCATAGTCCGGCCAAATATAGGTGGCAAAATCTTCTCTGGAAAAAGGTGCGGACACACAGGGCGCCGTCACGGGAGATCGTATTAGCATCTACCGCGGATTCGGAGTGTGTTGGCTAAAGGGGGTTGGATCGCCTCCATCCGATGCTCCGCGCGCGATAACTGTCACGCGAATGCGCCGGCGTCTGGTCTTGGGGTTTTAGTGGTGGCTGCAAGGATGGGGTGGGGATGGGGGGGATAAGGGTGAGTGGGGAGGGGGATGGGGGATAAGGGTGAGTGGGGAGGGGGATGGGGAGGATAAGGGTGAGTGGGGAGGGGGATGGGGGGATAAGGATGAGTGGGGAGGGGGGTGGAGGTGAGGGAAGGAGTGAGGGTGGGGGCAAGGGAAAGAATAGGGGTGGGGGCGAGGGAGAGATGGTGGAGTAGTGGTATGGGGATGGGGGTCGAAGGAAAGGGAGGTGATTGGGGGAAA
>NC_051404.1:5419583-5420425 GCF_015228065.2 Penaeus monodon | reverse complement strand
TCTGATTAATTTATGATCCTATTTAGAGTAATCTTAGAGTAATCCGCCTCAGTGTTGTAACGGCACGAACGAGGCTACTGCTCTACACGATTACATTTTTTCCCCTGATGTGTGTTTGTTTGCCCGGAAGTAAGGGAATAATGAAATGTTTGCCTGGAACTAACAAACGAAATAACGAAGTGTTCGTATGGAAGTTTCTTACGAAATTTCGAAGTGTTTGTAATGACCTAACGTACGAAATATCCAAGTGTTTGTTTGATGTTGACAAACGAAATATCCAAGTGTTTGTTTGATGCTGACAAACGGAATATCCAAGTGTTTGTTTGATGTTGACAAACGAAATATCCAAGTGTTTGTTTGATGCTGACAAACGAAATATCCAAGTGTTTGTTTGATGTTGACAAACGAAATAACGAAATGTTTACTTGGAACTGACACACGAAATAACTAAGAGGTTTCTTACAACTGACTAACGAAATAACGAAATGACTTCTTGGAACTAAATAACACTATGCAATAACTAATGAAATATTTACCTGGAACTTACGAAAATGCGAAATATTGTATGGAGAGAAAAAAAAAACTTACAACACAAAGGAGTGTTAATCAGAAGGCCTTTTTTCCCCCAAGGTGATACAAATTTAATTAATGGAGGTTTGAATTAGACACCAATAATTCTCTTCATTCACAAAGATATATATATATATTTTTTAAGAATCTGTTCCCGCTAAGTGAAAAGTCAGGACAAACACATACATTTTCATACATTTTGTGTGCCGGCTGTTAAATGGGTAGAGGCAATACATCACAGTTTACTCTTAATGAGCCAATTAAAAGCGGGT
>NC_051404.1:5418905-5419032 GCF_015228065.2 Penaeus monodon | reverse complement strand
AACTCCTCAACGAGCCAAATCCTACAAAGCCGGCATATCGATCACTCGACCCGTTGTTCGACCTGTAAATCATTCCCCTAATTACCCCCCCCCCCCATCCCCCCATGTTCACCTTCCTTCGGGGGTG
>NC_051404.1:5418519-5418618 GCF_015228065.2 Penaeus monodon | reverse complement strand
GAGAAGTGACTCAATCAAAATAGGCATATCTAATTACACCATCGCTCTCTCTCGCTAATTGTCCCTGATAGCTATTAATCGGCGCGCATCACAAGTAAC
>NC_051404.1:5418362-5418475 GCF_015228065.2 Penaeus monodon | reverse complement strand
ACGCAACAAAAGGCCAACAGGTGTGATAGAATTCGAAGGCGAAATCACGGCTGCCGGTTCCCCTTAGGTCGATGGCACAGGAATTCCCGGTCTGTCTCTGCCTCGTCGGGAAT
>NC_051404.1:5417797-5417904 GCF_015228065.2 Penaeus monodon | reverse complement strand
ACCTCATCCCGCCTGGTCGAGTGGTCCGAGTGTGGCACAATGGGAACATGGCGTCTTTAAGAAGGCCTTAATTAACATGTCAAATAAGGATCCTGGGAAAGAGAAAT
>NC_051404.1:5416991-5417241 GCF_015228065.2 Penaeus monodon | reverse complement strand
CGAGTGCCACTGTCTCATTAAAAGGCAACAACAATGGCACTTCACTTATGGCATGACGTCACAACACTCTCGTTAGCAGCAGTTGTTACCATGATGTGTCCTCACCTCGCTTCTCTAAATGAAGGGTCAGGATGGAGGATGGTTATGGCAATACTGCAATTAGCGATTTTCTTTTCCAACTTCTCGCTTGACGGACGTGAATGCCGATCGTAAATCCTTCCCAGAGACATAAACAAATACCCCCCCCCCC
>NC_051404.1:5416649-5416872 GCF_015228065.2 Penaeus monodon | reverse complement strand
AACATACACATCAACAGCAATTTAAAGATCCAAGGAAAGTGAATTAAAAAGGGCCAAGTAAGGAACCCCGAGGATGAGCATTCCCATCTGAAATGATGACTATAACAACAGCCATACCAAACAGCGGGAGTGATGACAGCAGGGGGCAAAAGGGGTGGGGTGGGGGTGGGGGAGAACAAGAGAAACAAGCAAGCCACAGAAATGTTCTCCGCCCATCCTCCTG
>NC_051404.1:5416261-5416599 GCF_015228065.2 Penaeus monodon | reverse complement strand
GGAAGGTCTGGGCGGGTCACAGATATGTCTGCGTGATTTATTACTCTCATCTGATTATTATTACGAGTCTCTCCACCACCCGAGCTCACGCCCACACGCCCCTACGCCCACCGGGTCATAACATCCACGCGCCCACGGCAGAGTACCATTGTCTCGCCCACCGACCCTCGCGCGTCGGCCGCCTCGCGTTAAAGTGGTCGTATTTTGAAGGGAACACCGCATGCAGTTCGCTCCTCCCCGACACCTGGCCGGGTCTACTTTTATTCCCGTTTTTATCTCTTTCACCCATTCCCCTTCTCTATCCGCCTGTCTCTTATTTGTGTCAGTGTATGTTTGTA
>NC_051404.1:5415586-5416135 GCF_015228065.2 Penaeus monodon | reverse complement strand
ATTCCCTTTTCATATATTTCTCCTTCCCCTACCCTTCTCCCACACACAAATCCACACGCGCCAACCCTTTGTCCTTGTATATTCCACACCAGCGATATCAATATACCTGAAAAAAAAAAACGCACTACCGTAACTCACATCATAACATAACAATACTACATAAAAGCGAGTCCGAAACGAGACAATGGATTAACGACGATAGCTCAGTCGGGGCGAAATTACGGTTTCATTCATTCTATCACCATCAATCATCTGTTCACCATAACATACAACACACAGTCTATGTTCATTACGAATGCAGGGCACGAGTCATCTAGACCTGTTACGCATACCTTTGATGATAATGGCGCCAAAGGTGATTCGAATCAGATCTAAAGTATGCCTTAATTGACGTCATCATTCACCGTGAATTGTGTACGAAGTCAAAGCGTTACATCTCATTTCATGTAATGCATAAAAATCGATTGCAGAAGTCGTTGCACTGCATTGCGAGGAAGCCAAACATGCGAGGAGTGATAGAAGGTGGATGATGATAAGATGTGGAGGAAA
>NC_051404.1:5414989-5415201 GCF_015228065.2 Penaeus monodon | reverse complement strand
TAAAGGGCAAACAGACGCAATCAGGCGTGCTGTTCAGAGACAAAAATGCGGAAATTCTGCATGGGAAGCCAGATAACATTATTACAATGCTTGGATTTCCAGCTAAATAGCCTTTGGTCTCTGTTCTTTGTGCAACATTTCTTTTTTTTTGTAGAGGGGAAGTAGAACAGAATCGAAAGCTGTGTGATATTCTTATTCTTGAAGATGTAATT
>NC_051404.1:5414620-5414927 GCF_015228065.2 Penaeus monodon | reverse complement strand
CGATTTTACAAACAAACAAGTACATAAAAGCCACAAACATTACAAAGACCCAGAAAAAAATACTTTCGAAAAGTCGTAAAACCGAGTTTCTGTTATCGACAACACTCGAAAAAAAATTGCCGACAGCAGTAACAACGGAACAAGCTTAGTGTAAAGGGAATAAACAAAAGATCTGATCAAGTTGAGAAAAAGTGATATTTTAGGCGATATACAAATAAAGGAATAAATGCGGCAGCCAATTTGGCGGCCGTCATCAGCCACGCCATCTAATCTCAGGTGGGAAAAATTTACATACATATTTCTCTCT
>NC_051404.1:5412169-5412408 GCF_015228065.2 Penaeus monodon | reverse complement strand
GCACATAATTCACACACTGCAAATCGCTAAGTCATCTGACTCTAATAAATCAACACGAAAGTCATGGTAATGCAGCGTTCACTTGGCGGATATTAATTGTATATAATCACGAATTAATTACACAGGGCCAGCACACGGGCGAACTGGGGGGCTGCGTAATAATAAGGGCTGAAGCGACGACGAGGGCCAGTCAGGGATGTTTTTTTTTCAGGGACGCTTTGCCCTCTTGGTGAAGAGTA
>NC_051404.1:5411159-5412124 GCF_015228065.2 Penaeus monodon | reverse complement strand
TTTGCGCGGCTCATGGTCTTCTCCCTCGCAGAAGGCTGGACCACAATATACAGGAAATGCTTCTCGTGCCATTTCTGTGTTATCTAATACACGCAATCCTCGCTTGTGCACTCAGCATAATCCTAAAAATAACGCCTATTGTTTTAGCGCTACTCAATGGCATTTGTCCGTCATGTACCCTTAATAATCCCCGTTCATTTTACTCCTCTGTCAATTTGCATCGTAAGTTCTCAAAGGCTAACACATGAGGCAAGCGCTTGCTAATGTCTTTTGATCAGTTGCAGGTATAAACGACAACTATCCCTTATGTACCAGAATTCTTTTTCATTCTGCATCACTTGGTAGTTATTCCATCAGCAAATGTGTTTCCAAACCGACCTGTTATCATTCCCCACAGCCGAAAGATACCGAGACCTCTCATCTCTTTCATCCCACAAAGACGTGACCTCCGCTTCCTTTAATTTTGGACACATCTGCCCAGCTACCAAGTTCTGCGTCAATAAAGGAGAGAAACTCCGGCAACTTCCTATTCGCCCCTTTGTGTAGTGAACAGTAGGTGCGAATTATACATCTCAGACACTCGTTCTGCTTGATTGCACTGGAGGCACCTTGTGGGACTGAAGACTCTATACTCTTACGGAGGAAGAAAGGACGGGTGTGTGAATGAACGCGATAAAGGATGCGAGTGAAAGGAGAGGATAAGAGGACAAAGTGAGGAGAAAGGGAAGATATGAGGACTCGATAAAGACTGAGGGAGAAGGAGAAGAATAACTAACAAGGTTGGGGAGGAAAAGAGAATAGGGGAACACGATAAGGGATGAGGAAGGAGAATAATGAGAGAGCAAGGTAAGGGAGAAGGGGAAGATAAGAGAATACAATAAAGATCGAGGGAAGAAGAGGACGATGAAAGAAGGAATTGGAGGAGAGAGAAAGGATTTATTCTTCCTCTCTCCTCCTTTCCTCCA
>NC_051404.1:5410425-5411069 GCF_015228065.2 Penaeus monodon | reverse complement strand
AGACGATAAAATCCGGGAATAGGACAGAATAAAAAAACAATATATAAAGTACAAGAGATAAATTGGGGAAAGATAATACAGATGCATAATAAAGAATAAAAAGAAACAAGACATGGATTCAACAAAAAAAAGAACAAAAAACAAAGAATTTATTCAAAGTGTAAACGTGAATAAATAAAAAAATAACAAAAAAGAGTAGAAAAAAATAATATGAATAAGAAAACTAATGCCAAAAGTAACGATGATAAATATAAAGAAAAACAATGAAAAGGGATAAAAAATAATGAGAGATTATCCTTAATAAACAGAAAAAAAAGGAAGTATAAAAATGAGGAAAAAAATGTTGAATAAATAACACAAGAAGGGGAGACGAAGGAAAGAATGAAGGAAGAAGAGGTGAAGAGAAAAGAAAATATGAAATGATAAAAATGTAAGACATAAAAAATGTAGGATAAGAAATTAGAAAAAAGAAGAAAGTTCCGGCATAAAGGAGACAAAGAAATATGGAGAGATAAGAGAGAGAGGAAAAGGAAGGGAATGGAGTGTAGTGAGGAGTGAGGGCGTGACAAGTCCTGTGGGCGTTGTATTCAAGCAATGTCGACGTAACGCACTCACGCCCACGCCTTCTCTTCACGCCCACTTTT
>NC_051404.1:5409775-5410385 GCF_015228065.2 Penaeus monodon | reverse complement strand
ATAAACCCCACCCACCCCCGACTCTGTTATAAAACCTGCTCAGCGTTCAAAATATCAGGGAAGGTCGACGCACACCTGTATTTACGACAGGTCAATCAACCTCCCCGACGTTTCAACTTTTAATCTGGCAGGAAAGGTCGACGAACACCTGTATTTAGCACGAGTCGATCAGCCTTCGTGACGGGAAAGTGTGGGTTTGTTGCATATACGCGAGGTCGCCGAAGTCTGGCTTGGCTACCATACCTCTGACGTCATGGGTGAAAGTGTGGGCCCGGAAGAAAGTGAAGAGATTCCGTTTAAGTGCCACTTTTTGGCGACTTTTTGGCCTGGGTCGTGTTCGTCTAATATGGCAGTTATACCTCCAGTGCCGCGGCTGTAATCAAGGAACAGAATGAGAAGAAAAGATAAGCTATTATTGTTTAAAAAAAAGTTTCATAGCCCCAAATAAATCTTGCAATTGGAAGTGTGGGCGGGGACAGAAAGAGATTCTGCTCGGGCGCCGCGCTGGGACTACTGCTCAGTCTTGCTCTATGCCACGAGTCCAGGGGTCTTGGTGAGGACGACAAGACGTGTGAAGTCATCCTGGGGTCATCGCTAAGCTCCCTCCATT
>NC_051404.1:5408695-5409745 GCF_015228065.2 Penaeus monodon | reverse complement strand
TCATGAGGTAACCCGGCACCATTGAGAACGGCCGTGAGGTCAAAATCATTCCTCCCTCCCATCCATCACCCTGACTCCAAGCACAATCGTCAGACAGCGAGGAGGAGAAGGAGAGTGATTGCAGGCAGGAATCGCGGCGTCGATCACACGTCTGTATCTTGATAGAGCTGTGCGTGCGACGGGGAGACGCCCTGCTTCTCTGCCTGTCCCGTGGCGGCCTCAGGCTGTCAGCCAAGGGAAAGCGAGCCTGGCTTTAGATATTATGTCTATTAATGTGGCAAAAAGGAGGACGATGTCTGTCTGTGTACGGAGACACTCTGTTTTTTTTTGTGTGTGGGAAAAAGTCTAACTGATAAGTGAGATGTCCTTGTCCATAAAGGAAAGGAGTGTTATTGCGAGCAAGAGCCTGTCTGCATAAGAGGACTGTCCATGTCTGTTAATTCATACGGTCACCCTGCCATGTGTCGTATCTCTCTGACGTGAGTTGCAAGAGCTTCATTCGATGTAAAGATGCCCATGTCTTGATGCATCACTCCCGCCTTATCTGGTCTGGGTCGGTCAACGCATTAGTGTCACCTCAATGTAATGAACTCTTTTTTCCCCTTTGACTTCGACCTTTATCAGAACGCACATCCAGTCTGCCAGGCATTGGACATTTTAATAATATTTCCAACTCGACTGATATATTGAGACGAATCAGAGCGACGTTCCATAAAATCCAACAGGAGATTAATTTTACCTGAAAAGAATGAGCTTTCTACACCCAGGCTCAGATGAAGAATGGTATCAATCTAATAATGCAAACCCTCTCCCCAGGGCGGGTTAAAACGCACCAATCAAAGAGGGCCGCTAAGTGCTTTTAGAACTTCAAGCAAAATTGTGCTCGTTAATCAAATGGGCGTTCGATATTGCTTGATATCGCCTCAATCAAGTCGAGTCGAGGAATGAGAGATACTCGACAACGCCGCCCGGAATTACTTCATCTTCAGATCAGGAACTCGAACCTCGGACAAGAGGCGGCCTCGGGACTCCTGTTGCTTCGGAGACGTG
>NC_051404.1:5408293-5408614 GCF_015228065.2 Penaeus monodon | reverse complement strand
GATCTTAAAAAAAAGGAACAGATGCAGACAAAGGAGAAAGAAAGATGAATAATGCCTCAGACGGCGATAATTATCGCTTCGAAACGGTCCAATTGGCCCGACCTCGCCAACATAAAGCCTCGGCCAAGTTAAGTGCCGCGCGGGAGACATTTACGGAGTTGCTCTCGACAAGACCGACCAGTAATTGCTACTCCGCCATCGCGATATCAGCTGCCAATTACAACCGGATTCGTTGTCGCCGATAAATCATTTCTTGAATATCTCCCGCTTTTTAGCCCCCCCTCAACTCACTCACTTTTTATTCTTTTACTTATACTTTTG
>NC_051404.1:5408186-5408273 GCF_015228065.2 Penaeus monodon | reverse complement strand
GGCAACACCACTTTGCAAATGAAGCATTAAAATGGATATTGGCAGACTTCAATCCCGATCTCCCGCAAAGACGACAAGGCTCTCCGA
>NC_051404.1:5407940-5408105 GCF_015228065.2 Penaeus monodon | reverse complement strand
CGAATCATCATAAATCATCGGGAATCACGAGTCAAAAACCCCGTGGCCGAAAATGGCTCAAGAGACGCGGACCGGGAACGCTCGGCGCGGGAACGAGCGACTCGGCAGCACTCCTCTCTTTTCTTTCCTTCAGTTTTCTTCTTCTGTGGAACGACGATTTTCCAT
>NC_051404.1:5407296-5407842 GCF_015228065.2 Penaeus monodon | reverse complement strand
AATAAACGACCATTTTTTTTCTTATTTTTCTTCTGTCGAACGAACATCCCTCCTTATCCTTCCATCTCGCTTCTTCTCCCTCTGAAAGTTTCCTCGAAAAAGGGACAGACTCTCCTCCAGCCAAGCAGCCATTTTGAATTCATCGCCGTTATCTCCCGGCCGATAATCTTATCTGATATCGGCAAAAAAAGGGCCTGTGCGCGACTCTACTTAAAGCTGGAATGCGCGCGCCGCTGCCCCGTCCGGCCCGCTGCTCGCTCTTAAACAGCCATTAAATAAAAGCCAGATTTAATGGCTGAAAGAAAGTCCCGAAGTAATAAAGATCTATAAGGAAGTGGGAGGGATAAGGCAAGAGAAGGAATAAGAGGAAGAAGAGGAGGATGAAGATAATAAAGCGTGGATCTTTTTCTAACCGTGCGTCTGCCGTTTTCTTTCTTTTTTGAAAAATCTCCCCCTCACCCCCACGCAATAAATTATATCAAACGAGGTGCGCGTGGGAGGCCCGAAGACAATTTCATTATGCATCAGACATTCAGGAAAGAGGGA
>NC_051404.1:5406983-5407227 GCF_015228065.2 Penaeus monodon | reverse complement strand
CACCGCGGATCCATCGATGTTCAAACTACCCACGCTTTCATACCCAGAGGAAGTCAATATACCTTTGGCCATTCGCTAAGGGGAGTAAACAGCATTTTGTGGCAGCGCCCGTGACCACATCGATATATCGCCTTATACGGGGCGAAATGTGCATTTGCCGGGAACCCTTCCGCCCCCCTTACCCTCCCCAGCCATGCCTCCTCCAGACAGCCCAGGCAGACGGGGCTGATGCTGGGATATCGTC
>NC_051404.1:5406405-5406689 GCF_015228065.2 Penaeus monodon | reverse complement strand
AGCAGTGCATTGCAGGCCACAGTGCCATTGCAGAGTTCATAACCCCCTTGGATGCACCCCCTGCGCTGACCGACGCCATTCATCGCGCAGTTTTGTTTGCGTTTTCAATAATCCCCATAAACATTTCCGCCGAGACGATGCGGTTATTTTTCCCCCTCTCTGCAACTTCGCTAATGAGTTTGGAACTTGGTCCGTGATTTAAACTGTCTGGAATATTATCTATTTTGGCTGGGGGATATGTGAAATGGCTTGACCTCACGCCCTCCCGTGCGCTTTAATTTGGG
>NC_051404.1:5404899-5405358 GCF_015228065.2 Penaeus monodon | reverse complement strand
GTTCTAAACTACCTAATTATCCACTTTACCATAAGAACCATGTCTAGCAGAACAACTGTATGGATAAGGCATGTCTTAAAACAACAACAAAAACAAGGGCCACATTAAAAAAATCAAGTATGCTGAAGTAAACACCAGATTTAGTAAACAAAGAAAGTACGAAATGACATGTCTAATAAACAAACACACGAGTCAGACGACATCAGTAAACAAAGAAGACGATCAAGTGACATGCTCACGAGATGAACAAACGAACCAAACAAATTCTTAGCAGACAAAGCGAAAAATTAAGAGCCAGGTCGGCCTCAGGTCCCTCGACGGCTGCGCGTTCCAGTCGGGACGGCGGCGCCACCAAGGAGAAATTCCCTACATACACTGCAACATGTGCAACAGCAATCTTTGCCCTGAGTCTGACCCTTGTCCCTGACCCTAAACATCGTTTCACTCACTCACCGACTC
>NC_051404.1:5404604-5404697 GCF_015228065.2 Penaeus monodon | reverse complement strand
ACCTCTCCTCTCCCCCCCTCCTTCCCTCCCTCTGTATCCTGTAGCGCTGCATCCATAATGTCGAAGAGGCAAAACATGGTGAAAGCGGAAAGG
>NC_051404.1:5404238-5404514 GCF_015228065.2 Penaeus monodon | reverse complement strand
ACCTTAGGTGTTTTTCTCTCCTCTTTTTAAAATTCTTTTCGTTTATTTTATGGAAACGCAAAGGAAAGGAGCTTTTCCTAGTTCTTTTTTTTTCTATTTCAACGGAAGACAGAGGATGGGGCACCCGAGCTGTTATTCCGCTGAACATGCAATATTATCCGCCACTCTTGCTGCACAATGGGTCGGCCGCCGCATGATGGATTGAGTGAGCAGTGCGCCCCGCCGTCACGCCTGGCCTCCTCGCGGGAAGGCCCTCGCCCGACGTCCTTCTCGGAG
>NC_051404.1:5404137-5404209 GCF_015228065.2 Penaeus monodon | reverse complement strand
CGGGACGGTTCTTCGCGCGGCCGCCGGGATCAGGGAGGATCGCCCCGCATACTGCTGCGCCTCTCGGCTCTG
>NC_051404.1:5403349-5403740 GCF_015228065.2 Penaeus monodon | reverse complement strand
TTTCTTGGCAAAGACCTCACCTTCCCTCTTCCTCTTCTCATCACCCCTTCCAGTATCCCAACGTCACCACACAAACCATAGAGTGCGTTCATCACCCCCCCCCCCCTCGCCCTCTTTCCCACAACCTCTGCTCGGCCTCACGAACCACCAGCTTATATCGACCTGAATGCTGGAAATCGCTCCATCACTTCCGTCTTAGTCTCGCTTGAAGGAAGAGGGGATAGAGGAACGGAGGGAAGGGTGAGAAGGAAGAGGCAGGGTGGAGGGAAAATGAAAGGCAAAGGGAAGGGAAGCAGAGGTAAATGGGGGAGAAAGAGGGAAAGGGAGAGAGGAAAAATGGAAGGGAAATAGAGGTGGGGAGTTAATGCTGGCGAAGGGAAAGAAAGAAAAA
>NC_051404.1:5402764-5403261 GCF_015228065.2 Penaeus monodon | reverse complement strand
CGCAGACAAAGAAAAATATTCAGAGATACAGAGAAAAAGGAAGAGATAAAAATAGAAATAAAAACAGGAAAAAAAACACCAATTACAGGCAAAACTAGAAACCCAGAAAACAGCGAAAAAGACGAGGTCAAAAAGAGATAAACAGAAAGCCAGAGAGACATAAAAAAGGGAGAGAAAAGGAGATTACATCAGCGTATGGCTTACATCCACATGCACGTCATTTGCACAGAGTATTGTCAGCCATCGACTCATAGATGCTTCACTTATTTGAGGCCTCGCGAATCTCCTCTCAACTTTTCCAAAGCTTCATTATAGATTCCTTTCGAAGCTTCACGTTCGGGTCTTCCCTTCTCCGAGACCTTCAAGACTGACGGGACAATTACAAAAGGCTTTTTTTGTGGAAGGCTTCACAAGGATTCCTTTTATGCTCTGCCCTCTCGAGGCTTCACGAAACACATTTGAGTGTGCCTTCCGGTTCGATTCTTTTGTGTTGCGTT
>NC_051404.1:5402089-5402258 GCF_015228065.2 Penaeus monodon | reverse complement strand
TCCGGACATGGCTGTACATCAGATGGGCCAAAGAGGTCATGCCTAAAATGCAATAAACGCCTTTGTCTCTCCGGCAACGAGACCAAAACATCATAACTGTCACTAACATCCATGGACAATGGTGATGAATATTCCTGCATAATTTGACAGTTCACCAAATTGAGAGATA
>NC_051404.1:5401849-5401940 GCF_015228065.2 Penaeus monodon | reverse complement strand
TTTCCCCTACTTTAGTGCATATGTCAGGCCTACATTATACAAAAAAAAAAGTGTTAATACAGAAAGCGAAGGATTTGTCTGCTTATGCCGG
>NC_051404.1:5401352-5401684 GCF_015228065.2 Penaeus monodon | reverse complement strand
GATAAAAATGTTCAAAATAAAACCTGAAAGAGTACGAGTATCAGTGATTTATATTTCGCTCGTAGCCTATTTTGCCGACATGATATCATCTGCCGCCTCCCAATTGGTGCATTTTTATCCGGATTATCATTATTCATCAGCCATAAAGCCTCGCCGTGTGTGTGACATTTTATAGATATTTTAAAACTCACCTTAACCGTATTTGTGTTCGAACATCTTTTAGTCCGAAGCTTCGTTGTCTCGCTCGCCCGCCCTCTCTCGCAATCCTCTCCTTTCACTTCTCTTTTTTCTACAACTGTTTCTCTGAACAATATCTTGATTTTTTGTCCTTT
>NC_051404.1:5400616-5400858 GCF_015228065.2 Penaeus monodon | reverse complement strand
TGTCTTATCAATTTCATGGAGACAATTCACCCATTCCTCACTTCGTCATTCAACCTTTCACTTCAACATTTACAAGCAACATCTCTTCGCCCTCGTGCAACACATTTAACTTGGCACTTCAACATCGGCCAAAAAAACATTCACAAATAGCTTTTCCTTGGGAATTTCCAAGGCAAAAAAATGATTTACTTGAAGAGAACCTAATTCTCTTTCTCTCGCCCTAATGAACACCAGTACAGGGT
>NC_051404.1:5400409-5400523 GCF_015228065.2 Penaeus monodon | reverse complement strand
AGGGAACAGCACCGAGTTCGACCGGGAGGGGGGGGGGAAGTTAATTAAACACAAGAGAATTTCCCAAGGGTGACTTCGATGTGTATAGAGGTATGCATATATGCTATAAGACAT
>NC_051404.1:5399440-5400148 GCF_015228065.2 Penaeus monodon | reverse complement strand
CAGCTACCACCACCTCCAACAACGAAAAGACCAGAAGGAGCATGAACAGACAGCTCAACAGAGTTCTATATCGAAGTAAGGCAGGCGGAGAGAGCGGCCAAGAACAGCCGGAAATTAAGTCAAGAATTCCCCAAAGAGCAAGCAACGCGGGAGGGAGAGTACCGTGTACCATTGTACCTTCCACGGTACGTTTTGGTAAGACTTACACTCTCGAAATTGCCTCAAAAAAATACTTTAATGTTCCTTTCTTTAAAAGACCGGCGTTCGTTTACCCCAAGATACGTCACACACGCACGCAAGGAGGGAGAGAGAGAGAGAAAAATGCAAACAAACAAATAACACGAGGTAAACACACACCAGGTTAGTAATTAGGTTATTTCTCGATGACGTCATAGGACTTAGCTAGATGCAAGCGAAGGAATTTTGAGGATAATGTATTAATTATCACAAAGCTCAAAGGCTAGGCTCGGCTCAAGCAAAGCGGTAAGTTAAGTCAGGGTAAGTCATGGTAATGTTCAGCGGTTAGGTATACAGTGGTTTTGGAGTTTATTTGGGGATAATATTAGTTATCATAATGACGGTCATTTATGCAAATTGCTTGTCGTACGGGTTAACGATTTTAATTAATGAAATAAAATCTTATTTGTTTTACTTTTATGGGTATTTCGACACAGTATTTACTCTGTATAACAACTTACATGTTCCCAT
>NC_051404.1:5398411-5399259 GCF_015228065.2 Penaeus monodon | reverse complement strand
TTTCCCGTGTGCCAAACAATGCGGGAATATAACAACGAAATCAGTCGAGGATCCGTGTCCCTCGAATCTCCAATACGATATACAAGCTACAAAGCGGGTCATGGAACCCACTCTCTCCTCTCTCTAGATAATATAGTTCAAGTTTAACAAATGTCTGAATACATAGAGATGAAATAACAAAAATTTAATTTCCTAGATGATAACCAAAGAATGCCTCTACGTACATACACATGTTGGCTTGGCGTAAAGAGTTTGTTTTTTCTTTCCTGGCCTTTGCAGTCTCGGTTTGGGACGAGTTTTGGTATCCTTTATGCCTCCTGATGAACGAGGCCAAACATGTGAGTCTCCGGCTGCATCAGGAGTACGTTGAACGACCGCGGCGGCGAACTCCTGTAGGAATCATGACCAAGAGCCGGCGCTGATCCTTGACCAGAAATGATACCGTAACTCCGAGCTCTATTCTGAGCCGTGACATTATGATAGGTTGTAACGGTACTTCGCCTCTCGACCAAATCAGCGCGGGGAGCATGCATTTTGCTGCCTCAGAACCTCTCTCTCGGCGAGGAATCCCATTAGCATAAAACCGATTAGCATAAACATAATTGTTGCAGTCGGCTGTTCAATCAATCAACCGCGGCATCGTGCGGGACACATTAAACTTCTCGACCGTCCCTCCGTGCGCTTCGCCATTATTATTCATGCAGTGAGTCATACACGCAGACAGACGCCAGAACTCGGTCTTAGCTGGCTACTGCGAGCAAAGTTTGACAATGACTCAGGTATCTTCGCAAACTTTGATTTCCTTTTGTTTACACGGGGCGCGCAGAGCTATGCAAATGCAAGTTTTC
>NC_051404.1:5398072-5398314 GCF_015228065.2 Penaeus monodon | reverse complement strand
TTACTTTCTTCGATACCCTAAGACAGTTTTTTTTCGTTTTTGCTTCACCTTCATTTCTTTTATGTATCTACACATCCCTCTTTCTCCTACCAATTTTGGTTTACCATCCCCAACCTCTGTTTTTTGTTTCTCAGTCTACATCTTTCTCTCCGCAGTGGGCAATCTTCCTCTATATCTACCTGTTCCCTCTTCTCTCTGCCTCTCTTCCATTCCCCTTCGTTCTCTTTCATTTTTAATCACCG
>NC_051404.1:5397715-5398048 GCF_015228065.2 Penaeus monodon | reverse complement strand
CAGCATATGAGGTTGTCGTCCGCCGGTTCTTTACATCACTCCGCGACTGGCAGTTCCACTCCTCCCTCGCTGCGGCCTTCGCAGAGAATGAAAAAAAAAGTAAAAATAAAAATAACATCTTCATTATCAAGAAAGAGAAGAAAAAAAAGCTAAACGTCCGAAGTTGAAGGTTGTTTTCGCGGAAGGCACTTGACTGACAGATGAATAACCGCGTCCAGTTCGCCCAGCTCATTCTCAGCCTCGAGCCGCCAGCCGGGCAGGGCACACGGCCCAGTCCGGTCGAAGGGCCACTGTGATAGCCGCGAAATCCGATCCGTTCGCGGATTCTTAGCG
>NC_051404.1:5395562-5397640 GCF_015228065.2 Penaeus monodon | reverse complement strand
CAACTGAGTCAATTAATGCGCCTCGATCGAGTTTACACAGCACAAGGTCTGTGCACACTGGCCCGGCCACGCCACGCCATACAACGTGGTCGTAGTCTCTTGAGTCGACACAACCCAGTCCAATTAAAACGGCCCTTCCCATCTACACAAGCCTTTTAACCATTCGAGCGCCATCATGGGACACGCGGGAATGGCCGAGGAATACCACCCGGCGGCCGACCTTCTGGTGGCGTCCTTTGGAGTCCGCAGCAAGCCGCTGTTTCTTTGTCTGCGTGTGATCGGTGACAATGAGGGTCTGGTCGTGTCTTTGTCTTTTGACGGCGGGTTGAATGCTGATAATAAAGTTCTCGATCAGTTTGATGACGAATAATTACGTCTGTAATACAGTCATAAGGTCTATTTTTTATGTAATGAAAAAGATATAAAAGTCTCGACACTCCTCGCCGTTGGCAGCACGAACACAATGGAAGGTACGCGGTAAATTGCAGTTAACACAACAACAGCAACAGTAACAATGCACACGGGCTGCCCCCGCCCCTCCTTCCCCATCCCCCCTGGCGCCACCAGCGAGTCATCACCCCCAAGCACCGACCCAGAACCCGCGATGGCGAGAACGATGGCCTCTCCCGCGCGCTGCTGCCCATCGCTTTTCCCGTTGCATTTCGTCCTGCTTTCGAGGCGCGACTCGAGACGCTGTTTAAATTAGCGCGGATAATCAGCGAGCTGGCGGACGACGCTGGCTGGCCGTCGCGGGCCTCACGGTTCGACATTGCGACCCGTGTTTATAACCTGGTAACAGTCAGCGACCCCGCGGCCTTTCGGGGTGACTTATGAAAACGGGTTCCGCAGTCGCCTGGCTCCTCCGCGTGTCCTCTCGCCTCTCACAAGAGCAGAAGCCGGCCTGAGAGCCTCGTAAAGAGAGATCCGTGATGAAATGGAGCGCGATGGCTATGAAACGCAACAGAAGTCCCCCGGATCGGCTGCAGCGGAAATGCGCTATACGCGCGGCGGGCAGCGGAGGCCCTAAATCCGGGTCGCATCGAGGGACACTCGTGCTAAGCCGCGTAAATCATGATGAAGGAAGATGCAGCAGCTGATAGCGGCGCGGGGTGAAGGAGTGGGGTGAGAGGGCGTGAGGAATGGGGGGAGGGTCGTAACTCTCCCTGTTGCATCTTCCTTCTTGCAGCCCGAGACGCTCGCCACCCCCAGCCTTCTCCTCATATACTTTTAGCGCCGATGACGACCGCGATAAAAGGATCAAATCAACACGTCCTGCAAGGAATCTCCTTGACGACCATCTGCGTCGGATCGCCGAGGACTTGCTGGTGATTCGGGCTAACATACTGCCGGATCCGTTACGAGATCCGCCGGAGCAATTACCAAATAATGAGATCTGGTCATGGGTCAGCGACCCAATTAATTACCTTATAACAAATTCCATTTCGGGCACCAATTGACAGGCCGCGGCTTCGTAACTGAGCCAATCACAGGAAAGGAACCCCAGTGAACTCGCTTCGAGTCGCTAATCAGACACAGGTTCTAGGGCGTGATTTCAATAAAGGAGAATAAATCCCCACTTAAAGATATTGAGACAAAGGCACAGTGCAGCTTGGTGCTTAATATGTCGAACCGATTCAAACAGATGGTCGACTTATTTGAATTTATTGTCGACTGTTGTACAGGTTTATGAGATCAAAGTGTAAGTGGAATCAGTAAACAAGCATACATGCTTGATATTTACAAGGGTGTATCAGTTCCACTAAATAATAGTCTGTTGAATGCTTCCAGTTGAATAACATGTAGTTACACACTAGCCACAAGTTTTATTTATTCATCATTAAATGTATGATCGCAAATAGCTCTTAATTGAAGGCAAATAATTTTCATGATAAAAATCAGGTATGTTAAAATACGAACCACCGAAAACTATTGTGTTATACAGACAGTAACAAATGCAAATATGCAACTCCCAGTATGCAGTGAACCTCAGGATGGACAAAGACATTTATAGATGTCAACAAGGAAAATAAAAACAAATAATCTTGTAAGTTTGAGAGAACCACTTGTGTTGTCTCGTG
>NC_051404.1:5395413-5395530 GCF_015228065.2 Penaeus monodon | reverse complement strand
GAAGGGGAATTCTAAACATTTTACACAATATGAATAGAAAGTCAGAGCTAATCAACAGCAGGTGCAAATTAAAAATGAGAAAATGAGTAAATATATACAAGAGAGGGAGATAAGGAC
>NC_051404.1:5395088-5395240 GCF_015228065.2 Penaeus monodon | reverse complement strand
AACAGACAGACAGAGAATAAAAAAACAGAAAGAAACGCACAAAAACTAATATAAGGAACAAAGAAAAATCCCTGATTTAGCACTGAACGTAAATATTCTAGACGTTTTAAACCACAGGATTCCCTGCCTGCTGTTAAAACAATGACGTGCAT
>NC_051404.1:5394291-5394433 GCF_015228065.2 Penaeus monodon | reverse complement strand
ACGCAGGTAAATGACATTCGTACACATTTCCTCCATTCATTCGAGAGCGAACTTGCGTGCGCATCGGCGTGTGCGTTGCGCTTTTGTTTGTCGAGTGTGTATTTAGGTTGGGAAAAGTGCTGGAAGGCCGGTAAAACTTGGG
>NC_051404.1:5393304-5393580 GCF_015228065.2 Penaeus monodon | reverse complement strand
ATCAAGCCATAGAAAAATAATGACAAAAAACTGTGTTTGACTGGGGCGCAGGGCTAAGCGTGGCGACCATACCTGAAAACGCATTTTCACCATAAAATACGTCAGTGGCAACAACAGCCTTCTTGGCACAACGCGGCGATAAGGACGGGAATCTCGAGTGAAATGGATGTGCAGATCGACCTTAAGTGCCTTTGATTTTTTTTTTTTTTTTGTGTGTGTCGCCTTTTCGTCTCCTTTGGGGATGATGGAAGATGGAGGATGGGAGGGCGAGCGAAG
>NC_051404.1:5392922-5393057 GCF_015228065.2 Penaeus monodon | reverse complement strand
GAAGGGGGGGGTGTTAAGATGCTGTTGTAACTCTCCTGCTCCCTAAGTTGTGTGATTCGCTCGGTGATAAGGTGTTAGATTGGTCAGGTGCTAAAGTGTCTGCTTGGACACCGGAGTAAGTTGTGTCGACGTCAC
>NC_051404.1:5392313-5392726 GCF_015228065.2 Penaeus monodon | reverse complement strand
GAGATAGATAATGCAAGAGCCTTCTATTGCGTATGCACGGCACAGCAAGCGCGAATCCCCCGCGGCCCCAGAAGCGCCCCTCGCCACCTCCTAAATCTCCCCCTCCGACGCCTCCCTCACCATCTGGGGACATTATCTCCCGCATTCATCTCCTCTCGCACTCCTATCCGTTATCCCCAGACTCTTTAATTACTGTTCCTCGCGCAGCTTAGTGTCTCGTGGCATCATGCACGACCGCCGATCCTCCCCAGCCGTGTCCCTCGACCCGTGTCGCCCTCCGTCCTAACACTCGGCGGGTTGGACCCTGTGCCTCGCGTTACAGCCTCCCTTTCACTGGCACTGAGCTGAATGTCAGAGGGCGAAAAGCCAGGTGAAAGAGTGCCACGACGCCGATGCACAAATGGTGCCTTTTT
>NC_051404.1:5391855-5392279 GCF_015228065.2 Penaeus monodon | reverse complement strand
ATGGCTAGCTAGGGCATTACATCCGATCATTCGCTGGACGAAGTACATTACAAGGGGAAAGAGGGAGGGGGAAGCCAAGTCCGAGAATGGCCCAAAAACCGGTGCCTGGGTCTCTTTTCCTCTTGAACCCACATTTCCCTCCTACTGCTAATCATGGAGGCGAGACGTTTATTCACAGAAGAGGTGACATATACACAGAAACGCAGGGACGCACAAAATCGGCGTCTGAATGATATTTGTTTCCCTGTCTCCCTGGCCCACTCTTTCACCTACAGCAAAATCGACAAAATACACCCATTAAACCCTTAGATTTAAAAAAATAGAGCATTCATGTCATGCTATAGCTCAGTCATCAGTTATCAAAATATTCAAAATATGCTTAGTGTAGGGGTGGGTCAGTGTGGTTAGCTAAGTCACTCAGTCT
>NC_051404.1:5390826-5390939 GCF_015228065.2 Penaeus monodon | reverse complement strand
GCCAGCAGAACCTTTTCCTCTCGCCAAAAATGCAAAATACCAAAACGTCTAGCTGTCAGACCGTCTTGAAAGGTCGGAAAAATAACTGCAAGAAAGAAGAGAGAATGAGATAG
>NC_051404.1:5390728-5390797 GCF_015228065.2 Penaeus monodon | reverse complement strand
TGCACCTGAAAATCACTCAACTCAGGTACTTCGGTCGTTATTCAAAGCAGACATTATAGATATCAGATT
>NC_051404.1:5390180-5390695 GCF_015228065.2 Penaeus monodon | reverse complement strand
TGCAATTGCTTGCTAAGCGAAGCGTCACATTCACTTCTACTTTTTTTGTTTGTCGCTATTTTCCTTGCAATTTGGTGACTCAGGGCAGTGCCTTGGCCAACGAACTCGACTGCTTTGTATATGTGTTCATTAATTTATAATTGTGTACCTATATTATTTCCCGTTATTTTTCTAATTCTGTTTACGGTAATTCATGTTATTTTATCTGTGTTAACATTATTTCTTGGTGATATTTATATCACTGTGTTACTCATACTAGTCTAATACTCATTTCACTAAGCAATTTTATTTTTTTCATTATTTTTTTTAACTCCGCAAAACAGTGTTATAAAGTACGTTCCTATCGTGTGTCCCTTCTGTAGGGTACTTCACGTTATTTTACAAGACATATCCATTCTATGGCATATTACTTATTTTTCACCATTTTATTGAAACATGGCATACCGCCACGGCCATTGCTGTTTGCGGACGAGATTAGCTGAGGTAAAGGATAAATACCTTCGTACGAGAGGGAT
>NC_051404.1:5388729-5389627 GCF_015228065.2 Penaeus monodon | reverse complement strand
ATTACGTCGATGCGAGAGCACGTACATGTCTCAGCGTCACTGAGTAATATGATTAGAGCGCGGTAACTTGGCTTACTCCCTAAACCAGGTACCAGGGGAGCTGAGGACATGGAGAGGACGGAGGCGGAGGAGCGTTGGTAAGGACAGAGGGCACACAGAGGCCAGAGGATAGAGGCTAAGACAAGTCCCGGGGACAAAGAGCAAGGAGAGAGGGCAAGGAGGGGACAGGGGTAAAGAGGGCCAGGGGTAAAGAGGGCCAGGGGAAAGAGGGCCAGGGGTAAAGAGGGCCAGGGGTAAAGAGGGCCAGGGGTAAAGAGGGCCAAGCGAAAGAGGGCCAGGGGAAAGAGGGTACAGAAACGCCCAGGGGTAAAGACTTCGGAGAGGCCAGAGGAAAGATGGCTGTATAGACTAGAGGCCAAGGGACAAAGAGCAAGAAGATTCCCAAGAATGGAGTGTACGGAGAGGCCACAGGGCAGAAGGTGGGGAAATGCCAGGGGACAAAGGCACGGAGTCCTAAGGATAGAAGGCATCAAAGGGACAGTGGATAGAAGGAACTATAAGACAGAAGGATAGAAGGGTATAGGAAATTAACAAGTCACGGACAGAGAACAGGAGCCCAGGAATAGGCCAGGGTTGATGCCACGGACGAGTTCATGAGACAAACACCGCGAAGGGACCGTGAACTGGCTAGGGGATAGAGGGCACAGGAGAGACAGGATAGAAAGACGGCGAGACTGTGGCTGAGTGAAGCGAGGGTTCTAGCTCTCGTTCGCCCGCTAGAGATCAGCTGCTAGGCATGTCGAACGATATTATAATCCTTTATGCAGCAAAGGGTCGATGCATGACGGTGCGTGGCTGTCCGGGTGTGTCTCTGGCCTCCCTTTTTCGTGTCGCTTAT
>NC_051404.1:5388059-5388498 GCF_015228065.2 Penaeus monodon | reverse complement strand
ATAAACACAGCACTCCCACGACCAGACACACACACAGAGTCGGCCTTTCCGTTGCGGATAATCATCGGGGCATCTTTTATTTCGGGCAGAGATGAAGTGTCGGAATTACGAAGGTTCAGAAGATCACAGGTAAAAGGGGGAGTTTGCGGGTGGGGGGTGGGGAGCCATGGGGGTCAAAGAGTTGGGGGGGGGGTGAGTGACTCATTGGGCCCCATTAACCAATCCTTGGCCTGTATGAGTCACCACTTCCCTCCCCCTCCCCCAATCTCCCTCTTCTCTTCTCCTCCCTCCCTCCCCTCTTCCCTTCTCCTTCCTCCCTCCCCACCTCTTCTCCTCCCTCCCTTCTCCCCCTCCTCCTCCAACCCTCCCTCCCTCCCGCCTCCCCAGTCGGCGTCACCACACCTGTTCATACCCACACATGCCCTCCTGCCCTCTCTCT
>NC_051404.1:5387883-5388017 GCF_015228065.2 Penaeus monodon | reverse complement strand
CAGCGATCTTGCGGACAGGACAGTCAGGTGGCGTGGCTGTCCCCTGAGGGTGAGTCAAAGGGGGGTAGGGAAGGAGAGGGAGGGGGGGGGATGCGACATTGCTGATACACCGCCTGGGATCCTGACGCGTCTAA
>NC_051404.1:5387685-5387763 GCF_015228065.2 Penaeus monodon | reverse complement strand
TAGTCTCAACAGCGACGTAACGAAAGCAGGTATTGTTGTGGCCGCTTGCATGCCTTTCTGCTTTGGCTTTCTTCGTGT
>NC_051404.1:5387531-5387619 GCF_015228065.2 Penaeus monodon | reverse complement strand
ACGTGCACGTGTGTGTATTCGCCACTTATTCCCTGTTAATTTCTCTCTTTACAAGTGCATACACCACTAAATCAATCTGTAAATGCAA
>NC_051404.1:5387341-5387502 GCF_015228065.2 Penaeus monodon | reverse complement strand
CGGAAACGCAGGCAACAGACAAATCGACGCTAGAACGGACAAGGAGATACCTAAACAGACATACGTACATGTACATTTACCTCCTTTTCTCTGTACACTTTTACAAACCCTTCCTTGTGGTATTTAAGTGACAAACATCTATCCTTTCACCTCGCTCCATG
>NC_051404.1:5387011-5387251 GCF_015228065.2 Penaeus monodon | reverse complement strand
TGTTCTCCGTGATTCATCTTAATTGCTTCCTCTCTTTACGAAAATGGCTATTTTCATGTCGCATTATCAAGCGCATTTTCCCTCGCGTTTTTCCTTTTTCCCTCAGCGCCCAGTCTCTTTTCACTCCCCTCCCTTAGTCTCCTCCCCTTTCCTTTTAATCTTCTCTTTTCTCTTCCCCTCTCTCTGTCGTTACGGTCCTATTCTCACCCCTGCCCCTTCTCTCTTTTCTTTCGTTTCGCT
>NC_051404.1:5386082-5386244 GCF_015228065.2 Penaeus monodon | reverse complement strand
AAGGCAGAGACACGGACGAAAGAAGAAGGGATGCAGAGCCAGCAGAAAAAGAGAGGGACGCACACACAAGCAGCCAGGGAAGGAGGTTGCCACGTGGGAGGGCCAGATGACAGAGGACCCTCCCTCCAGCGCTCCCTGCCATCCCCTTCTCCCTTACCCCTG
>NC_051404.1:5385791-5386002 GCF_015228065.2 Penaeus monodon | reverse complement strand
TTGCCTTGCCAGTGTGATCTGTTCTCAAGGTAGGCACAGAGCTGCGCTATATATCACCTTCCTGTCACATCAGCGCTGTGTGCCTCGGCCAAGTCCACGTCTGCTGAGATTTTTATCTAAGACAGTGTTCAAGTAAATAAAACAGAACAGAGTCGTTGACCAATTTTCTGCAAATCTCTTGACTCGGACGGAATTCAGAGATATAAAAGAA
>NC_051404.1:5385488-5385765 GCF_015228065.2 Penaeus monodon | reverse complement strand
TCAAAAAAAAAAAAGTGACTTAATTAATTAAAATGCAGTGAGCTAAATGGTTTGCGTGCAGCAGGTTGGGGATTAGGGGTGGGGGAGGGGGGGGCCAAGTTGTAAAATTAATCGAAATAATCAGGAATTCCTTTCAACGCGACGGGATTAGATTTAAGAGACCGATCGCTATTCGATACAAAGTAACCGCTTGCAATTCGACGCAACGGTCACAACTCTACGGATATGGCACGCCGTATTTCAGGTCTCACTGTCTATTACTTTTTTTATGAACGCC
>NC_051404.1:5385166-5385317 GCF_015228065.2 Penaeus monodon | reverse complement strand
TTCCTCTAGCTTTATTTATCCCGAATTTGCTTTACGGTGAAATCCCTTTCGTAACGCAAACAGTCTGTAATCCAGTTAGCTACGTCTGAGTAGCTATCTAAGGGGATAAATAGAGGGATAAACTAACCTAACCTCGACCTCTCCACACCCG
>NC_051404.1:5383671-5385080 GCF_015228065.2 Penaeus monodon | reverse complement strand
GTAAATGCTTCATAAGCCGGACTTGGGAACAGACAGAACGCGAACAAAAAAATTATATATTATTCATATTTTAGGATGATCAACTAACGGTGTGGCGAGAATTTTGTGAATATTCAATCCTTAACTATTTACTTTCTTATGTTAAAAAGTCTGATGAATTTGTGTAATAATACGAACATTGAACAAAGTTGTAAACTAACTCGAATATACATATGCCGGAGGGCAAATAAATAACCTTTTCCAAGATTCCTCTTGTTTGTTAATATATTCTTGACATTTTCCTTCGCCTCATAAAAAAAAAACACTTGCAAGTATGATGGTCTCAAGGCTTTGAATTGCCTTCAGGTCTGCCATTCTTTTGGCCATGATCATGCTCCGTGGAACACGCAAGAGACCTATTGTGAAAAGATAGGCCTAAATAAACTGGATATTACTGCATATTAAAGACTCGCGGAGACTCCGGGTGAAGAGCTAAGCGCCGTAGTTCCATGTCGGTGAGATATTCATAAATGGGCCACGTAAAGACCGCGATAAAGCACCTCGGGAGCCACAAAGGAGGAAGAAAGGGGAGGACATTACACTGCTAAATGTCAGGCGATAAGGGCCTTCGGTGCTCTTAGTATGAGATACGAGCGGCTTTGTGACCTCCTTCACATATTCAGAAAATAATAATAAAATAAAACGGGGCGATAAACCTGCGGATTTTCACAAGGCAACCAACAAATGGCGGCGGAGGGTCGCGGTCTCCGCCTTCGAAAGGGCGGGAGACAAACTTGGTTATCAGAAGCCGTAACTCCAAGGAAACTGCCTGCATTATGCTAACAATGTGTGCATTCGGGCTTCATCTGCGGCAATTCGCAAACGATAATTGACGCTTCTGCCTTCCCCCGCTCGTGCTAATCGCCTTCCATCTCGGAGAGCTATCCAAGACTACACTTGCTCCGCGAAGCACCAAGATCACTGGATCATATGGTGAAGGTGGATGCTGATACCTGCATTCCCGCGTTCTCTCCTGGATCGGATTATCAGAGGGCGGAGGGAAGAGAATGAAACCTGTTTCAACCGGTATTCACTGATGATAATGACAGAAAACAAATCCCTCTGAAACGGAACAACGCAAAGAACAAATCGCAAGAGAGGAAAAGTTTTCATGGAAGACCGCGAGAGCCTCAAGAGCAGTGGGTAGCTTCCTCGTACCCGATGGCTGTTGAGATAACTAAATATTCAAGTAGACTAATCATGTCGCTCTGAGGATGGCCAATCCCCATGCAGATTGCTGGTTGCAAGAACACCTTTTGATTATCATGCAATTTGAACTACGTGTTGGAAATGCAACCAAGAGGCAGTCGGCTCGACGGGAAATTGTTAATTTACATGCCGTTACTGATTTATTGCTGAATGCATCCTAC
>NC_051404.1:5383465-5383654 GCF_015228065.2 Penaeus monodon | reverse complement strand
CAGGAGGACATCGAAAGGCACTGAGTGCTTTACATTAGTGCGGAGATAAGAGACAATAACGCGACGAGGCAATGACATTAAACAGAGATGATAAACGCTGCGGCCAACAGGCAGAGGGGAGGAACCAGCGCTTTCCGATCGGGATGCCCCAGGGCGGAGGGCAGGCGACGCACGCGATTTTCGAAGTCG
>NC_051404.1:5382359-5382450 GCF_015228065.2 Penaeus monodon | reverse complement strand
TTCAAATTGCATCGGACGCGTTCATATGCATATGAAAGACATAAATTCCCCGTCCAGTCCGTCCCTGCATACGCGTATGTAAATTTCCAAC
>NC_051404.1:5381605-5382125 GCF_015228065.2 Penaeus monodon | reverse complement strand
GTTTGCACATAATCACACGCTCTCATCCTCACGATTAGAAACACGACAGCATATTCATCGGGATACTTGCCATCGCCGCTAGCACACAGGGAGACTTTTAAATCACTGATAACGATGCAGACATTAGGGGGGGGGGACGATCTTATCTCAGACGCCTAAAGTGTTCTCGGCAGCGTTCACGTACACGCAGCCAACGCCGCGTGTATGCGAACGACCAGCGTGCTTGCGTCAACAGAAGATAACGCGCTAGACATATCGCTAGGGTTCGTGTGAGACTGACAACGCGAAATTCCGCGGATAAAAAGCGTGTTTTGCAAGCAGAAGGTGGACAATCGGCGGCTGCAGGTAGGTTCGCCGGGAGACTGGGTGAGCCGAGGTCAGGGGGTCAGGCCGGGAACACGTAAGGTCAAGCGAGTCTCGGTCGTGGCCTCGAGACTGAACTCTGGACTGAGCTCGAGGTCAAAGGGACTTCGCGGTTAGGCTGTTGACCCGCTGCAAGCACGCATGCATACGCTTACTT
>NC_051404.1:5380652-5381434 GCF_015228065.2 Penaeus monodon | reverse complement strand
AATATCTGAAGCAAGTCGGTGAAAACACTCAAATGGCTCTGCTGTCACATTCATTTGCATAAACACGAAGCATAATTTAGCAGAACAGATTAAGGGCTCGGGTACAGTGTCATCTCTTTCACACTAATTGCTTTCGAACCATCGCCGAGATTGGGCTGTGTTAAAGCATGCCAACTTGACCTCCGACGCGAAGGTCACGCGGGCGACCGCAGTTTAAGATAAACTTCTCGGGCGTCTTAAGAGGTCAACAGGTGTCACGACAGGTCAAGTCCGGCGAGAGAAAGCGCATTTAAAAGCACACAAGCAAAATTTATGGCGGATGAACACAACTCATGTACAATAGTGCATAAATCTGCGAACGATCCTCTAATGGAGGTGGAAACGCGATTAAAAGGACCGAGGATATTATGAGGGAAATGATGAGGCTCGCTGGCTGCGACGAGGCATTCGAAGGCTTGGTAAATGTCCACCTGGCCTCTCTGAGAACTATTTGAGTATCGGTCCTTACGAGTGCGAACTGATATGATGAAACGTAAACCAGGAGCAAATGTAAAGGATGCTGGATAATGAAAAGGCAGCGGTGAACACAACGAAAAAAACACACAACTGTTAAGATGGACGTGACAAACGGAGCCAAGAGTTAATACAGCGCCATGTCGGCTGATTAGCGGCCGCTGTGGCGTGGCGGAGCTCGGTGGCGTGGCACTGTAGGTGACTGAGCGCGGGGTAATGGCGATGCGACCGCTGTGCAGCACCGGGTCGAATGTAACGAAATGGGTTCA
>NC_051404.1:5379775-5380543 GCF_015228065.2 Penaeus monodon | reverse complement strand
ATGGGGCAGCCAACACACGTGGACTGGGCACCGACGTCTCAGTCGTGGTTGGTCTGCCCGGGCGAGCGTGTCCGTGTCGGGTAGAGGTGGATGGTGCCCAGTGTCCACGCTCTCTCCCTCGCCGAGCTCCGCCGCCTCGCCAGGGAGGAGGATCAGCCTCACGCCCTCCGGGATCCCGAGTGCAAGACGAACGGTGTGAACACCTCGCCACGGCCTCGTGCACGTCAGCGGATGAGGGTTCGAGCAGGATGCGCCTCCGCAGACGATACCTGATCAGCAAGGACTTTTGATCACGTGCGGCCTGAGTGCGGCCGAGGATGTGCGGGGAAAATCGTGCAGGACCTGTGCGCTGCTCGTACGAGAGCGAGGGAGCGAAGAGGGCGTGACAGGTGCTCTCCTTAACAGGAACTGCGACAGGTGATCTCGTCGTTAAAGCCCTCACCGCGAAGTGTTGGCAGGAGTGGTCGAGACTCGTGCGTGTTGTCTGTCTCTGTTGGCTGCCACACGAACTGCCCTTCTTTATGACAACAATTTCACTAGTTCTCGAAGCCTAACTTATTATTTTCTAATGTCACTCGAGTGCCTATTTAGAAAAAAAAATATCCTGCATTTGTTTCACGAAAATCCTTTGCAGACTTTCTCGCTGTCTCTCTCTCTTTCTAAATTTTCCCAACACTCAGACAGTCTGTTGTGAAACTCGACGAGAAATACGTTTACGACGCCGGAGGGAAAACCTTTCTCCCATTCTTTAAAAGTTTATAATTGTAT
>NC_051404.1:5379383-5379732 GCF_015228065.2 Penaeus monodon | reverse complement strand
AAAGTACGAGTTTATCACAACCCCGAAATCGCCGCGAAAGCCACCTTTGCCGAGACCAGGGATCGAGCGACATGACCGCGTGTTATTCCTGAGTTGAAATGAGTGTTGTGAAAAACCTCGGCGGAGAAATGGAGACGACATGACCACCGACGACGATCCAGAGGGAGATGACGGCCGCCAAAAATGTGACTCTAATTTAAATGGTGAGTAAGTTTTGCTCGGATTGTGTTTTTGTGGCTGACGGCGGAACGTGGAACGGCGGTGCACGCTCGCTGTT
Organism: Penaeus monodon; assembly: GCF_015228065.2. Taxonomy (NCBI): domain Eukaryota; kingdom Metazoa; phylum Arthropoda; class Malacostraca; order Decapoda; family Penaeidae; genus Penaeus; species Penaeus monodon. Next base: position 5,379,455 of record NC_051404.1, on the reverse strand, counting down.
CTCGGAGCGAGGGAGGCGGGCTCTTGGCTGACATTATCCTGCTTTTCATGTTTACAACTTTGAGCTGCAATC
>NC_051404.1:5378767-5379103 GCF_015228065.2 Penaeus monodon | reverse complement strand
GCAGTTTTATCTGTATGTGGGAGAAAGAGAAAAAATAATTATCCTTACTTGAGCAGAAAAAAGAAAAGGGCGACCACACTAACGCAAGCTGCAATGTTAATAAATATCCCCCCCCCATTTGTAACCCTACTGCCCAACACAGACACAAATGCGGCAGAGTACTTTATGTATCATTTAGCACACAGCTCAAGACTGGGTACAACCGTGGTCGGGTTTCAGGCTAAGCTGACCTGTGACTTGCATTGTGACTCGCTCGTTCACCAAATCATTCATGTTTATCTTGTTACTGCTCATACCAAGGGGACTGGAACGCTTGGTCAGTTGTTTTTACACCAA
>NC_051404.1:5377931-5378045 GCF_015228065.2 Penaeus monodon | reverse complement strand
GAGAGGCGACTGGTCACGCCACACCATCTGACCTTGTCTCAGGCCTCTGACCTCACTTAAAGGAGTTTGTGTGTGCTTGAAATTGCTTTGGAACTGTAGTGAAGGCGGCCAGAC
>NC_051404.1:5377441-5377674 GCF_015228065.2 Penaeus monodon | reverse complement strand
GGCACTCACTATAAATACCAATGTGAACACATAGACCTATCCATAACCGTATCTATGTGTCATAGAAAAGAGAGGAAAATGGAAACAGGGGGAAAAAAAAAATATATATATATGCATATGTTACAATCGTAAATAACCATCAGTGATTGCATCATATTTATTCAACGAGACTGACACGATCTCTGGTTAATTAAATCATGATGGTTTTAGTCTAATAACCGACGGATTAATAC
>NC_051404.1:5376413-5376653 GCF_015228065.2 Penaeus monodon | reverse complement strand
AGAGAGGCTCGGATGAAGAGATTAGGCGAATCAACGTGACTGCAATTGACTGGCAAAACCGGCCTGACGCTGTTAAAGTTGCCGGTAAGGGTGGAAAGGGGGGAGGGGGAGGGGGGAGCGGCGTGAGGAAAGGTCAGGTGACTAAGGGTGAGTAAAGCGGTGAGTAAGTCTGTTCAAGAGAGCTGGGTGAATCCTGATTAAATGCGAGTGAGAAATACGAATAAAATCATATTATCATGT
>NC_051404.1:5376199-5376381 GCF_015228065.2 Penaeus monodon | reverse complement strand
TCGACAAGATTGGTCAAAACCTCTTAAGAGAATAAGCAAGATAAATGTGACAAAACTAAAGATAATGATAAAGCAATGAAAATTTGCCAAGTCGAGCATGGCTACGCGAGCCGACTTGCTTTCGAGCTGTCTGGGTCGCGCCGCTGCTCGCACCCGGCGCGCTGCATGCCCACTGCGGGGAC
>NC_051404.1:5375826-5375890 GCF_015228065.2 Penaeus monodon | reverse complement strand
ATTGCTTTCCAGAAATAGCGCTTTGATATAAATAAACTTGTTAATTCGGAACCTCTTTTCTGGG
>NC_051404.1:5374305-5374915 GCF_015228065.2 Penaeus monodon | reverse complement strand
TCTCCCCCCCCCAAAGCCAACCCATTTCACCCCACCCGCTCATCACCCATGATTTAGCAGAGGGTCATCCCTGCTTTTCGTACGTCTTGTGTGTCTATTCTCCTGCTTGCCTTATCGCACCTGCTAATCGGAGCGAGGCTTTACCACCGCTATGGATCAGCCTCGCCTACTAATCTCTCCTTTGCTGCCCTGCTTGTGTGGAGCATCATTTAGCGCGTCTCTTGGTTCAAGATCGCTTATCAGGCCTATTAAAGGTTGGCTCTTTATCACATTCTGTTTATAGGCGATTCGTTATCGTGTCTGTGTATAATCCTTGATTTATTCACGTCCCTTTATGGGTTATCCTTTATTGTATTCTTTTTAATGGATGATTTCTTATCGTGTTTGTTTACAAGCTTTACTGATTCACGTTGTTGTTTGTTTGTTTTTCATTACAGTCGGTTTATAAATGCTTCGTGTGATTATGAATCTATATCTCTTTCTGGTCGCCTCTTTATCACAATCTCTTTTAAACTGTTTCGTCGTCGTTTTTTTTTACGGGCCTCATTTAGCTAGACTACACCATATATCTTCATTCATCACATTTCTTCATTTTATAGACACGCAGTTA
>NC_051404.1:5373858-5374280 GCF_015228065.2 Penaeus monodon | reverse complement strand
GTAAGTCACACATGCTCCATGATCGCATTTTTTTTTTATAGGTTCTTTATCACATGCCTTTTCTATCTTGCTTACCACATTTCTTCCATAAAACCGACGTTATTATAGCCGTCTATAAAGCATATCTCGCCTTCTCCGATATAATCTTTAGTATCTGCTCTATTTGCATTTACTGTCCTGTTATACTGCCACATTGCAGTTGCTCAATTTGCATATCAATAACCTACATAGCGATACGACAATATGACAATAATTAAGTTTCTACAGAATCACCGAACTGCTACGATTTATCAACTACAATGAATAAAATGAATAATCAGATTGAAAAATGTAAATAAATTATCGAACGGGAAATAGTCCATATTGAATTCAAAACAGCAATGGCGGCACAAAACCTGAATAGAAACGTTGAATGTGATAGT
>NC_051404.1:5372939-5373006 GCF_015228065.2 Penaeus monodon | reverse complement strand
ATAATTGTGAGAAAAAATCAGTAAATGAAGCTTCGGGGATATTTTCATGATTATTGGATGCCGAACA
>NC_051404.1:5372015-5372260 GCF_015228065.2 Penaeus monodon | reverse complement strand
TTTGTGCTGAACTAGATTTGAAAATAATAATGATTTAAGTACAGTACTTGAACAAATACGTCGAACGTCGAACTCAAATATTAGCGCTGGATATGAAGCAAAGAACAATAACAGCAATATTCATAATAACAACAGCAATAACGGCAATTATAAATAATCCTATGGTAATATGAGTACAACCCCCGCCATACAGCCAACGAACCTAAACTATTCTGTACCGACTGAAAACGAATGAACCCAAACGA
>NC_051404.1:5371667-5371945 GCF_015228065.2 Penaeus monodon | reverse complement strand
CTTAACAACACAGAAATAGACGTAATAATACCGATCAAAGGCTAGTAATTTAACGCAGTGGCGCCTGGGTCCCCAAAATAGCTTCCATCGCAATGCCTTTCAAGTAACCTCTTTGTTGCCGCACCTGATCATGAAGCCCGGGCAAACACGGCTGCGTTTAATACATATGCATTTTGTGCCATTTTTTGTGAACTTGATTATTGTTTTTTTTTTTTTAATAAATTGCCAACGCGCTTTCGTTGTTTGATTAATTATGCAATCTCGAAAGATGACGAGCG
>NC_051404.1:5371303-5371524 GCF_015228065.2 Penaeus monodon | reverse complement strand
ACGCATGGGTGCACGTACGGTTATTTCCTGTTTGATATCAACTCGTGTTTTAACTTGATAAACGAGAAACGGATTAAACCCCGCTTACACGAAACGAGCCATTTTGGATACAGCCACTGATAAATTCATATGTCATTTTTCAGCAGCAAAAATTAAACTTCTGGCGTTACTAAAATAATAAATGCAAATAAACGATTTCAGACTTTCTGGATCTGTGTAAG
>NC_051404.1:5367570-5370376 GCF_015228065.2 Penaeus monodon | reverse complement strand
ATAACGCACACGTGTTTAACCAAATCATTTACAAAACGTGCTTTATAAACGTGCAGAACCAAAATTATTAGCACGAACTCTATTTCAAACTGAAATAGTTGACTTCAACAGCAAACCTTCAACTTTTCACACAAAAATATTTTCAATCAACGGCTAATTTCCTCGTCCTGGCGAGTGAGTGAGAGCGCATGTGATGAACTTTGACCTCTGTGAGCTCGTCGTCGGCGCCTCTATAATATCCTTGCCTGTCCTTTGCTTCGAAATCCTCCCCCTCCACAAGCCCTTTAAATTATGGCCAGAACTGCCAAGCTGTTGTCCAAACATGCCGCACAAAAAATGAAGCGTGGAAAACAACAGAGAAAAAACAAGTGGACAAAATACCTATCGAGGGCGAAAGGAGCATGATGCCTTTCCCTGACCGAATTCCAGAAGCAGCCAAGCAGTTCCTTCAAGCAACCTGGACGCAGCCGCTCGCTTGCTTATTTATTTAGGTTCCTGGCAGGCATCACCTCCGGACTCCTTAGCAGTGAATTTGCATAGCATTAAGCGCCGCGGGCCGAGAGTGTCCTCCGCTATTAGTTATCATAGCATCTTCGCTTAAACGGTGTCCTCCGCTTATAGTGATGATGGAACAGACGTGTGGCAGAGGCGCCGTCATGCACGGGGAGGGTCCAGCTCGCCCTCGCGAGGCCCACGAGAACACGAGGACGTCCACATCCGTCTGCTACAATGAATGAGAAAGGCGTCTTCGTAAATAATAAGATCGGCTCGTATCGCCAGAACATTACCGTATCGAACAGATGTCAGGCAACGATTCTGAGGAGAACACGCGGCGTGAGCATGCTCGGCGGCAAGCGCCATTTCGGTCGACGTTCCCCCTGTGGCACACGGGAGGCTCGGCCTAACCGCCAAGTGGCAGCGCATCGCTCTCGCGCCTCCCTCCGCCCGCATGATCGTCGCCGCCCCACACACTGCACACGGCGCGACAAAAACTAGTCCCTCGTGACATTGGTTGGAGTGCGAATGCAACGGTGCAACCTGTCACCCCCCAGAGCAGTCTCAGCAACAGCCACGGGGGAAAAGGGGTGTTGGCTGGGCAGGGGCGAGGGGGCGACCGAGCCCTTTGATTTCATCCTTGATACGAACCGTTTATTTAGAGATATGACTGTCAGGCTGAGTGTGGAGAGGAGGACGGTGGAGGGGAGGGGGCGCTGCTGGCAGAAAGAAGAGGGGGGGGGGGAGGAGAGGCTGAGGCGGGGGCAAAAGTGGGGTTGGCGTTGGGGAAGGGCAGCAGAGCACATATGGGGGAGGTGGGGGGTTGCAAGCTAGGCGAAGGGTACAGGGGTGGAGGGATATCTGGAAGCACCACAGTACCCACGCTCTGGCAAGTCACTGACGCTTCTCCAAGATTATATTTTACGATGACATTCACCCGCGCTATTGAAAGCCACTCCATTATATTAGGATAATAGCGACGCACAGGATGACGGGAATAAAAAAGAAAACAATCGCTGACAGACGCTCCCCAAGCAAACAAAGCCGTAAATCGCACTTTGCGCTATCCTGTTTCATAAAGGACATCGACACTACTATCATCATTTCATTTTTTAAAAGTCAGTTTAGAAGTGCTTTCCTCTCGTAAATAAATAAATAAATAAAACCACACAAAGCTGCCCGTCTGCCCGTCGTCCATGGGTCTATCTACACCAACAAAGGGCTTTACTGACAGGCATGAATTTTGCCCTATGCGATGAGGAATCCTTTCGCGGGGACTTGGGGGGGGGGGGGCTTCTCAAAGACCGCCAGGATCTTGCCAGGACTCGCAGGACACTGGCGAAGAAGAAGGCGCTCTTGCTGTCCAGGAGGCTAAAAATCCTACCTCGTAAAGGGAGGAAAAGCTACAGTCAGACGGTATTTCTATTTTGGCAAAAAAGGGAAAGTAGGGGGAGAGGAAGAAGATACGGAGGGAGCACAGCGTGGAAAAGGAAGGATAATAATGAAGGAAAAAGAATGGACGAGAATAATCTGTACATATGAGTAAACGCGAAGAGCGACGGACGGACAGACAGAAAGAGAGAAATAGTGAGGGTGGAATGAACAAAAAACGCAGAAGAGAAAGAGCTGTCAAGAGGCATTAAATATGGAGCCACAAAAAGAACGAAATATATGCACAGTGCAGTGGGAGAAAGAGTAGGAAAACTGATGACAGCAATCGTCGATGTCAGTTTGGCTGATTAGTCAGTCGGCCTTGAATACCTCTACGTCCACCTGTCGACCAGCTGTCTCGAGCAGCGTGGCCACCTGTTTCTCCAACTGCCACGGCGCGTCCGCAGCCTGTCTCAACACATGTTAATTGCCCCCCATTCAACGGCCGCACTTTCATTTCCGTTTTGTTCTCCGGATACGCAGCCATCTGTTGAACCAGCTGTCACTCTCGTTCCGTCCACCTGCTTCCCTGCGTTAACGGGGGCCGTACGTTCGCCTCTTGCACCAGCTGTTAGTCGAGGTCCACTCACTCCCTCCTCTTTTTTCTTCCCCTTTTTTATCCGCCGCGCCGATTCCTGAGAGAGACGTAAATGGACGCAATAACGAGCAGTACCTCCTACCTGCTACGCGACTCCCTATTTCACCCATTATTTGATCAGCTGTTGGCTACCTCGCGGCCAACTATCTCACTAATTATTCACCCATCAAGACCGTTCGGCGTTAATTATCCACCAAGATTAATTGTTATAATCACTAGTTTCCCACGGCAAGTTTAGTCCGCAGCTTGTCGACTGCCCATCCGCATGTTTGTATGTCAATT
>NC_051404.1:5366725-5366881 GCF_015228065.2 Penaeus monodon | reverse complement strand
ACGCGTCGAACTATGCGTCTGTACCCAACAGGTAGCCCGCAACAGCTGCTTTCGGGATCTCCTCCTCGCCCACGTTTCGCCTTCTGGGCCCGAGTGTTGCATCTTCTATCCTCTTTGACCTGGGGAGAATGACCTGTCTCTCCTCTAAGGCTTTGG
>NC_051404.1:5366075-5366491 GCF_015228065.2 Penaeus monodon | reverse complement strand
ATTTTGTATTTTTTTATCTACGGCTATCCCTCCCCCCTTTCAATCTGGCGCAGTGGCTCCTTATCCTTTTGCACTCGCGACTCCTTTCTCCGTTTACATTTTCCCCAACTACATATTCCTACGCCAAGGGACCGAGAGAAAATATAATATTCAGCAATGTGTACAAGCTTTATTTACCCAGTTGCAATGATTTTTTTTTTTATCTCTCTCTCTTGAAGACATGACTTCATGGTATATATTCATAGCACGGACAGTGACGAACAGCCAACAAACTGGCCTACAAGTTTCTCCAAGACGCCACTATCTCAAGGCTTCACGATCCCGTTGCTGACCCTCCGCGAGCCTCGTCTCGAACCGCTGCTCTGGTTGAAGCTCCTCGGCGGCGACCCCTGCGTGCCTTGGGTAGACGACTTTGA
>NC_051404.1:5365552-5365802 GCF_015228065.2 Penaeus monodon | reverse complement strand
CCCTCCGACTTTAAACCATACATCTACCCCCCCCCCACTCCCTCCCCTTTTCCTCTATTGCTCCTTTATCTCTTTCCCTCCCTCTCCTTTCCCTTATTTTCTCTGTGCCCCCTTTCACCCCTTTCTTCTCCCTTTCCCTTTACTCTTCCCCTCCTACATTCTTCTTCAATCTCCTCCTACGTACAGTCCTGTAAATAATAAATGTATATAAACTAACATTATACTTTAACGCCGTATACTTGCTACCATG
>NC_051404.1:5365374-5365465 GCF_015228065.2 Penaeus monodon | reverse complement strand
AAGAGCTAAAACAAGATTCTCACGGTTGCGTAATATGATGCTCGCGCGCACGTGTGTGTATGTGTCATTAATAATTATGCTGTCAATTGTA
>NC_051404.1:5364128-5364883 GCF_015228065.2 Penaeus monodon | reverse complement strand
AAGTTTTCCGACAATTTAGTTAATGATGAATGTTAGCGTAGTGTAGTGATAACGAATACTGAGACTAGAACTGATCTGTTGTAGTGACATGCGATAGTCATAAATGATAGTGGCAGATGGGCGAGACAGGATGACAGGATTGTGACAGGAAGTGTGCACCCCGTAACGTAAGAGTGATAAACAACTGCACGACACACTCGGTAAAACAGACATTTCTAATGGTGTGTCTCCCCCCCCCCCCAATATTTATTTCATCACTGCACATTCAATTTCACCTACAGTTACCCTTATAAAATCCGCATTAGCGCCCCCCTGAACTCGAACAGGATGTGCCATATCTTGAAACGAATTTATGTTCATGGTTTTAATTAAATGTTATTCCACCGGCGTGTTTCACCAGGCTTGCCAACTACCGCATCACGTTGGCAAGCCTGGCAATGCCTCAACCATAAAGGAATGCTAAAAACTGCAAAATGAAGTCACATGTATTTAGGTACAAGAGAAGGAGCATCTAAACTCGTGTCTCCTGTGGTTTATTTGTTAGAATTTCGTGTCGAAGTTTAGAATTATTAAATCACGGGGAATTCCTGTTTTTCCTTGTTTAACACGTGGGATTTGCGGTTTATTTATTTGTTTGTTTGATCTGGTCAATTCTTAACAAACGGTGCTCCGTGCTATAGCGTCTCAATAGTACAGCAGAAATATATGCTAGTTTTCATTATACTATGTCCGTGTATTTACACTCAAATATGCAA
>NC_051404.1:5363441-5363736 GCF_015228065.2 Penaeus monodon | reverse complement strand
GCGGGGGAGGAAGGGAGAAAGCCTACAAAGAAGTAGGCTAAAAACAATAGTACCTGATACTGCTATAAATCTTTTTTTTCTCTCTCTCATTTCGCCCATTCGTTTCTCGTTATCATCGCATCAGCTGACCATCTCTCCTCGCTCTCTCCCCCATCCCCTCCTCCCTCTCCTCTTCCCTCCCACTCCTTCGCTGTCTCGGTCTTTCAGCCTCGCCTTTGAAACACGAGAACTCAACACTCACTATCAATTTCAACACAAAACAACCGCGCGGAAGTTGATAACTTGACCGACAGTT
>NC_051404.1:5362869-5363391 GCF_015228065.2 Penaeus monodon | reverse complement strand
CAACCCCTTCGTTCTGTTTTGCGTTTTGCTTGTTTTCGCGCCCACGGACAGAGTCTTCCGGTTAAGGTTGTGAATTGGCCGCGGCAGAACCGGAAGAACCGCCTCACTCGAAATAGGCTCTCGAAGAACACTTGTTATATGTGGGAAGGGATCGAAGCAGCCGTCCGTCCGCCAAGTCGCATTTCAAGGAGGATTTGATGCTCAGCTGTTTCCAAAGCGTATTTCCTTTCGTCTCCTGGCCTCTCACGGGGTATTTAGTTCCACTCGATGAAACGAAAGACTGTCTGGAGGCCGTGACCTAATTTCTCTCTCGAAACAAAAAAGAGGATCAGGTTGCTCGTCGAGGCCTGGCAAGAGCCTAAATATTATTGCCTCTGGATCCCAGACGCCAGGAAGCCCCGGAGAAAAGTGTTCTCAAATAAATGTAGTTTGAATATGCCTACACTCGGAAAGCGTAAAGCAAACGTGGTGACTATTAGGGGGGAAGGAGGAGAGAGGGGAAAGAGAGAGGAGATACGACAG
>NC_051404.1:5362699-5362821 GCF_015228065.2 Penaeus monodon | reverse complement strand
GGGAGCGGACGATTCCGCCTCGTCCTTGGCCTCGTGCGAGACACCTATCACTTCTTACAACTGTTAACAAGGAGTTGGCAAACTTTCGTGGCGACGTGACTGCGGTGTCGGACGGCAAGCCT
>NC_051404.1:5362500-5362675 GCF_015228065.2 Penaeus monodon | reverse complement strand
AGTGTTGGCACCTGTGAGGCCAAGCGAGGCCGAGTGAGGCCAGGCGAGGCCAAGCGGTAATCCCCCCACCCTCAGCCCTCCCCGACCTGTTCACAGGCGATCGGGGATATGCATTTATTTATATGAGAGTGCGCTGCGAAACGGGATTAACGCTTGTTTGTGCGCGGGATCCGCC
>NC_051404.1:5361811-5361898 GCF_015228065.2 Penaeus monodon | reverse complement strand
GATCATCTCCCCCTCCCATAACCCCCCCTAACCCCCACCTGCTACTCCTGACACCCTTCTCCACGAACCCCCCCACCTATTAACGAA
>NC_051404.1:5360998-5361769 GCF_015228065.2 Penaeus monodon | reverse complement strand
CGCTTATTCACTTATTCATAATTCTCATGTCAACGTCTTCTTCCTTTGTCCAGCCCTCCGCCCCTTCTCCCTCCCTCGTTATTCCACTATCCTTCTATCTTTCCCCTTATCCCGCCATCCTTATCCCATCCCCCTCATCCCTTTCCCTTATCCCATCCCCCATATCCCTTTTCCCTTATCCCGCCATCCTTATCCCTCCCCCTTATCCTACCCTACTTATCCCATCCCCCCTCATCCCTTTCCCTTATCCTACCCTACTTACCCCCCCCCCTTATCCCATCCCCCTCATCCCTCTCCCTTATCCTACCCTACTTACCCCCCCTTATCCCATCCCCCTCATCCCTCTCCCTTATCCTACCCTACTTATCCCACCCCCCTTATCCCATCCCCCTTACCCTACCCTACTTACCCCCCCCCCTTACCCCGCCCCCGGAAGACGCAGCCACAGCTATCTCGCTCCGGCTCGAAATTACCCGTCCGACTCGACGCAAATCCCTCGGTATGTCCAGCGTGGGGTTTCGAGATGATTCTTGTTGTAAAGGCTCAATGGGATTTCCTGTCTTGGCCGCGCGAGAGGATTTTTCGCTTCGTACACCATCTCTATCTATCTTCTCGCTCTATCTGTCTTGTCGCTCTATTTCTCTTGTAGCTCTATCTCTCTTGTTGCTCTATCTCTCTAGTTGCTCTATCTGTCTTGTCGCTCTATCTGTCTTCTCGCTCTGTCTCTCTACACGCTCTATCTATCACGCTTGTTGCTGGTCCTGCTAGGAA
>NC_051404.1:5360200-5360328 GCF_015228065.2 Penaeus monodon | reverse complement strand
TTCCTTTTGCAAGTTTAGCGCGGTTCCCTCTGCTGGCGTTGGTTTAGTCACAGGAAAAATAACAACAACAAAACAGAACTCGAGTAAATGAATTAAACCCCTGGGGCAAACGCCGGGCCCAAAAGGGT
>NC_051404.1:5360077-5360148 GCF_015228065.2 Penaeus monodon | reverse complement strand
CCGGGGGGAGGGGGAAAAAAAAAATTTGGGGGGCCGGGGGGAAAAAGGAAAAGGGGGCAGGGAAAAGGGGA
>NC_051404.1:5359279-5359397 GCF_015228065.2 Penaeus monodon | reverse complement strand
TGGGGGAAAAACTTTAGTATTTTTTTCCCCCCCCCCCCCCAAATGGAAAAAAAACCAAATTCCTTACCATGGGATTTTTATTCCTTCACATTCAATACTTTTAGTGTACATTAAAGTT
>NC_051404.1:5358869-5359192 GCF_015228065.2 Penaeus monodon | reverse complement strand
GCACTTCCCCTTTTATCCCTTTTCTCTTTCCTTTCCTCTTTCCCCTTTCCCCTCCTAAAATTTTCCTCCTGAAATTTTCCTAAATTTTTTTCATTTTTTTTCCTACCCTTTTCCCCTTATTTCCCCCCGTTTCCTTCACCTTATTACCCCCTCTTGCTTATTTTACTTTTTTTCCTTTCCATCCTTTCCCCTTTCCCTCTTTTCTTCCTATTTCTCCCTTCTTTTCCTTTTTTTTCTTCTCCTTCCCCTTTTTTTCTGTCCTTATCATTCTTTCCCTTTTTTCCTTTTTTCCTCATTTTCCCTTTCCCCTTTCTCCTTTTCCC
>NC_051404.1:5358384-5358578 GCF_015228065.2 Penaeus monodon | reverse complement strand
CAATTATTTCCAAACAGAAAAGACTTCGTGTACTCCCAGCGTGACTTTGGACTTCTTGTTTTTAAACCTCGAAATCACTCAAGTCTCCTTTCCCGTCCTTTTAATTTTCTAGAATTATTTTCAATTGTGGAATGAACAAGGAGGTTTTTTTCACGTAAGGTCCGACAAATGTGCCTCGCCTAAGTAAACAATGG
>NC_051404.1:5357813-5357941 GCF_015228065.2 Penaeus monodon | reverse complement strand
AAACACGGAATCGGATTAAAATTATGTCATCTTTAATCATGTCGGACTATGAGAGCATACAAAGTTTTCTTTAGGAATGAGAGATAGGGAGGTGGGAAAGAGGGGTAGTAGATAATAGATTTGAATTT
>NC_051404.1:5357504-5357689 GCF_015228065.2 Penaeus monodon | reverse complement strand
TTTGCATACAAAGTGCAAACTAAAGCAACATAAGAAATTATATACAACTGAAATAAAAAATGATACTCTTATACATTCCCGGGATATCAGCTTTGCGAGTCGTTATGGAAAACACCTTTAATTAAAAAAAACTTCTGAGGTCCTTTTTAAACACTATTAAATCTAGTAATGAGTTAAAGTGCACG
>NC_051404.1:5356870-5357061 GCF_015228065.2 Penaeus monodon | reverse complement strand
CCGCGGCCTCCACTTCAACAGCATTATGTTAAGCCCACAGATCATCTCACCAGGAAATTCCATTATAGGTAACGAAGCGCCAATATATATGATAATACGGCCATGAAAGCACATTCCACTGAAAACAATACGAAAATAGAAAAAAAAACGAATAAAAGGTCAAAGCAATGAAAATTACAAAAGAAAGTTGG
>NC_051404.1:5356209-5356727 GCF_015228065.2 Penaeus monodon | reverse complement strand
ACACTTTCCTAAACAACGTGAAACATGAGATCCTATGTTTTCCTTCAAGTGTAAGGGATGTACCCTCGCCCTTAAGTACGGCGTGTGAGAAAGTAAAATAGTTCTTACATAAATTAATAGCAAATAAACGACAGATAAACCAACAGATAAAGAACACTTAAACATAACAGACCCCCAAAAATAAGCCAAATCGAATGAAAATCACCCTTCAACCCCCCCCAAAAAAAAAAAAAATCAAATATTCGGTAGTTTCTTCGGCATCGACGGACTCTGCAAAAACTCTCGTCACGGTAATTATTTTCGGTATCACTCAATTAAATTATTAATCAATTCCAGAGTCAATTTGCATACCCGTTTATGGCGATTCGAGCTCTTGGCTTATTTCGCGTTCAAATAATTTTCGCTTCGGAAGCGTTTAACTTCATGTAAATTCAATTCTAACCTTATTTGAATTTGAGTTAGTTTAAACTTATTAATTCGGACATTTGAATAAACTTCAAAACTCCCGTTTTACTTAT
>NC_051404.1:5355356-5355678 GCF_015228065.2 Penaeus monodon | reverse complement strand
AAAAAAGGAGAAAAAAAAACACGATACACATTGACACCCTAATACACGAGAAATCCCATATTCCCGTAGCAAATACTTTTAAAAACCGAAGACGACATTAAAAAAACAGGTCAAGGAACGGGACAGACGGCCTCATGTGACCCAACGTCAGCGTTTATCGCCAAGAAAATCAAGTCTCGGTTCTACGAGGCCGAATGTGATAAAATACAGATGAAAAGAAATTTGAGGAAGGGAAAGGGGAAAAAAAACGAATAAACGTGAAAGAAAAAAAGCAGAATGTAGTTTTCATTTTGTCTTGTAAAATCAAAATCACACAAACATT
>NC_051404.1:5354761-5354851 GCF_015228065.2 Penaeus monodon | reverse complement strand
TATTCCCCCCTCCCTTTCTTTCCCCCCCCCCCCAAAAGGGCCCGACTTTAAAAAAAAAAAGGGGGAAAAGATAAAAGGAAAATTTTTCCC
>NC_051404.1:5354538-5354688 GCF_015228065.2 Penaeus monodon | reverse complement strand
CAGAAGTTTTTCCCATTTTGTCTTTAAAAAAAACCCAAACATTAAAAAAAACAGGGGTTAAAACGGAACGGGGCGAGGAAAAACCCTCTTACCCCTCCTTTTCCCCCTTTCTCTCTTCTCCCGAAAATTTTGAAAAAAAATTTTTCCCCA
>NC_051404.1:5352562-5354474 GCF_015228065.2 Penaeus monodon | reverse complement strand
GAAAGAAGATTTTTTTTTAAAAAAAATCACACAAACATTAAGGGGAAAGGGGGGAAGGGGGGAAAACCGGAAAAAAAAAATAAAAATTCCCCTCTTCCCTCTTTTTTTTTCCCCTCTTTTCTTTTTTAAAACTTGAAAAACCTTTTAAAAAACCTAGGGGGGGTTTTGGGGGAAACAAAAAAAAGGGAAAAAAAAGGGGGGGAAACCCAAAGGGGGGGAAAAAAACAAAAAAAAAAGGGGGAAAGGGGAGAAAACCAAAAGGGAAAAAAAAAAAGGCAGGGCCCCGGGAAAGGAGGAGGGGGGAAGGGAAAGAAGGGGCAGGGGGGAGGGGGGGGGGGGGGAAAGGGAGGGGGAGGGAGGGGGGGAGGGAAAAGGGTTGGGAGGGGGGAAAGGGGGGGAAGGAGGGGAGGGGGGGAAAGGAGAAAGGAGGCAGGGAGGGGGGGGAAAAGGGGGGGGAGGGGGGGGAAAGGAGGCAGGGAAAGGGGAAGGGGAAGGAAGGATAAATTTTAGGGAGGGAAAAAAGGACCAGGGGGGAAGGGGGAGGAAGGCAAAGGAGGGGAGGGGGAGGGGGGGAAGGGGGGGAGAAGGAGGAGGGCCCGGGACGGGGGGGGAAGGAGGCAGGGGGGAAAGGGGAAAAGGGAAACAGGGGGAAGGGGAAGGGGGAGGGGGGGAAGGGGGGAAGGAGGCAGGGGAGGGGCCGGGGGGAAAGGAGGGAGGGGGGGAGCCGGAGGAGGGAGGAAGGGGAAGGGGGCCCCGGGAGGAAGGAGGGAGGCCGGGAGGGGGGGGAAAAGATCCCGGGAGGGGGGGAAAAGGGGGCCCAAAGGGAGAAGGAGGCAGGGAGGGGGGAAAAGGAAGGAGGCAGGGGAGGGAGGGAAAGGACCCAGGGGAGGGAAAGGGGGGAAGGGGGGAGGAGGAAAGGGAGAAGGAAAAAGGGAGGGAGGGGGGGGAGAAGGAGGCAGGGGGGGGGAGGGAGGGAGGGGGGAAGGAAGGGAGGGGGGGAAAAGGGGGTCGGGGGAGGAAGGGGAAGGGGGGCGGGAAAAGGGAAAGGGGGGGGGGGAAGGAGGCAGGGAGGGGGGGAAAAGGACCCAGGGAGGAAGGGGAAGGTTTGAAAGGGGGAGGGGGGGGGAAAAAAGGGGAAGAAGGCGGCAGGGGAAGGGGGACAAGGAGGGGGGGGGAAGGGGAGAAGGGGGAAGGAGGGGGGAGGGAGCCGGGGGGGCATGGGGGGAAAGGGGGGAAGGAGGGGGAAAGGGGGGGTTTGGGGAGCCCAAAAAGGGAAGGGAAAGAAGGAGGGGAAGGGAAAAAGGAAGGGAGGGAGGAAGGCCGGAGGAAGGGAGGGATTGGCGGGATGGGGGGGGGGGGAAAAAGGGGGGGAGGGGAGGGAGGGGGGGAAAAGGGAAAGGGGGGGAAGGGGGGAAAAGGAGGGAGGGGGGAAGGGAGAAGGAGGAAGGGGGGGAAAGGGAGAAGGAGGCAGGGGGGGAGGGAAAAAAGGGGGGAAAGGGGGGGGAGGGAAAAGGAGGCGGGGGAGGAAAAGGGAAAAGGGAGGCGGGGAGGAAGGGGGGGAAAAGGGGGCAGGGGGGGGGAGGGAAAAGGGAGGCAGGGAGGGAAGGGAGAAGGAGGGAGGGAGGGGAGGGAAAAAAGGAGGGATGGAGGGAGGGGAAAAAGGAGGGAGGGAGGGAGGGAAAAAGGAGGCGGGAAAAAAAGGGAGAAGGGAAGGCAGGGAGGGGGGGGAGAAGGGGGCAGGGAGGGAGGGGGGGGAAAGGAGGCGGGGAGGAAGGGGAAGGAGGGCAGGGAGGGAGGGAAAAGGGAAAGAAGGAGGGGGGGGAGGGAAGAATACAGAAAAGGGGAAAAAGGGGGGGAAAGGGGAAAATTAAGGGAGACAAAAAGGGAAGGGAGAAGGGGAGGTTTTAAAGGG
>NC_051404.1:5352333-5352490 GCF_015228065.2 Penaeus monodon | reverse complement strand
TTTAAAATATATGTTTTTTAAAAGAGAAAAGAAATTTTGGGGAAAAGGGAAAAAAGGGGCAGATAAAAATAAAGATAAAGTTGAAAAATTGCAGAAAACAAGCAAGCAGAATAAACCTGGAACACCGACACTAAATACAGAATGGTTTAAATTTCCA
>NC_051404.1:5351017-5352293 GCF_015228065.2 Penaeus monodon | reverse complement strand
AACCTGATTGATTAATAGACATAGGGAAATTGGGGGAGAGGAAAAGATTCGGGGTTTTTTGGGGGAGAGGAAAAAAAAAAAAAAGTAATTTATGAGGAAAAAAATTGGGCGAATATCAGGGAAATGACACTTATCTTAAAAGACGAAAGTGATGTACAGATAAATAAAGAAGAAATATAAGAGAAATGAGGAGCGCAAGTGTGATGAAAGGTTGAGGTTATGCCCGCTGTGCGTTGGTGAGGGGGTGCGTGATGAGTTTGAAAAAAGGGAAAGGGAGTAATGGTGATGGAAAGCATTTTTTAAAAGATTGTGATGGGCCCTATGATGTTACCACCGGGTTAGTAGGGGGATTGCAAAACGTTTGGCTGAAGGTTTGATTTTAAAATTTTTGTTTTAAATGGGTGTGCTGATTACATATGTAAAATCAAAAGGGGTTTTAAAGCTAAATTATACGGTTAAACGTGTGATTTATGGGAAAATACAAAAGGGTTTAAAAGGTTTAAAGATGAGACTTCACAAAGTTTTTTAAGGGTAAGGATGATAAGGGGTGATGACAGCATTACACAACATTTAAGTAATAGTGGTGATAACACTAAACAGATTAAAGTGACGATAGTGACACTTCACAAGCTAAATTGATAATGACAACAATTCACACATCCAAGTGGCCATGGTGACGCTTAACTTGTGGTGATGATATCAAAAGGGTGTTTGTTTTCGGATGAGAACAAAAAGGGGGGCCCATCAAAAAAGTGTGGTGATGGTTTATTTAATAGAGCGAAAAATTAGGGCGAGCAGACCCGCGCCCCGGTTTGTTATTTTTCACGAGTGTTTTTGAGGGCGATAATGGGCAAAAAAGAAGTTAATGATGATGTTTATGATGAGGGAGGGGGAGGAGTAAGCGATAAAAGGCGGGAAAGGGGGGGGGTTTATGACAAACACGAAGTGCCCGGGGCGGGGAAGGGAAAAAACACATAACGAAAGAAAAAGAAAAGGGAAATGCAAAGTGTTAGTGTTGGGGAGACAAAACGGAGACAAATAAGGTACACAGGTTTCACGTGGGAGGTTTAGGGGAGGGGGAAAAGGGGGGGGGAAAAAGGGAAAATTTGGGGGATGGGAAAAAAATGGAAGGGGGGAAGGAGGGAGGGGAAGAGAGAAGGAGGAAAGGGGGGAGAGAATGGGGAGGGAAAAAGAGAGCGAGAAAATGAGGAGGGGGGGGAAGGAGGGTGCGGGGGGGGGAGGAGGGAGAGGGGGGGGCAGGGCGGGGAAAGGGGGG
>NC_051404.1:5350346-5350825 GCF_015228065.2 Penaeus monodon | reverse complement strand
GTGGATTCACCATTAAAATTTTAAAATTTTTTTTTAAGCTTCATATTTTCCAAAAACGGTTACAACCTTTTTTTTCCTAAAAAATTAAAAAGCTTTAAACCCCTTTGATTTACATGATGTAATCGCAAACCCCTTTTGAAAACTTTTTAATCAAATTTCACCTCGTGTTGCAACATCATACTAAGCCTGGTGGTGATAACATCATAGTGTCATCACAATCATTTAAAGTTTTATCACCATTTAATCCCTTCTTTTTCTAACTCTACGCACCTCCACCCCAAGCTGGCATCCCCAAAACCCTTTCATCACATTGCGCTCCTCTTTTTCTATTTTTCTTTTTATTTCTGTACACATTTTCGTTTTAAGAAAAGTGCATTTCCCGAATCGCAAAGTTTCTCTAAATTAGCGTTTTTTTTTTCTCTCCGCCAGACGCGAATCTTTTGCTCTCTCAATCCCTATGTCTATTAATCAATCAGGTT
>NC_051404.1:5350151-5350306 GCF_015228065.2 Penaeus monodon | reverse complement strand
TGGAAATTTAAACCATTCTGTATTTAGTGTCGGTGTTCCAGGTTTATTCTGCTTTCTTTTTTTCTGAAAATTTTAAAAATTTTCTTTTTTTTTATCGCGTTTTTTTTTCACAATTTCTACTCTAAAAAACAATATTTATTTTTTTTTCCCCTCGT
>NC_051404.1:5349396-5350014 GCF_015228065.2 Penaeus monodon | reverse complement strand
CCCTCCCTCCCTTCCTCCTTGCCTCCTTCCCTCCTGCCCCTTTTCCCCCCCCCTCCCCCCTTCCCCCCCTCCTGCCTCTTCTCCTCCTCCCTGCCCCTTCTCCCTCCCCCCCTGCCCCTCTCCCTTCCCCCGCCCCCTTCTCCCCCCCTCCCCGCCTCCCTTCTCCCTCCCTCCCTGCCTCTTTCTCTCCCTCCCCCCCTTCCCCTCCCTCCCCGCCTCCCTTTTCCCTCCTCCCTGCTCTTTCCCTTCTCCTGCCTCCTTTCCCTCCCTCCCCCCCTCCTTTTCCTTAAGGGGGAAGGAGGGAGGGAGGGAGGGGGAAGGAGGAGGGAGGAAGGGAAAAAAGGGGGGGGAGGGAGGGAGAAGGGGGCAGGGAGGGGGGGAGAAGGAGGCGGGGAGAAGGAGAAGGGGGAGGAGGAGGAAGGGGGGTGAGGGAGAAGGAGGAGGGAGGGGGAGAAGGAGGCGGGGGAGGGGGGGAGAAGGGGGCGGGGAGGAAGGAGCAGGAGGAAGGGGGGGAGGAAAAGGGGAAAGGGGGGGGGAGACGGAAGAATACAGAAAAGGGAGAAGGAGGGGAAGGGGAATAAGGAGACAGAAAGGAAGGGAGAAGGAGGGAGGATGAAG
>NC_051404.1:5349187-5349363 GCF_015228065.2 Penaeus monodon | reverse complement strand
AAAAAAAAAGAAAACGAGGGAGAAATAAAAGTAAATATATGTATTTTAAAGAGATAAGAAATGTGTGACAAGAAAACGCAGATAAAAATAAAGATAAAGTTGAAAAATTGCAGAAAACAAGCAAGCAGAATAAACCTGGAACACCGACACTAAATACAGAATGGTTTAAATTTCCA
>NC_051404.1:5348331-5349147 GCF_015228065.2 Penaeus monodon | reverse complement strand
AACCCTGAGATTAATAGAAAGGGGGAGAGCAAAGATTCGCGTCTGGCGGGGGGAGAAAAAAAAAAAAGTAATTTTTGAGAAAAATTTTTGGAAAATTTGGGAAAGCACTTACTTAAAGACGAAAAAGGGTGTACAGATAAAAAAAAGAAGAAAATAAGAAAATGAGGAGCGCAAGTGTGATGAAAGGTTGAGGTTATGCCAGCTGTGCGTGGGTGAGGATGCGTGATGAGTTAGAAAGAAGGATTAAGTGGGTTAAGCTTTAAATGATTGTGATGACACTATGATGTTATCACCACCAGGCTTACGTAGTGATGATTGCAACACGTAGGCTGAAGTGTTGATTAAAATGTAGTTTCAAATGGTGTGTGCTGATTACATCATGTAAGTCAAAGGTGTAATGCTAATATTATACAGGTTTAACGTGTGATGATGAAGCTACAAAAGTTTAAATGGTAATGATGAGACTTCACACGTTTAAGTGATAAGGATGATAAGGGGTGATGACAGCATTACACAACATTTAAGTAATAGTGGTGATAACATAAAAAAATTTTAAAATGACGATAGGGCACTTACAAACTAAAATTGATAATGACAACAATACACACATCCAAGTGGCCATGGTGACGCTTAACTTGTGGTGATGATATCAAAAGGGTGTTTGTTTTCGGATGAGAACAAAGGGCCCCGATCATAACAGTGTGGTGATGGTGATGAATAGAGCGTAACATTAGACGAGCAGACAGCGCACGGTTTGTTATATCACGAGTGTGTGTAGACGATAATGACAACAGAAGTTAATGATGATGATGATGA
>NC_051404.1:5348116-5348288 GCF_015228065.2 Penaeus monodon | reverse complement strand
TTGATGACATCACGACGTGCCCGGGGACGGAAAGGGAAAGACATCATTAACGAAAGAATAAGAAGAGGAACATGCAAAGTGTTAGTGTTGCGAGACAGACGGAGACACATAAGGATACACAGTTACACAGTGGGAGGAGTGAGGGGAGGGGCAGAGGGGAAAAAAGTAAATT
>NC_051404.1:5347367-5347717 GCF_015228065.2 Penaeus monodon | reverse complement strand
ACAAAAAGATCGAAACACACGTACCAATCCCAACCCATACCAATCCACAGAATCATCCTGACCCAACCCTCCCTTTCCCTCCCCATGCCCCCCCCCTTTGCCCCCTTTGCCCCCCAACAGAAAACCCCCTCCCGTTGTGGTCCGTCACCTGTTAGTACTTAGGAACACCGGCGCTGATCCAAGGATGTCCGTGACCTTACCGAACATAAGTTCAAAGGTCAACCAATCTATTTTTGGTCCTTGTAAGCGGTTAACTGGCCTATCAATGGAGCATGCATTTGGCACTGTCATCAAGAGGCGGACAATAGCCAGGCCCATCAATGGGCTGCGTGCACAGTCATGGGGACAGA
>NC_051404.1:5346542-5347070 GCF_015228065.2 Penaeus monodon | reverse complement strand
CGCTCTTGGCAGTGGGTGTATGTTGTTTTGCGGTGAGCTCGGCTGCCACCTGATTGCTAATAGTATACACACGTGTACACACACATTAAAGCTCCTCTTACCCTTACATACACATTCACACATTACTTCGCAGGCCTTCCATTTCAATTTAGAAACACATGCCTATAATCAACTCGCTCTAATTTGATTATCCCTCTATCGTATTACCTTAATTCGCCTTTGATACTCATCACATAACAGTTGGCTGCCAAAATAAACCTCGCAATTATTTTAAACAAAAACACTTTCGCCAAGCCCGCTATCCCTGCAACAAGGACTTACGTCGAACATTCGATTGTCGTGAAGCTTTATCCTCCTACAGCGGCTCTACAAGACTTTTAATGTCTCGGGACACATATAAAAGAGACTAAAATCCGCGATTCTTTATAGAGCGCTGCAGACGAGGTGATTAACACAAGATTAATGGGTTGATGCTGTCTAGTAAAACAATCTGGCTATCGAGACGGGATGGAGAGGACTGCCTTGCGC
>NC_051404.1:5345888-5346037 GCF_015228065.2 Penaeus monodon | reverse complement strand
TTGTCCAAGCGATCCCCAACGAAGTCATAAAACAAGTAGAGAGAAAAAAAACGAAATCTCGCAGCCGCACCTCGCAGCAGAGGGCTCGCGAGCACTCCCGCCTCTGCGTTAATTGAGAAGTAGAGATCGCATCTAGATCATCCCAGACG
>NC_051404.1:5345729-5345837 GCF_015228065.2 Penaeus monodon | reverse complement strand
CGAATCAGTGCATGGCTTCCCCCTTCACCCTCCCTCCCCCCGCGAGCAGTTTCCTTTCCAGAAAAGCCTTCAAAGACACGCAGTCACGATGGCTGACACATCACGCCG
>NC_051404.1:5345044-5345413 GCF_015228065.2 Penaeus monodon | reverse complement strand
ACGACCCAGGCCCTTCCTGCTGGGTTTATATCCCTTCCTCTCTGCGCATAATCCTTGCCTGCATCTTGAAAATCTCTCTCGCGTAACCATAATCTATGCCTGACATTTATACTTCATATTTTGGATTCCGAGATCTATCAGATAATTGTCAGAGGAACTTCTTATATAAATGTTCTCTGCTATTCTCCGCTCAATAAATCAGGGTTGTCTTACAGGGTGATATAGAGGGATCGTTCATTTAATCCACAACCCGTAATTAAGGCACGATTAATTTGGTAACAAATTAAGTGTGGAGCATCACTTATAAAAAGGGTGATATTGATCAGTTCATATATATAAATTATACAGTGCTCTCTTCCGGCGGGCGGA
>NC_051404.1:5344326-5344599 GCF_015228065.2 Penaeus monodon | reverse complement strand
CCTGCTAAGGAGCAAAAAGGGGGGGGGAGTGAAGGAGGGGGCGGATTCCTCAGCCAGATAATATTATACCCCTCATCCTACCCCCACCTCCATCCCCCTGCCCCAACCCCCTCTCCACCCCCGGCCTCCTCCCAAACATATGCTCCTATAAGCTTCGTTATTAACTGCTTCGGGGCTGTTGTGAGGATAGGGGGGGGTGCTGTTGAGCAGGATAGGGGGTGGGGGTGGGGACTGACACCTTGTTCTTGGAAGTCACATATGAAGAGTGAGGTC
>NC_051404.1:5343129-5344183 GCF_015228065.2 Penaeus monodon | reverse complement strand
ACCATATACCTTCTTGTCACTTAACTTCGAGAGTATAAACCTAAGTCTCCCAAAGTAATTCCTCCACTTCTTTGTGCACTGGGTGGAAAATATGCTATCCTGAATAGTTCTTCTACCGCCTGAAATACACCTTCAGTTTACATACAGAGTGTGAACTTATATCATTCTAAGTAGAGTTTAGCTCGTGTTCTTCAGTCACTCTCCTCCCTTGGGTTGAGCTCCGATTAGCCACATCATCCTACCTTCTTAAAGCGAGGTCAACCGTCACGCATGCACTCTTACCCCTTCCATGCACTCACTGCCATCGCCCTTTCTCGTCTCTTCAATACATCTAATGAATCAAAGAGTGAACCAAGACTCACGCTGACTCAGTGAACGAAGGCAGAATCTGACACTTACAGTGATCGCGCCTGACGTGTTTACACCATGCTTGGACACCTCTGACACTGCGCTTGTCAGATGACTCCTACTATTGCCATTAAAAACAAAAGAAGAAAAAAAATCATACTTGATGCAGAGCGCAAAATCAACAAGGCTTACAGATCTCTGCATCCGGCAGCAACAGCTCCAGCTCGGCTGTGGTAACACCGGACGTAAGGCTCATATTTCTTCGTTTAGGTGCGCTCCAAGCAACTTTACCGACACGGAACCGATGCAGATTGCCTATCCTGTACAGTTCTCGGAAGCAGAGTTGCACGAACCACGAAAAGAAATTCTCCGACAAAGATTGCTAGCCACAATATCAAGCAAATAATCGAGCGGTATTTACTCTCCCTCTTTCGCTTGCATAATAGTCTCACCAAAATCAGTCCATGGGTCAGCGACCTCCCCTCTACTGCATCGGCGAATCCAAGGGGGCAAGACTGTGCTACGGAGAGCGTCATCCGTCGACCAACCAGCGACGAGATAATTAAAACGGCCTCCGGAATGCTATCAGTGCAGCGCGTCAAAACAGTTTTTCCTCGCCCCTAAACCCTACGTAACGAGGCCTTGCGTAACGTGTTCAACCGCTTGGTGTGACATACGTTGCGCTACGTGTGCAGAGCCCCAGTGA
>NC_051404.1:5342758-5342886 GCF_015228065.2 Penaeus monodon | reverse complement strand
CTTTTTTTCCTACCTTTATCTGCCTCTTGGCAGTATAGTATATCGCAATATGGTAGAATTAATATTTCGTATTAGTAGTAACATTAACATACACATTTTAGCATATTTCCTCCTATCTTCACACGACT
>NC_051404.1:5342416-5342503 GCF_015228065.2 Penaeus monodon | reverse complement strand
ATGCCTGTTCTCATTGCATCCACGGCAGGTGCAATGTAGCACCTCTGAATGCAAGACGAGGTGTAAAATATAACGCTCTTCAACCCA
>NC_051404.1:5342108-5342185 GCF_015228065.2 Penaeus monodon | reverse complement strand
TTAAACGTCTCAAATGAAAGCGACATAACACTGCTTCTGATGTCTACATCGATCCAAGGACCGTCTCAAGCGAAATA
>NC_051404.1:5341801-5341867 GCF_015228065.2 Penaeus monodon | reverse complement strand
GGGGGTGGGGGAGATAAAAAGGAAGAGACCACGAAAAACATGAAAGACAAAATACTAATAAACCGC
>NC_051404.1:5341438-5341761 GCF_015228065.2 Penaeus monodon | reverse complement strand
TGATCCGATGCATTCATCCCGGGAGCGGCGCTCATAACCTCTCACAAGAAGGCAACAATGGCGGGCTATTTTTACCCCGGCCTCCCAAAGCCCGCCCGCAATATCGGCCGTTACATAAACACGCCCTTGAGAGAACGCGGGATTATTTTCCGCCCGTTTCCCCTGGGGGACGGACGGTGGAGAGGGGGAGGGGGAAGAGGGGGCGCCGCGCCTCGTCCCCCCCCCCCTACCACGACTCCTACTCGCCCCCCACCCCCCATGCACACAAAGTCGCCAGGAGAAAGAGCTAATCAAGAGCTCATTGAGCGCCGGGCAGCCAAAGC
>NC_051404.1:5341232-5341397 GCF_015228065.2 Penaeus monodon | reverse complement strand
ACGAAGGTCAAAAGGCCACAGGAGGGCCGGAAGAGGGGGTTTGGGGGGGGGGGGAGCGAGGCCACGACCTCAACTGGGGTCTTATGGTGAGTGCTCAAAGGAATTATGCTGCTTATAATCTCTGTATCAGTTGTAAACTTATGGTGACACACTACAACGCATGAT
>NC_051404.1:5340739-5341048 GCF_015228065.2 Penaeus monodon | reverse complement strand
GACTCCGTGCATGGATGATTATATAATGCACAAATATAAATTCATTCACACTCACACTTTCGAAGTACCCAAATGAGCAGAATTTGTGTCCTTCCACTCGGTTTAATGTAAAGGCCTAAGATTTACGTTACTATTCCCCCACTTAGCAGAATTACACGGAAATGTAACGTGCGCGCATTCCTAATTCCATAATGTGGATAAAAAATGTTTTTATACGACAGAATTTGTGTAAAAGTGAGCGTCGATGTTTTTCTGGCTTTTTGCGGGGAGGGGGGAGGTAAACATTTAATTTGGGGGAAAGTGAGAGGA
>NC_051404.1:5340169-5340509 GCF_015228065.2 Penaeus monodon | reverse complement strand
GAAGAGACACACACACACGCAGACAAACACACAGACACACACACACGGAAAGACAAACAGACAGGACATACAGATAGACAGAGAACAAGAATAACACAGACAGATATAGAGACTAAGATTAAATCAGAAACAGAGACAAGGATAAAACGAGAGTAAAGAGAAGCCAGAGACAGACAAACAAACACAGCTAAACACGGAGAAGCAAACAAGCAAAAATCAAAAAAAACAAAAACAACAAAAGCGAAGAAAGCGCTCCCCGAACACGGAAGGGGTCGGCCAAGCGATGTCCTGATAAGTGGGAGGGCGAGAGGAACACGGGCTGATGGTGCTTGCTTGCTTG
>NC_051404.1:5339371-5339545 GCF_015228065.2 Penaeus monodon | reverse complement strand
CGGGGGGGGGGGGTAATATCATTTGGTCTTAGATGGAGGTTGAATGAGTTAGTGAAGGAGATTAGGTTGACACTGAATCATTTCGGAGGGAGAGGGCCGCTGCAGTGAAAAGAGCGAAGACTACGTGCTGCATGCATAAACGTACAGTATAAATGTTAATCTGATCTTTTTATA
>NC_051404.1:5338755-5338904 GCF_015228065.2 Penaeus monodon | reverse complement strand
TTTAAAATTACATTCTCAAAACTCCACACGCCCAGGCCGTGACGCGGAAGCAAACCACAACAATACAAATCGTACAAAAGCTGCTCATTATTTCTAAAAAAAATAAACCAAGATACGACCGAAACACGAGTCAATTGAGCGAGAGAGAG
>NC_051404.1:5338310-5338447 GCF_015228065.2 Penaeus monodon | reverse complement strand
GGCAAAACTAATGAAACAGACGACACAGTATGAACTCGCGGTGCCCGGCCGGCCTAAGCGTGTGTGGGAGACCTTGACATTTAGTTATGGACAACAGCGTGTGGTACTTGCCTGAAAGGGGAGGAAATTGCCCTGCT
>NC_051404.1:5337432-5337671 GCF_015228065.2 Penaeus monodon | reverse complement strand
CATAGATAGCGACGATAGAGCGGAGGGATAAGAGACAAGGTCACCTGAGGCAGCTGCTCGACGCTGAGCAAGGGCAAGAGGAAGGTCAAGCTGTTTTGTCCCGTGATCGCCTTTACTCTTTCTGTCACAGATTCATACAGTTGAACGCAAATCCACACAAAAAAAATCACTAACGACTCCCACGACCAGGAACAGAACACGGGAAATCAAAGAAAGGGCAGGTCACCAAGAGGTCAGAA
>NC_051404.1:5336821-5336942 GCF_015228065.2 Penaeus monodon | reverse complement strand
CGGCCGAGGAAGGCGCTGTTGCTGGTGACAGTGACCGTTCCTCTAGACAGCTTCCTCGGTCTGTTTACCTGACCTTCTGTTCGTCTGGCCTCGACCTCTCCTCTTCGCTCCTGCTAGCTAA
>NC_051404.1:5336691-5336777 GCF_015228065.2 Penaeus monodon | reverse complement strand
TGACATCTCATTAGCATTCATCATCTTATCATTTTTTAAATTTATTTTTCCTATTTTCAGATTTTTTTTTCCCGAATCTTTTTTTT
>NC_051404.1:5336404-5336584 GCF_015228065.2 Penaeus monodon | reverse complement strand
GTTCCCGATTACTATCACGATCATTAAATTTTACTTTGTTTTCTGTTCTTCTTTCCGCCATTCTTCCAATTTTCCATTCTTATCTTCACTTAACATATATTCATTTATTCTCACCATCTGATAACACTTCTCAGCCAAGTCTCGGATGGTCTGAGACAAAAACTATTCATTCAATTCATG
>NC_051404.1:5335959-5336158 GCF_015228065.2 Penaeus monodon | reverse complement strand
TAGCCCTTATAGCCACGGGCCATTGCGTCTCGATCCTATTCTCGGACTCTCGAAGCCTTCACTAAACAACCACAGAAGGATCATCATATCCGAGTCCGAGTCAAGGATCGTCTTTTTCGGGATCCTTTAAGCCTTATCTATTTCAATGAGACTATATAAGATCGCTTTTAAGGAATTATGGACTGGCCTTTTGATGGGC
>NC_051404.1:5335612-5335898 GCF_015228065.2 Penaeus monodon | reverse complement strand
CATCACTGTCATTATTGAATCTCTTAACCTGATTACAATTACTATTTGATTTCATAGACGAATATGAACATGAGTTTCTTCAAGATGTTCAGGGGATCGGAAATCCTCTCCTTCCCTCCCTTCTATCTTCTCCTAATTAGAAGTCTTGATTGGTTATCAACATGAAACTTCAGCTTCTTATCCAGAACGAGTGCCAAAGGTCTTGCAAGATGCGACTCTGTCTTCCCTTTTGTCGGCGACCACTCACGGCGTCTCTCGAATTTTTTTGCTTTTTAGTCCCCGCACG
>NC_051404.1:5334608-5335008 GCF_015228065.2 Penaeus monodon | reverse complement strand
TGCTTGCGTCGCGCCTCGGACGTCGTCACCTGCAGGTCGTTGGTCCTCGGCCTGCCCACGCCGCCGCCCAGGCCCGGCCTTCCCTCCTTGCCCCTGACATTCCTTGTCCCTTGGCCCTGGCTTTCTAGCCTTGTCTTCGGCATTCCGTTCTTGCCCTTGGCTTTCCTGCCTCGTCCGCGGCATCCCTTCTTTGCCCTTGACATTTCCTCTCTGTCCCTGAGATTCCTTCCTAGCCCCTAGCATTCCCTTAACCTCCCCCCCCCCTCCCCTCCTTTGCCCCAGACATTCCCGTCTTGCCCTTAACGCTCTTTCACCCTCCTTCCGAACTTCTTTCACCCTCCTTCCGAACTTCTTCTTCCCCCCCCCCCCCCTTCGCCCTTTCCTCAGCGACCGATAACGA
>NC_051404.1:5334361-5334546 GCF_015228065.2 Penaeus monodon | reverse complement strand
GACGCTCGGGAAGCACAGCCGTCTTTCTCTGCACTCCCTTCTTCCCTCCACGACCCCTCCCTTTCCTCAGCGTCACTCACTCACCTTCCCGATGATAAATCAAACCTTATGATTTATGCCCCGTCAAGCCTTGGCATTCCCTCTGCCAGAAATTGATATTAATTGAATCAGCAGACAAGGTCATT
>NC_051404.1:5334015-5334335 GCF_015228065.2 Penaeus monodon | reverse complement strand
CGGCAGGGGAGGGGGAGGGGGGAGGTAGGCTGGCGTCGATGCCCTGCCCAGAAAATGGCCGCGGGATGTGTATCATGCACACCTACTGCATGGTCGTCTGTGCCTGTCCACTCAACCGGCGCAGAAGAGATGGCGTGATGATGGTGCTGACGATAGTAATGATGATGTCCTCAAACGATGAAAATAAAAGCGCAATTCTGGGGGAACGTTTCCAAAACTGAACGTTTCGAGATCAGAATGAAAGCGAGAGTACCAGAAGCGGTAGCATCGGCGACTCCCAAAACGATCGAAGTTATTTGAAAAGCAACGTTGCTTAACGA
>NC_051404.1:5333914-5333986 GCF_015228065.2 Penaeus monodon | reverse complement strand
AACCAACTAGGAGAAAATACGATCTCCAACTGTCACATAAAGAATCCCAACCCAAATACATATTTTTCCAAG
>NC_051404.1:5333691-5333869 GCF_015228065.2 Penaeus monodon | reverse complement strand
CAGACGTGTGTGTAAATCACATCTCCAGAAGAAAAGATACACACGACCAGTAAAAGAATTTTCGAACTGTACCCAACGTTTTGATTTTTCTCTGAAATCTTTGAATACGATGTTTGTCTACTTTCTTCCTTGCAAACTTTTTTATTTTTATTTTTCCTTACGAAACGAGACCATGGAT
>NC_051404.1:5333333-5333657 GCF_015228065.2 Penaeus monodon | reverse complement strand
TATGGGCGTTCTCACAGTCTCCAATTTAAGATCAACATCCTCCTTTATGGGATATTTGGCCTCATAATTTCAGTCGTGTGTTTGTTCAGTTTGCGCAAGAAAGTGTTTCTGGGTTCATCTCCTGGTAACCTGTGGCCACCTGATGACACACAGGGCAAAGAAGGCAGACGCACAGATGTTCAATCAAGCCCACACGCTGACGTACACATTCGAAAGCACAGTCATGTGTGTGTACGCTGCTAAAGCGATCGGTCAGTGTTGGTATGAATACTGTCTTTTGGTGAAAACAAAGCAAATGTACTCTTTTGAATAAGAGAAGCCGGC
>NC_051404.1:5332685-5333036 GCF_015228065.2 Penaeus monodon | reverse complement strand
GCCACAAAAGGCCAATTTGATCGAGTCAGAAATCATCATTGTTTTATAGGTTATAAAGACAGCGGCGCATTTCTCCCTCCGAAATCAGAGACCGGACAGACTCGGCAAAGTCAGCAAATATAAACACGATTCATTACCTATAAATGTAATTTTGTTGTTCGCTTGATATATGGATGATTATTGCATCGGTATAAAAGGAGGAATAATCATGATTCATTCCTTTAACAGGAAACAGTTGCACTAACAGCTGCAATAACTGTGGCTGCGCTGTTGTGCCTGGGCGGGGAGGCGCGAGATTCCATGTTGATCTACCAATTGATGTCATTTTAATTGCCTCTCGGGATGCAGGTC
>NC_051404.1:5331143-5331420 GCF_015228065.2 Penaeus monodon | reverse complement strand
CCCGAAGCCCAGTACACTGAATAATGCCTTAGAAAATCATCATCTACCTTAGGCGACCAAGGGGTACGTGTCCGCGGAGGAAATTCCATTAAAAGGCAATCTGTTCGTCAGTTTTCTCGCGGCAATAAGTCTCAATTTGCATAGAATTAAACTCCTCGAATGTGCTCCGTGTTTTATCTTTTAAAGATTTTTAAAAAAAGCTGCTATTCGACTCTCTTTGTGGCCGTTACTGTATTAATTCTTGACATGGCTGCGTGTTATTGTTCAGTGATGGTGA
>NC_051404.1:5330257-5330650 GCF_015228065.2 Penaeus monodon | reverse complement strand
CAATAGGAAATATCCCTCTCCACTAAGTGCCAAACTACGTAGGCGGTACATTAGTGGAAGAGAGCGTGTGAGGGGGGGGGGCAAGTAATTACCCTTTCCTCCCCGTATAAATGACCCTATGATAAGTGATCATGTCATTAAGTTGTGGCTAATCGCCGCGCGTCACGTGATCGTCGTTGGCAATCATCTAAACGCGAGGGAGAACCGCCCGCACATTCGTCTTGGCTTGGAGGCGAGGGGGATCTCCCGGAACGCAAGTTGAGGATGAAGGCAGGTCAATTAACCTCATTCAATTAGCCTAATATCTGTGCAATTAATCTTTCTTCACTAATGGCTCTCCGGGAGGCAATGAAGACCCACTTTTCTCTAATCTTTTCTGCTGAAGTGGACGAG
>NC_051404.1:5329069-5330135 GCF_015228065.2 Penaeus monodon | reverse complement strand
ACTGTCTTCCGGTTGGCGACACTTACGCAAGTCAATCGCAAAGGAGGGGCACTGCATCAAACAACATAAAAATAATAGCAATAAAATGCCGTGTAAAAGTATGATACAAAAGATGGCAAAAATACATGATTAAAAAAAACAGTGTGATATAAAAAACGTTAATGCAATTAAATAATAAAAAGATATATAAGGTGGAAAAACACTGTATGATGCAATAGTACATTACGAACAAATACACAAAAAAAGACAATATGATACCAAAAATCAAATACGACATACGATCCATTCCGATATAAAACACGACCCAAGAAAAAGAAAAAACACTCCCAACCCATACAAAAAAAAAAGGATCGCCTCGCCCCGCGCCCTGCGATGCCCTCCTCGGCCGCGCCGGGCACAGCGACACCGTAGACCCGATCTTTATTACACGCCTGAGTCCCTCGTATATTCCCCGCCTTACAAGTCCGAGCTGCCGCTTTTATTGCCTGCGTATCTCCGAAAGGTTCTTAGCGGCACACACGAGGCGGCCATTGTGCCTCGGCGCGACGTCTTGGGCCGCCTATCAATCGTGCCTTCGCGGGATCTCAAAAGCAGACGGACAGAACCTGCTCACTTTTGCGTATCTGAAGGCCGTTGCGAGTGCATTTGCCTCGCGCCGTGTTAGGACGGTCTAACCACCTGGAGATATTGCGCCGTCTAATATGCTCGCTGGACACACACGCGAGAGCCCCCATCCAGATAACCCAATCAAACGCTACTTTTGAATCTCTCACACTAATTGGATATCATCTATCTTGCATCCCATAATTATCATGCTAATTAAATACCGAACTTATATCCTATATTTGTCATACTAACTCTCACGATTCACATCTCTAAGCTTTTATCTCACATATGAATCTTTGGTAAGTAGATTAGTCTGATCTCTTTTAATGCGGATGAAGGCCTGGCCGCAGCTGGGGATGCCTGGCTGGCCGACCGAGGCTGGCATGCGACTGGAGGAGCGGGAAGGAAGATGTGCTTGTTCGACGCGCGCTGGGGAGTGTACAGGGGAGTGCACATCTGT
>NC_051404.1:5328434-5328721 GCF_015228065.2 Penaeus monodon | reverse complement strand
CCTTGCAGTTCAGTGCTCACCGGATCAAGAATAACTCATCGTGTAATAAAGAGTATGTGAAAAATAATGCTGAAAAAAATGAAGTGTTTTTTGTAAGATATCTTATATTTACTAGGAAAAGATGAAGTGGCTATGTATATTCTGAACAAACAGAGTCAGCTGTTGCATTTTTTCTTAAAGGAGGAATGAGGAAATTACTTGGGAGGGCTGTGTTTATCCATTATTTTAGTAAAGTATTTGTTCTATTTCTTCTGCGCTGCAACATATGTACCAATAACTGCAATAAG
>NC_051404.1:5327273-5327711 GCF_015228065.2 Penaeus monodon | reverse complement strand
TCGTCTTGTAAAACCTGCTAACGAAAACCTCTAACGATGAAATAATTTTCATCCCATTTGCTCTGAAATACTTCTGTTCGACTTTTTACATTATCGGCCTAGTTCTGCAACTTAGAGCTGCCTACGGTGTCATAGGGTTTAAGAAGCAAAATTTAGTTCCCGATATACTGCACTATACATCATGCTGTTTTCGTTTGCCGTTTTAAACTTTGTTTCACTTTATTAATAAATCGACATGATGTGGTGTGCTTACGATAGCAAAAGTATATCATAATCTTGTACACGTTTTTGGCTTGTATATGTCCGGCAGGAGTGTTTGTTCTGCGTTAATTTCTGTTTCAGCGGGCGTGCTTTGAATTTTGTACAGGCAATACCTTCGGAAGATTACACTTTATTCTGTTGTAATATGAAGAGAATGTGGAAGACCTTGGAACAATA
>NC_051404.1:5326358-5326758 GCF_015228065.2 Penaeus monodon | reverse complement strand
TACACGCAAGATAAAATGTACTCGTGATAGCCAAGGCGAGTCCCATCTCCACTGTTAAGGAGCCGGCCAGCCCACCACCTCCTCCCGCCTTAAATCGTTCCCCAGCGATGTCCGGCTCTCGTTTATGGCCAGGGAACACCTCCTTCTCTCCGCCGTAATACACGCAGCTTCCTTAACACCTCCTCCTGCAAATAACACCCCTTCCGCGCAGGAACACGTGCGAATTTCCTCCACGCCTCTCTCCCAAGGCATATGTTTTCATCGGTATTGCAACACCTGTAGCTTCAGCAACACCTCTCCCTGCACGGACCCAGGACTCAAACGAGGATTCTCGAGGTTTAATGTCTTCAGTCTCAATACCAGAAGCAGCAGTGTACAAGGGGGTTGGGTGGAACGGCGT
>NC_051404.1:5326258-5326333 GCF_015228065.2 Penaeus monodon | reverse complement strand
TTGGTTTATGTGTCGATGCCAGGTTGAAACCCTCGTTCAACTTCCGGTTTTGTTTAAGAGTGGAAGAATGCGGAA
>NC_051404.1:5325953-5326187 GCF_015228065.2 Penaeus monodon | reverse complement strand
TACACACGGCCATCCAACCTCTCCACAGACAAATAAACTCCAAGCATAAAACAGCAGGAGAGTTTGCTATGAGAAGCCGTGTGCTATTGTTTTGCTACGTGATCGCTATCTCTAATCGGGCCAATAAACATCACATGTGTTTATACCTTGGCTATGTTTAGCGCCTCCTTGTGTATAGAGGCAAGCGGGACTGGGCGTGTCAGCTGCAGTTTAGTGAGTGGAGTCAGTATCAAT
>NC_051404.1:5324739-5325656 GCF_015228065.2 Penaeus monodon | reverse complement strand
ATAGTGTCGGATAGAATAATTTTAACAAGATCATTTGCCTTTTATATTTTCCCCATCATTACTGCGTTATCCTCGTCATGTTATTGTTAACATGACTGTGACTATTCCCACCACCGTCATCATTACAATTTTCATCATTGCAAATATTATTCCTTTTCTCGTTTCTTCCGTGATTATCATTATCCTTTCTTTTCCTTCTCCTTCCAATTCCGTCGATGCTCCTTGACCTCCGCCTCAATTCTCCTTTCCCTTCCCCCTCGTTCGTCCTTCCCCCTACCTCATTCACCCTTTTAGCCCGATCTCCTCTTCTCCTCCTTCGTCTCCTCCCTCTCCTTCCTTCTCCCATGTCCCCCCTTTCCTCTTATCTTCACCTCAATTCCCTTTCTTGCTCCTACACCTACCTCACTTTCCCTCCCCCTTCCATCTCCTTCGCCCGCATTCCTTCTCCCTAATCTTACTTGCCCCTTCCCATTCGCCTTCCTCATAGTCCCCATTAAATTCCTCTCCCTAGGGTCCCTTCCCATTCCCTAAATCACATTCCCCTCTCCTCCCCTCGGCCCTCTTCCCCTCCCCGTCCCTCGACCCCCTTCCCCACCCCCTCTCTCGACCCTCTTCCCCTCCCCGTCCCTCGACCCCCTTCCCCACCCCCTCCCTCGGTCTTCTTCCCCTCCCCCTCCTTCGGACCTCTTCCCCTCCCCCTCCCTTGGCCCCCTTCACCTCCCCCTCCCTCGGCCTCCTTCCCCTCCCCCTCCCTTTGCCCCCTTCCCCTCCCCCTCCCTTTGCCCCCTTCCCTCCCCCCCTCGACCCCCTTCCTTTGCCCCCTTCCCTCTCGCTGCCTCCTTCCCTCTCCTTCGCTTGATTCCCGTGTTATTGCTTCTCCTCTTCGTGATTCCGCGCCTCTTCCTGGGAATCTTTCT
>NC_051404.1:5323710-5324056 GCF_015228065.2 Penaeus monodon | reverse complement strand
GACAGCCAGATACCCAGTGGCTCTCCCCGCGGCCAGCGCTTCGGCCGGCGGTGGACGGCGCCCGCTCGCCCTCCTGCGCTCCCGCTGTCAGCCTCTTATCTCGCTCCGGTTTACAGCTCCCTCAATCACCGGTGCAACGTCTTGTCAGATTGCTTTTAATGCCACTACAACTATTTCTGCCGCTTGTTATCTGATTGTCAGGGTGCCATTCTCCCCCCCTCCCCTCGGGTGTCTCTCTCTCCCCCCCACCCCCCGCCCCGTCTCCACGTCAATTCCTGGCTCTTTGCAACCTTGCACATCATGGTTCTTCCTGTGAGGAATCTCGCCTCCCGATTTTTATTTCCAC
>NC_051404.1:5322995-5323140 GCF_015228065.2 Penaeus monodon | reverse complement strand
CTGCCTCTCATCTTTTTTATATATATCTGCCAGCCATCATTCATACTTATCATAACCAACATCAATATCATCACCACAAATCACCACTACCAGCTACAACCACAACAGCCCTTCTCCCAGCGCCCCTCCCACCAACTTATTTACG
>NC_051404.1:5322742-5322946 GCF_015228065.2 Penaeus monodon | reverse complement strand
CCTAAATCAACTTAATATCCCCAGTCAGACCAGTTCCTGCGAGTAGCCTTCAGCCTTCGGCCCGTAACGCGGACTTGTTACTCTCCTTAGAAATGTTAATCGTGGGATAAATTGTATCCCTTGCTATATACACTACCGAGGGAGACATATAGTGGTCTTATCTTGGTAATTAAGATTGATATGTTTGCCTAAATTCATGAGTCA
>NC_051404.1:5321821-5322296 GCF_015228065.2 Penaeus monodon | reverse complement strand
AGTTCCAACCGCCTTGCGCAATCGCAGCAAACAGGTACATCCGGGACTGAAATAAGTTCGGCCTGAGCTCGCAGCCAATAACAATCGCAATTAAAACAAAGAAGTGGGGGGGGGGGGGAAAAAACGAAACACGTAAACATCGTTTCATTATCACGTCGATCGATCTCGCGATGACCTGATTACACTCGAATCGGTTTCGCTCTTAGCAGAACATCGCCTCGGGATTTACCTTGATTTTAACTCTCCCTTGATCTCCCTTGATCCTAACACAAGACCGCAGATTTGCAATTGGAGATGCGTATTTCTGGGAGACGGGAACACACGGTGCTGTGTTAGGCTCCACCCTTGGCCCACCCCCTTCTCCTCCCCCTTGTGTTGTGTTACGATGTAAATTTGTCAATATTCTGTGTTCGTGGATTGCTGTGACCGAGGGATTTTTTTTCGTCCTGCAGTCTCTGTCTGTTTATTTATGTTT
>NC_051404.1:5321403-5321711 GCF_015228065.2 Penaeus monodon | reverse complement strand
TATATAAAGAGAAAAGTTTGGGTTAATAATTTGTCGAGATTTTAGACGATATAAATTCGTGTTGGTAATACTTTTTTTCTGAACCCGCACGAATACATATGTATCTTGTTTGGTTTTCTTTCTTCGTCCGTCTCTTTGTGTTTTCTTTGATCTATTATGTATCACACAGAAACCTATAGCATATTGATTTCGATGGACCAACATAAAGCCATTCGGAGACGCTTTTGGTTTTAGAAAATATTTCAATATTCAAAATCGGAATTTCGCATTTCCCTGTACACGAACCTTCGTCTGTCTCGAAACAATGT
>NC_051404.1:5320751-5321161 GCF_015228065.2 Penaeus monodon | reverse complement strand
ATTCACCTTCCCCCTCGACACATCCACAGCCCCCCACCCCCTCCACTCTCTCCGCCCCCCGCCCATCCCAAACCCCTTTATACTACCTCGCCTCGCACCGCATCCCTCCCGCACCCCCTCTCTCCTCCCCTTCCCTATCCCTCATCCCATCCCCCCCCCCCGTCCTATCCATCCTTTCAGTCTCCTATACACTTAGACTGTCAAACGCGCGACGCTCTTTTTTGTCAGCGCCGCCGTCAAGCCGCTGCCGATGACACTTCGCGCCTCGAAAATCTCGCCTCGTGTTTTCACAGGACATGACGCACGCAGCGGGGAGAGGTGCCGTCGCCTCGGCCGTCGGGGTCTCGGGGACGACGCCCGACGGAGGCTTCAGAGCCCGAGGGAGCAGCGGCGGTGATGGCTTTGATGGA
>NC_051404.1:5320182-5320397 GCF_015228065.2 Penaeus monodon | reverse complement strand
CTGCCAATACAAGAAGACGAATAAAAAGTGAAAAGAAAGTAACTTCTTTCGTAAGGAACTGATTTTAGATTACTTGCGCTGTGTCCCCGCCGCTCCCCTGACACTTCCGCCCACGCACGGTCGTCTGTCTGCCCGTCTGTCTGTCTTTCCTTTTTCTTTTTGTCGTCTGCCTGTCATTCTGTGTTTTCGTCCTGAATGACTGTTTATAGGTCTCG
>NC_051404.1:5319597-5319780 GCF_015228065.2 Penaeus monodon | reverse complement strand
AAGTAGAACTGCTGTTTCAGCTTCTCATTTCTCTAAGCATCCCTTGTGCGTAATATCTTATTCTGTTTTATTACGCGATGATATTTCATGACCCTAAAAAAAATATATATATATATTGCTGCTGCCATTATGATTAGAATTACTTTACAAAAAGAGCAACAGCTGCTGCTAACATCGTTGATA
>NC_051404.1:5318653-5318886 GCF_015228065.2 Penaeus monodon | reverse complement strand
GAATCTGTGCGTCCGTTTCCCTCCAAATTCTCCCGCCAAAATCTGGGTCGCGCCGAGGCGTCTCTCGGAATTTTGCCTTCAATTCCGACCTAAATCATCGGTTATCATTCTTCTTCGCTTTTTACCCCTTCCGCCTTCCCTCCCTCATTCTTCTGCGGCTAATTACACCACCTAACGGCCTCGCGTTTCCTCCCGTTTGTGATGCTGGCCTCTTCTCGACAGTCTCACGTCAA
>NC_051404.1:5317963-5318266 GCF_015228065.2 Penaeus monodon | reverse complement strand
AACGCGGCCTCATAGCCTTGAATCCCCAAATCCTATCGCTTTCGCTTCTCCTTACAGAAAGTGTTACGCATTACCGTCATTCGACAAGTTCTTGATCTTCTTGTGGCCTCCTCCATCCTTTCTCTGTCACCTTTTTTTTTTTCTCCTTCTTACTCCTCTCTTTCTTACCCGATTCTGACTATTCGTCCTCTCGCTACTTTTCCTTCTTTCCAATTTTCTATTTATTTATTCATTTATTTATTTCGCTTTCCTTTTCATGGTTAATATTTCCTTTCCCTTTCTCTTCATCGTTCTAACATTTTT
>NC_051404.1:5317490-5317570 GCF_015228065.2 Penaeus monodon | reverse complement strand
ATGATTGACTTCCGTTTCGTTTGAATCTGCATTTTCCTGGAGCCGTTTGTCCCTCTGACACGTTTGGCGCTCTCGGAATT
>NC_051404.1:5317189-5317465 GCF_015228065.2 Penaeus monodon | reverse complement strand
CACTCGTATTTCATTTAAATATTTTTGTGATTGAGAATCTCCACTTAATATATTGTTGTTGTGAGTATTATTTTTTTTTCTATCTTAAATTCTGACTGAGAATAGCTAGGCCCTAATCGCGATAATCATCTGCTGATCGTCATTTTAAACATGAAAAATCGTATATCTTTCGACATTTCTTCTATCATTTTCTCGATTCTTGGCGTCTGTCGTCGGTTCTCCGTCAATTTCTCCTCTCTTTCATTCCTGTGCCTCTCCATTTCTCTTTCCCTTTTC
>NC_051404.1:5316844-5317086 GCF_015228065.2 Penaeus monodon | reverse complement strand
GCACTCAACTTAATCTTCACTTCATTACTTCTCTCTCCCCTCTCCTTCCCCTCGATCGCTCTCTTATCATTCATTCTCCATCTTCCCATCCCGGTCGTGTGTTGAAGCCACTCTCACAAGTAGCCGAGGGAAGGGGGACTTGCCGCAACCTCTCTAGCAAGTTTAAAAGTTACGGAACCTTCAAAATAAAGGCAGTTTGGCAACTCTGAAACTAAATTATGATGCACAAAAGGCGACGTGGG
>NC_051404.1:5316125-5316281 GCF_015228065.2 Penaeus monodon | reverse complement strand
AGTAAAACTTTACGGTGAGTACTTCAGTAAATCTAATTTCTTTCGGCATAGCCCGTGTTCGGCGTATCCTAAATGAAGTAAATTACGTAATACTGCATCCGGTTACTTTTCAAAAAGCTCGCACATACGTGGAACACACACGCCCCACGAATAGCG
>NC_051404.1:5315693-5315856 GCF_015228065.2 Penaeus monodon | reverse complement strand
CAGACAGCGAGATCAATAAACCAACAGCACGGATGATAATGATGCGGAAAATATTGGGAAGGAATCCAAGTGAACAACGAAAAGATAAATGTCGCTAGAAACGTAGGGAAAAAATACTGCATTAGCGTCCGTGATCGACAAGCTAGACTACCCCCCCCCCCCC
>NC_051404.1:5315298-5315657 GCF_015228065.2 Penaeus monodon | reverse complement strand
CTATGTTTCTATTATCCTTTATATTTCCACATAAACAAGAATTCCCTTTGTTGTTGTTGTTTCTCCTACTATATCACTTCATAGCAACGCAACAAAGTAAGCAAACCGGTTTACTGCAAAATGAAGATCTATTCAACGCTGCCTTTGTCCCATTCCCCATTGAACACGTGTGAGAGCGGTTCCGTAGAACTATTTAAACGGATATTTACTCACTCATTCATACTCTGTCCACCGAGGACCAAATATAACTCAGCGCTTCAGAATGGATATTTATATCAATTAGGAAAAGATTTGCTTTGAGTGAATTGTATTACGTTAGCTTTGTGTGAGATATTATCAGATCATTTTACGAAACATGT
>NC_051404.1:5314156-5314398 GCF_015228065.2 Penaeus monodon | reverse complement strand
ATTCCCCCTACTAATTGCGTTACACGTACTACAGCTTCTTTTCTCCTTTTCCATCAGATAGCAGCCAATCTACACGGGAATGCGAGGACGAACTACAGTCGACATGCTCCGGTAAGCATTTAAGGCTGGAAATATTGTTTACTCCGAAGAAATGTTTTGGAAGAACAAAATTGTTGTTCGACCACGTGTAGAAGGGGAAAAACGGATAATATTATTTCATAAAAGGGGTAAAAGTAAAGGAC
>NC_051404.1:5313500-5313578 GCF_015228065.2 Penaeus monodon | reverse complement strand
CAGCCACTATCCCATAGGAAAAAACAACAACCCCCCCCCTCATTCTTTTTCTATAATTTATGATCATAGCAAGCGATC
>NC_051404.1:5313193-5313398 GCF_015228065.2 Penaeus monodon | reverse complement strand
CCTTCAGCCCCGTCATAAGGCGACGTGAAAACAATTCTAAGGAGGGAGCGAGAGAGACGACGGCGTCGCGGCACAAAGGCCTTCCAGGTTGCCAGCCCGTTGTCATGTCCTGTGCATTATTTTGATTAGAAATTATTTTTTACTTACACTTCGTCCCGGAGGAAAAAAAAAAAGGAAGTCCCCTTGATGTGAACACTCACCTGTG
>NC_051404.1:5312984-5313169 GCF_015228065.2 Penaeus monodon | reverse complement strand
TTAGTGAGTGTTGGTGTTCGAGGGAAAAACCTGCTTCATTATTTAGGGCGGGAGTAGGTGCTCTGTCTTACTCTGGGAGGTATGGGTCCTTCTCTTAGCTTCTAACTCTTATAATAACGGTGAAGGTAGTAATTAGAGGAGCAGTGATAAATAGGGTTGCAATGTGAGTGGAGTAAATAAGGACC
>NC_051404.1:5312472-5312645 GCF_015228065.2 Penaeus monodon | reverse complement strand
TCGACATCCTTCAACACCTATCCAGATTTATCGAAAGAATATCCATCAAAAATCGCGAGAAAAAATCGCGAGAAAATCCGGGCCTTCCATTTCGCCAAAACAATCCGGTGCCTCGTCGGGCGGGAGGCGTTCGAGCTGCGCCGGGCTGCTGCGGGGCGGCGCTCGGGAAAGGA
>NC_051404.1:5312088-5312183 GCF_015228065.2 Penaeus monodon | reverse complement strand
TGCTGATTCCTTCGTTATTGTTGACTGCTTAAGTTTACGACGACAAGTTCGCAACATTTTCTTCAACTTATATTTTCCACGAAGGCGAGTACTGG
>NC_051404.1:5311646-5311777 GCF_015228065.2 Penaeus monodon | reverse complement strand
GAACGAGCAATTGCAACGCTGCCGTGACTGAATTAACACTCTTTTATCTGGCTTCATTTTTAACGCCGGTCTTCTTTTTCCGATACAGGTCTTTGGTCTCTTTTTTGACATTTATTTTATGACGTTGATGT
>NC_051404.1:5311207-5311330 GCF_015228065.2 Penaeus monodon | reverse complement strand
CACCGACCTCGTTTTAAAAAGTCCCTTTCACTGTTAAGGCAAAATATATGATGTGTCTGTTATACTTGATATGCAGATTGCGGAATGAAAGTCTGACAAAGTGGATGCGTGTTTGCAGCCAAC
>NC_051404.1:5310893-5311062 GCF_015228065.2 Penaeus monodon | reverse complement strand
TGTAGCTGTTGTAGGAGGGAAAAAGTAGCTAAGGCTAGGCTTAAGAAGGGAAGGCTACTTAAGGGAAGTAGAGAGTAATGAGAGAAGGTAGCACAGGTAGAAAGTTTGATGGGGAGGGGGGGAAGTCAGAGTAAGGACGGAAGCTGTGTTTCGTGTAGAGTTTAGAGAC
>NC_051404.1:5310566-5310867 GCF_015228065.2 Penaeus monodon | reverse complement strand
CCTGGGGTAGAGGCCGGGAAGGAGGAAGGGGTAAAAGGGAGGAGGATAGGGAAGGGGGGAGGGAGTAACTAGGATAGAAAAGAGAACAGCTGGGCTCTGGATTGGGACAGGAAGGGGCGGGGAGGGGGAGGGGGAGGCAGCATGAACTGCCTTTTACAAAAACTAACTTTTTTGAGCGGTGTGAAGCACGTTTCTATTTTATTTTGTATAAAACTAAGAGGAAAGAAGCCTTTCTATGAATACAGATTCCGCGCCACAGGAAAAAAACAACTCGTATCCATTCTGCGTTTGTGCGTGTGCA
>NC_051404.1:5309483-5310533 GCF_015228065.2 Penaeus monodon | reverse complement strand
TAGCTGCACGTAAACTGAAAAAAAAAATGTGCACAGAACGACAGGTACTGAAAAGGGTATATCATAATTCATAAATTCAATTAAAAGAACAGTAATTGCACATCTGTTTACAACAGGCATAAACGCCGGACCAGGGTACCTGCTGCCTGCCATGCAACAGCCATTTGCGCGAGACTCGCATCTGCACACTCATGTTGGCGTGTCTGTAAGTGCGTGAATAAAAGTGTTGCTACCTTCCTTCTATCAAAAAAGAAACGAAAAAAAAAAGCTCTACCTGTTACGGAGACATTTGTAACAACAAAGCAATTTTTCCCATGAATACGAAATGCAGCAGCGCAGGTAGAGGGCGCTCTGGAGACATTATAAACAGTGTGCCAGGACATCCCTTCTTCTCCCGCCAATAAACGGTTTATAGTACCGTAAAGATTGAGCAAATGGCCAGGTCAGTGTCTGGCCAACAAACTCACTGGTGGACACATCAAATCTTCAAAATATATGCCACTTTCGGACACATAAAAGTATGAAACATCTTTACGACAAAATAAATCATTCCCTGCACACTGGCCAAGCCATAGCCGCCCCTATGGCATGACGGAGGAGAGTCTAAATTGCTGAGAAATATGAGATTTGCGCGAAGGAGCATCGGGCGCAGGAATATATCGCTAACTGTGTGTTATCTGGTGGGAACAAATACACTCCCTTTTGCTACCATTTCATTATCGTGGTTTAGTCTCCTTGTAGTGTTTTGCCCGAGTTCTTTTCGTCTCTTTCATTGTCTCTTCCGTGTTTTTTTTTTTGTTTTCGTGTCAGTCTAGCTACCTATGCCCTCAGCGCATGCTCATAGAACAGAGGAGGCATATAAGTAATCAAACGTGTTTTAAGTGGAGTGAATAACTGTACTATTCCCTCACCAGGTGTACCAACACAAGCAATTCAACAGAGTACCGCATCACAGCTTTCAAATCCACCATTTTACTAAATGAATAGGGAACGTTATGTCATAGTACCGTTTGGGTGATTTTTTTAAATTTTTTTTTTATAGAGGATACA
>NC_051404.1:5308919-5309335 GCF_015228065.2 Penaeus monodon | reverse complement strand
ATCACATACGAACATAAATCCGAATGAATAAGAAAAGGATGACAATAATAAAAGAAACAAATAACGCTGAAACAAATTCTTCCTCGCCACACGAGTCGAAAAAAAAGTGTCAAGACAATTGGACTTCCGTCAGAGAACAAGAAAAAAAAAGAAGAAAAAAGTTACGAACACTTAACAGCAGAATCCCTCTCTCGATTCCTGTCGTTGGACCTGGCTTCGGCTTCCCCCCTAAAAAAACCCGCTGAGTTATCTCATCCACGCGAATCCTTTCGAATGTGGAATTTACGTTTTAAACTGCATAATACGAGAGAAAAAAATCGATTCTCAGTGAGAAAAAAAAAATATATATATATCGTGTAGAAGTTCAAACAAACAACTAATTCACCTTTCGGTCCTCTCCCCCCCCCCAAAAAAAA
>NC_051404.1:5307605-5308310 GCF_015228065.2 Penaeus monodon | reverse complement strand
AGTCGTAAAATATGCCATAAAAAAGACCAAAACGAGGGGCAGAATCGAGAATCATGCGAAGGAAGACGAAAAAAGAGACAGAGAAGAAAAGCAAAGAAAAAAAGAAAGAAAGAAAGAAAAAAAAAACGGAAAAAAAACGAAAACTCTAAACCCAATTAAGAGCAGAAAGTTGAGAGAGAAAAAAATCAAAAGAAAAGAAAAGAAAAAAGAAAAACATTATGTAATTGCAATAAGCTGCAACCAAAAGTGACAGTGGAAAGGAAATGGGGAAAAAAGTTACAAGGGGGAAAAAAGTAAAAAAAAATACAGGGAATTACAACAACGTCAAGAAAAAGTTACAGAGCAAAAGAAATGTAAAAAGAAAAAAAAAATAATAATAATAAGGAGCAACAAGACAAAGTCATAAAGACATAGAAAAACAACAATAATAAATCACGAGAGCAACGAACGGACAAAAAACAGACAGAAAAACAATAAGGAATAACAACAACAACAAAGTTACAAGAAAAGAAAAAAAAAGAGAGAGAAAATAAAAATGGAAAAAACGAAGGCAGCAAAATACTCTCCCGGTCAAAGTATCCCCGAGAACCGCCTGGCCTTAAGGGGGAAGGAAACAACTCCCAATTACCGCGCGCCGCGAGCGTCCCCGCCGGAACTCTCTCCGCATCATCGGGGGATGCACAAAAGCGCGAGAAGACATAACCT
>NC_051404.1:5306825-5307038 GCF_015228065.2 Penaeus monodon | reverse complement strand
ATGTCTCTCAAAAGTACCCAGGAGATCTTTTCACTTTGTATTTTGTCTTTCCTTATCTCATTTACATTTATGCTTATCATTCTAATTAGAAATTACAACTCTCATTCCTGCCCTGAACTCGGTTTCGCTGCTCGTATGAAACTATAGTAAGAGACAGCGCATTGTCTCGCCGGCACGCTGTCTGCACAAACGGTAATGTGAGGTATTCCCTCG
>NC_051404.1:5306036-5306784 GCF_015228065.2 Penaeus monodon | reverse complement strand
TTTGCCTTAGTTACTTTCTTTCTTCTATTTCCCTTTACTCGTCTTCTGTCCTTCACTCTCCCCCTTTTCCTGTCTCTTCCCCCTTCCCTTTTTGCCCCTTTCTTCCTCACCCTCCCCTCTTTTACCCTTTTCCCCTTCCCCCTTCTCCCTTTCCTATCTCCCGAGTAGTATCCTCCGTAAGATTTTTATCTCACGGGCAATTTCACCGTCTGACTGTCCTCCGTCGCCTCCTCCAAAGACGTACCTTGAAGACGTTGCCGTAATACGTTGTCTTAAGACGTTACTTTACCTCTCTTAAAGGGAGGCAAACGACGATCCGTTTCCTCCTCGGCGTCGACTGAGTCGCCTTCCTGCGCGGCGTTATTGTGCTTCTTGCGGGTTTATTATGCTATTGCAAGCATGGGGGAATTAAGGGCGGTGGCAAGATGTCTTCAGCAGAGGTCGCGGGATGTTTAACTGGTTGTAGTGTTTTATTTTTTATGATAATTGTCTGTTATTGTTGCATCATTATTCTCTGGAGATTCCTCATTTTCTCGTTTTTTTCTCTCTCTATCTAATATTTATCTTACCTATTGCTTCCCCGTGTTTATCTCTGATTCAGCATTTCCAGCCAACTAGGGCCGACCTTTTCCCTTCCCTCCTTCCGATCAATGTCTCCATTTCCTTTCGTTGTCCAAGTCGTCCGCCTTCCCCAGAAACCCATCTCCTTTCGTTTTAAGTCTCAGCAAAAGGTCTTCGTCTTCAACAT
>NC_051404.1:5305412-5305994 GCF_015228065.2 Penaeus monodon | reverse complement strand
GGTTGTCATGCGACCTCCCGAGACGATGACAGCCGCGCGACGCTCGCCAAGTAACGCCAAATAAAACGGCCGATATTAAAATGGCACTTATTTTCCGGGCGCTCTTCCGAACAATGGCGTTTCTGATGAACTATAAACCGCGGTCACAATAATGCGAACGCGTCCGTCGGGCCATAAAAGTTCCATCGGCCGATCTTTATGGAGCGAGCCGGCGAGAGACGCTGACCGGCGGCGGCTCTGCCATCCCCGCAGGGGACGCCCTTCGCCAGTGCGACCTCCGAGGCCCTCCTTCAGCCCAGGAATCCTGTCGAGGCTTAGTAGCCTCACTTCCGTTCATGGAAAGCGGCGCCATTTGCATCGCGGAGTCGAGCGAGAAGGACTGGCTTTTTGTCACGAGATTGACGACCGATGTTTATCTTTCCGTTGTACTGGTCTTGCCCTTTGGCTGCCCGCGCATAATCGCCGAGGAAGCGCCCCCTGAACCTCGCTTATGGCCCTTCCGCCGCAGTGCACGAACTTGATACACGCAAGGAAATGCTCACAAATATTCCCCGAAAACACATTAACGTCTCCCGCGAAGAG
>NC_051404.1:5305185-5305375 GCF_015228065.2 Penaeus monodon | reverse complement strand
TTAATATCCCTCCAAGTCACCGTTCAGAGTGCAATTGCCACTCTGCAATCCGCTCACACACAGGGGGAAGAGGCAAGAGAGCCCATGTACGTATATAGTGCAAACACAATGCACAGCCTGAGACCCGTGGCATTACCGGGGGTCGGGTGTCCTCTGCGGCGAGGTGCCCCGTCCTTCCTCATTTGGTCTC
>NC_051404.1:5305058-5305165 GCF_015228065.2 Penaeus monodon | reverse complement strand
GCCCTGACCATGGGACTCATGTTGCGCTCCTTGTCATGCCATATTTGTCACGTGTCATTTGAGCTCGGGTTCCTACAGGTCGAGCCCTGAGAACAAGCTCTTCATAG
>NC_051404.1:5304806-5305031 GCF_015228065.2 Penaeus monodon | reverse complement strand
TATGTCGGTCGGACCAAATGCGATGTCGAACATTAAAACTTAATGCAAGAGTGACCATATCCTTGTGCTACTGTAAGATGTGTGATACGTTACTAATGCAATCACCGGGGAGGGCGTCTGCTTAACCACCTAACACATGGCGACCACACGACAGTTTGCCATATTTAGTGCTTGCCGTAAAAAGGAGGAGGAGAGAGAGAGAGATTGTTAAAATCGATATTCCTT
>NC_051404.1:5304571-5304755 GCF_015228065.2 Penaeus monodon | reverse complement strand
GAGCGTCTGGCATAACCGGGATTCTATGCGGTTTCTAATCATTAATTAATTATGAATGAACAGTGACAGACATTTAACAGCCCATTTAAGCCAAGGTTCAAAGTCGAGCCTATTTCTATCGAAAGTTAAACCTAATATTTACTCAAATTATGTCTGACTGAATGTAATCACAAAAACCTTCTTC
>NC_051404.1:5304260-5304344 GCF_015228065.2 Penaeus monodon | reverse complement strand
TATGAGTGTGTGTGCAGAGCGCGCGCCCTCTCGCTCGAGTGTGTACGTGTGTCCGGTGCTTGAGAACCATTGTGTCTGTGTTTT
>NC_051404.1:5303851-5304228 GCF_015228065.2 Penaeus monodon | reverse complement strand
ATTCCATGCACGAGGCGTTTCGGCGTTGTTATCTCTCAACGTTATACGCACACTCTTCGCATTTATCTTCCACTTGATATATGTGACTCTTCCCGGTCGCCTAAGGTGGACTTGGCTCGACACTTTTACACCAGTGTCGAATTGCAGCTACTCGTGTTGTCAGTCTCCGGGAATGAGAGAGGTTATTCTCATTTCTAATTAATTTTAAGTACTTGTTCTTTAAAAAAAATGGTAGTCTGTCTTTTTTTATCTCCGTTTGTCTGCTCCATCTTTGAGGAAAAAAAGTGACAACATCTAATTGAGAAAAAAGGAACCAAGAGTTCAGAACTAACCCGCAGATTTTTCTTCAGTGTATTGCAGCCGTGGCGCTGAGTGTA
>NC_051404.1:5303677-5303768 GCF_015228065.2 Penaeus monodon | reverse complement strand
CAAGCTTCTATCCTTGAAACTTTCCTACACAAATATCGTCTCCGTTTTACTGTACACAGAAATATCTTATCCTCCTTCTACCTCTTCTCTC
>NC_051404.1:5302433-5302554 GCF_015228065.2 Penaeus monodon | reverse complement strand
CATGACAGGTCCCAGCGAGTTTGTTATCTTTCGCGTGTTGTTGATCCTCGCCCTCTGTTTATTGTGTTCTTAATGACTTTCTTTAAGGCTGTTGAACTCCACCTTGCGGCTTCTTATTTCC
>NC_051404.1:5300172-5301189 GCF_015228065.2 Penaeus monodon | reverse complement strand
GTGAGAAACCCAACATGGCGTCGACAACTCGATTTGCAAAACACTCAGTCTATTTGCCTAAACAAATAACATAAAACCCGGAGGTCGCATACTTACCTTCACTCTCGTCTACAATAAAAAGGTTGGAATGCGATCTGAGGGGCTGTCAGGCGTATGCAAATGAGCTCCTCTAATGAGGCTTTAATAACATTTTTCTTCGTTTTTTAATGATGCTTCTGTTCTCTAAAATTGAAACTGATGCCGGGGAATTCCCGGTTCTGTTTACCTTTGGTTCGAAGGCGCTGCTATTGTTTATTTGTTCTTCAAGTTCATTTTTATCATATTCAATTCTTATTTTTTGCACAGATTATCACATATTATTCTAATATTTTCCTGCTTCGATTTCTTTTCTTTTTTTTGTTAATTAAAATGCTTAAATACAAATAAATCATTCGGGCAACTCCCTGAAACCATAAATTAATAAAGAAAACCAAAAGCTGGGAAACGAAACGAGAGAAATTCTGAAACCATAACTTAATTTAAAAAAACGAAAGCTGGGAAATAAAACGAAAGAAATTCTGAAACCACAAATTAATAAAGAAAACCGAAAGCTGGGAAATAAAACGAAAGAAATTCTGAAACCACAAATTAATAAAAAAAAACGAAAGCTGGGAAATAAAACGAAAGAAATCATATCCAACAACACGCGTCAGCCGTCTAAAATCGCACCTCATTTCGGGCGACGGCGAACGAGCGGCAGAGCTAATTTGGGCGTAATTTTCGCCAGTTGCATAAACATCTCCGTGTGTCCTGGGTCAGAGGAAAGCCAGAACAAACCCTCATAACCCCGATGGCTTGGCTTTTCGTACTGGACGGCGAACACACTTCACAAAGAGCTCGTAAATGGAGCAGCGTTAGTATTACGTTAATTAAAACGTGCTATCTCGTTCTGGGCACGGAGACAGGACACGACGCCACGGAAATATGGCAACACTGCAAGGTTCCTTTAAAACTCGTTTTGGGTTTTGGGATTGTCTC
>NC_051404.1:5298763-5299390 GCF_015228065.2 Penaeus monodon | reverse complement strand
GGAAAGGCCAACCCACCGGAAACTCCCCCGAAGGCATTTGTCGTGTCGAGACACATTCCTTCCGCGCCAAGACCCTCCCGAAGATAAGGCAACACATTTCCCATTGTACTAATTACCAGCATCTTACCGGAAGAAAACTTTAAAGAGGAAAAAATAGAAGAAAAAAGTCCACTTGAATCTTAAAATCAACATCCTGGAAAGTGTAGTCTTCCACAAAGTCTTAAGCCACTTTGAAGTCCCGCGCCCTCAAAGCCTCCACAGTCCACTCGCCTGTGCTGCCGTGGCGCCACGACAAAGCCCCGGCATTGTTGTCAAACTTTGGAAAAAAAAAAATGAAGGAATTGAAGAAAAAAAAACGATGAATGGTATTTTTTTTTTTTATCTCTCAGGCGTACAAAACGTTTGTCTTCTTACTTTGAAGAATGAATTTGCCTAATGACTATCGACTGGAGACGCTGAGGGCAAAGGAGGAAATGATTTCCGCTTAATGAATACGATCCCCGCTAAAGGAATCTAATGTGGTGATATCAGTCTATCAAATCGAGGCCGCGCCTGTTTTTCTTTTTTCTTTCTTAAACAGATGCAGTGATGCATATTTGCACACGCCCGTAGTTGCGATTACAGAAG
>NC_051404.1:5298198-5298449 GCF_015228065.2 Penaeus monodon | reverse complement strand
ATGGAGTAGCGCGTCGTTGCGACCAAGGCACAACTCATCGCCGAGCTTCTACGAAGTATTCTCATTATGATCATGTTATAATCACACAATGCAAAAGCGATCCACTTAAGAAATTTCCTCTGCTGCGATTGATACGACGCACCGACATTAACAAGAGCAGTTCTGGGAAAGCGGAGATTGTCTCGTACGACCGCGAAAGAGATGGTCGAAAAAAAGTGGCACTCCGGTTAATTGCCTCACGATAGGCTTTT
>NC_051404.1:5297659-5297800 GCF_015228065.2 Penaeus monodon | reverse complement strand
TCTCCCAGTGCAGCCAATAATCCTTAAGCCGAGTCACACAAAAAGTTAGACTCACAACTGATCAGTTAATTAGTAATAAGCCGTTCAAAGCTAATAAGTAAACGAAAAAGTGTCAGACT
The DNA here is from genome assembly GCF_015228065.2 of Penaeus monodon. Lineage (NCBI taxonomy): Eukaryota > Metazoa > Arthropoda > Malacostraca > Decapoda > Penaeidae > Penaeus > Penaeus monodon. The sequence continues at coordinate 5,297,681 of NC_051404.1, read as the reverse complement.
TAAACGCGAACATCGCTCAACT
>NC_051404.1:5297302-5297411 GCF_015228065.2 Penaeus monodon | reverse complement strand
CTGCAAATTTACATAATCCTAGACTTACAAACATACAGATTCCCACATTAACAGACATTTAGACTCATAGATTTACAGGCATACAGACCTGCATACTTACAGACACGTT
>NC_051404.1:5297094-5297197 GCF_015228065.2 Penaeus monodon | reverse complement strand
TCCTACGGATCTACAAATGACAAACTCAGAGACTCAAAGAGTTTGAGTTCGTCAGTCACCCCTGGACACCAGCGAGTGATCAGTTAGCGTTGATTTGATAATG
>NC_051404.1:5295938-5297064 GCF_015228065.2 Penaeus monodon | reverse complement strand
TGAAGGAAGCATGATTCGTATTTTTGCTTTGGTGAAGAGGAGGAGGGAAGGTAGAAAAAGGGAGATAGGAGAGGATGAAGAAGGGAGGGAAGGGAAAGACAGAGGGAAAAGACGAGAAGGAAGAGGATGGGGGTGAAGAGGACACAGGAACAGAGGTGAGGAAAAGGAGAGGATGGGGGGAAGGGAAGGAGGGAGGGGGAGGAGGAGAAGAAGGGAAGAAAGAGAGAGAGAGAGAGAAAGGGGGGATGAAGAAGGGAAAAGGAGAGAAGAGGATGACGGAAAGAGATGGAATAACGGAAAGAGAAAACGGCTGAAACACAAAAGGAAAAAACAAAACCGAGAACTGGAAGCAAAGAAGAAAAACGAAAACGAAATCTGATAAAGGAGTAAATACCCAGGAAAGGGATGGAGGAAGGGTCAAGATAAGAGAAGCAAAGAAAGGGATAGGAAGAAATGGCGAGAAGGCGTAAGTGAGAACGGGAATGATCGGGGAGAAAAAAGACAAAGTTTGACCGAAGGAGAGAAGGGTAAGCAGAAAGAGAAGAAAAAAAAATGGCGATGTTTGATTAAAGAAAAGGGGGAATGAGAAAGAGAGAGAGAAAAAAAGAACGTCAGAATAAAGACAAGAGGGGAAGAAGAAAGATAAGATAAATAATAAGAGAACAGATAACACATCCACACACACATAAAGAAAAAAAATGAAGAGGGGACGAGCACAAAGAAGAATAAGTAGACGAAAGGAGAGAATAGCGAGCAAGATCAACGAGACAGCAAGATTACCGTCCATTCAGCGAACAAAAATGAACAAAATATGAACAAATCTGAGCAAATTTGAACATATCTGATCAAATCTGAGCGAACATGAGCAGATATGAACGACGCCGCAGACGACGGTCGCTCCTCCGAGAACAAGTCGAGAGGAAAACGAGAATCTTGCGCTCGTGGCGATAAGAATCTCGTTCGGGGATCTGGACCAATGGGGAGGCAGGGCGCTCGCCGAGGAGCCAATGAGAGGCGCAGAGGGCGCAGACGGAGGTTGCTGCGGGGTTGCCGAAGAGGCTGGGCGAGGGAAGGGGAGGAAGGATCACATGCACACATCCACGCATGCACGCATATACAGCAAAGG
>NC_051404.1:5295059-5295681 GCF_015228065.2 Penaeus monodon | reverse complement strand
TTCGGTTCCCAAGGGGGCGGGTCTTTTCACCACCATTTGGCACAGAACATAATACGCTCTTTTATACTGATAAGTTAACGTAGAACGAGAGACAATGATAACTCCAAGTGAAGACGCTAATCATACTTTATACAATATTTGGCGTATCTTCTTTATACAATATTCGGTGTATCTTCTTTATACAATATTTGGCATATCTTCCTTATACAATATATTTTTTTCCAGTCTTTTTTTCATGTTGGTAACAGTAATCAGAATGGAGCGACTGAATGAGCTTGACAGCGACTAGCTTCGCCTGCAGATGTCGTTTTAGAGAACACTGTAGGAAGTATTTCAAAACCTAACTTTCAAAGACTCTGTTGACGAACTGAGCAATTCGGTTACCAGCTGATATCATATTGCATTTGTTTGTATATTTATTGTGTTACTAGTATTATTTATTGAAAGAAGGTGTACACAGGCACACTCTTTTACTTAATGCATTTTTTTTTAAGCAATATTGACTAGAAAAGGATCGTTAAAAGAAAGGATGAAAGTATTGAATTAAAAATGAGGCAAAATAATATTCCAAAAATAATGAGAAGCTAATGCACACTTACAAACAAAATCAGCAAATACGCAC
>NC_051404.1:5294710-5294909 GCF_015228065.2 Penaeus monodon | reverse complement strand
AACTTCCACAGAGCCAGACAAACAGCCAAGCAGCATCCGCATCTCCCGCTTGGAATTCCATCCCGGACAGAATCAGATATCGCGAATACCTTATGGAAAAGAGGAAGTTCTCAGCGAGGGAATCACGGCACACTTTCCTCCGAGTCCAGCCAAGGCAGCTTAAGTACCTTCAAACGAGCCTTGCGAAGAAATAGACTCG
>NC_051404.1:5294323-5294398 GCF_015228065.2 Penaeus monodon | reverse complement strand
AGGAGGATGTTCGCTTATCTTTATGTGGTTGTCTAGTTTGTGTTTGGATACTTGGGGATGAACAATAAGTGAAGA
>NC_051404.1:5293398-5293593 GCF_015228065.2 Penaeus monodon | reverse complement strand
CCACGTTTCCGCGCCGGTTGCAGGCTCCCTCCCGCCCCGGCAATACTAACCGATCGCATCTTTCCGCATGGGAGTAAGACCCGCCTTTTTGCGACTTAGATATGCATTAGAATTTTTATTCAATTTACATATTTCTGGAAGTCGGATGGAGGTAAGTCATTGTCACTTTTGTATATACTTTCCAATCCACGCACG
>NC_051404.1:5293135-5293351 GCF_015228065.2 Penaeus monodon | reverse complement strand
CATAACAATGGATTCCAAGCGTCAATAAAAGACCAATGACACCTATTTGCATACAATTGAGTTCACATATTCTATTCCTGGTTTATTGTTTCCTGTGCATTTAGTTCGTTTTCCTTTTGTGATGAATATGTACTTAAACCATGTACAGTATATCAGCACACGCCCGCATGGACCTCTATTCTGGTAACTGTACTGTCATCAGAATGTGTGCTCGTT
>NC_051404.1:5292746-5292907 GCF_015228065.2 Penaeus monodon | reverse complement strand
CGCGTGCGTGTATGTGTGATCCGGCCCTCACGCCCGCATGATATAGGGGCGTGTCGTGACAAGGGCGGAAAGAGATACAGAAAGTATGCAGATTATACCTGCATCGCCGCCGCTGCGCTGGCCGACGCTGGGTCAGTATTTTCTCTCTTAGGAGGGCACCT
>NC_051404.1:5291909-5292059 GCF_015228065.2 Penaeus monodon | reverse complement strand
AGACACGCCTTCATATGTAAACTCGAATGCCAACACGCCCGCACACCCAGGGGCGCACACACCCAGCCACGACGAGGGCGCCCTCCCGCAAAACGATCATTCCCAGGAGCTGATCGTGGCCCGACACCCGCGCCGGGTTTCGCGTCTCGA
>NC_051404.1:5291651-5291825 GCF_015228065.2 Penaeus monodon | reverse complement strand
AACAATCGTTATCGCCGAATATCTCGAATTAATCACCAATTAGCGGCCGAGGAACCACGCGCGAGCCCCCCCCCCCTCGCTCCGAAGATGCAGGAGGGTCGAGGCGGGTCGAGTCCTTGGTATCAGGTCTCGGGTCTCCTCGACTGATTCGAATCGCACAAACGGACAGGGAAA
>NC_051404.1:5291422-5291626 GCF_015228065.2 Penaeus monodon | reverse complement strand
GGGTTTAAGCGGAGTCCGGCCACTGAACGATAGCAGAAAAACCTGTTTGTTAATTGGAATTGAAAAAAAAAAACAAGTCTTGCCAGAGTTTACTTCGCTGGTATTACTCATCCACATTTTTCTTTTTCTCTTTTTTTCCCGCGCATTCCTCGACGTTTTATGCATGCATCAACACCTTCCATTGCCCAGGTACGTTGAGAGTGA
>NC_051404.1:5291311-5291390 GCF_015228065.2 Penaeus monodon | reverse complement strand
CATAAAAAAGGACCTTTCCCTCCGGTATGCTGTCTGGTTTCCCGACAGTTCAGCTCCGGAGGGCATCGCGATTGCCCGG
>NC_051404.1:5290750-5291058 GCF_015228065.2 Penaeus monodon | reverse complement strand
GTCAGCTAGCTCTGGCCTCCCTCCCAGCCCCACAGCCCTCTTAGTCCCACACCCTCTCATCCCCACAACACTCCCTCCCATCCACCCATCCCCACAGCCCCACATCAGAACGGAAAAGGAGCCTCGTCTCGCGGCCTTGTGTTTACGAGAGCCGATAAGGTGGGGGGCAAATAGTAATTATCGGAGGTCCTGCTTTTACGTTTACAGTCTAACGGTTTAATTAACATCACAGCAGTCAATAAAATACGAGCCGCTTGTTCCCCACTCATCGGCGCACCTGAAGCAAGGCTTATCGAACACATCGGCAT
>NC_051404.1:5290032-5290135 GCF_015228065.2 Penaeus monodon | reverse complement strand
ATAGACTGTGGCGGACCAAAACAGTGTCACAATTAGCCCTGTCTTAAATCGTACATTTGATAGGCCAAACTTGGGTAATGAATTAATTAACCTGACCCGTCTG
>NC_051404.1:5289207-5289773 GCF_015228065.2 Penaeus monodon | reverse complement strand
ACCCCCCCCACACACACAACCCCCCCAACACACATACAACCTCCCCCCCACACACACAACCCCCCCAACACACACACAACCCCCCCAACACACACACAACCCCCCCAACACACACACAACCCCCCCAACACACACACAACCCCCCCAACACACACACAACCCCCCCAACACACACAACCCCCCCAACACATACAACCTCCCCCCCCACACATACAACCTCCCCCCCCCAACCCCCCCCCAACACACACACAACCCCTCCCCCATTAAGAGGGACACGACGAACCACCTGCCTCGCGTCCCCCGTGGTAAGGCAATCGCTTGAAGGCGGTCCTCGTTAGCGCGGCCTTGTGCTCGTCCGCTGCGACGTCGGACGGAGGGATGAAGGCTCAGATTTCGGCCGAGATAGACGAGGGGGGGAGGAGGGGGGGTGGGGGTGGGGCGGGGGAGGAGGGGGGAAGAATGGGGGGATGGTGGGAGAGAGGGTTAGAATGTGGGGATGGTGGGGGGAGGGGAATAGTGGGAGCGATGGGAGGTGAGGGATAGAGGGGGTGACGGAGGGTGAGGGT
>NC_051404.1:5288951-5289098 GCF_015228065.2 Penaeus monodon | reverse complement strand
AGTTGCGCAAGCGGGAGAGTCGCAGGTAATATATCCGTTCGTGTTTGTGTTTATGCAAATGTGCAAGAGCCAGGTCATTTGTCTGTCCGTCTTGTTACCTCGTTTCCCTATAGAGAAAACTGATGCCTTTATCGCTACTCTTTGGAT
>NC_051404.1:5288322-5288426 GCF_015228065.2 Penaeus monodon | reverse complement strand
TTTCCGCTTCCTCCGCGAAGACAGAACAGAATGGCGACAATCTCTCCGTCACACACGCGAGCGAACTTAAACGTTATTCGTGCTGATCTCAGATAATAATAATT
>NC_051404.1:5288206-5288297 GCF_015228065.2 Penaeus monodon | reverse complement strand
CGATTTTCGAGTTCCCTGGATTCATTCTCTGTCTCTTTCGCTCCTTCGGTTCGATCATGTGTGGTATTTGCTTCATTTGCTTCCGAACAGT
>NC_051404.1:5287951-5288128 GCF_015228065.2 Penaeus monodon | reverse complement strand
CATCCTTTTCGTTTCTGTGCAAGTCTCCCGAAAGGGTGTAATTACTATAAATGATATTTCTTAATAATATTACTGCTACATTAAGTTCATTATTGTTGCTATTGGTATTACTGCTGCTATGAATGGAATTAATCATTCTTCTTATTAATAATAACGTTACAGTTATCTCTACTTTTG
>NC_051404.1:5287547-5287715 GCF_015228065.2 Penaeus monodon | reverse complement strand
GTTCTTACTGCATGAGTCATACAACAGGTTTTGAGTTTATGAATATTTAGAAATTTCCACTTTCTATTTTTGTACTTGTGTTATCACATCTTTTCGTTCGCACTGCAGGAGTCAGAGAATCAATAAATTTATTTTATTATATTTTTCATCTTCAAAGCTTACTCAAAA
>NC_051404.1:5286945-5287344 GCF_015228065.2 Penaeus monodon | reverse complement strand
ATAGAGGGAAAAATACAGTGGAAAATAAACATCTTTTCTAGGCCCTTTGCAGCAGCTAGTCTGTCTGTCGTAAACTGAACAACAATTCTTCTCAGGTGAAAGGCCGGGAGAACTGGCAACTCCTGCATTTCCTCAAAGACGTTTCTACAGCCCTCGCGTTCGCCCCCGAGAGCAGATGCTTAAAAGGGCGACACGTTTTCTTTCATTTCGATTGTATAGAATTCCGATCTGCGTGTGTTCCTATTCGCCGTAGAAATCCAGGTCAGCTTTAAGGCGTTGCGGAAAAGATCGGTTACACTACAACGATTGTGATCCGGTGCTCTCGGCGGGGTGTCCACGAGGGCGCCGAAGAAATTATACGCTCCCGTTTTAAATGGCCTAATGGCTCATACCAAGGGC
>NC_051404.1:5286570-5286712 GCF_015228065.2 Penaeus monodon | reverse complement strand
GGAGGATGCGAGCTTTCCGTCAACTCATTCAAGAGGGATTCCTATTCACACGTAACTTTTGTGTACGGTGAAAAAGGCGCTGATAAGTTCCCTCGCGTGCACACACTCATCCTATTGAACACGGGATGACTATAATGGCACA
>NC_051404.1:5286073-5286313 GCF_015228065.2 Penaeus monodon | reverse complement strand
TTGGAAGGTAAGACTAAAATAGAAGACGAAACAAAAAAAATCGATCACAATATTGCAGAACCAAAAGCGGCATCCCAACACGATATTTATCACCTGCATCTGCGTGTATCCATACTTACCTACACAATAACCTGCCAAACCTGTTTCAAACACTTTTGATTTTGATTTTGGGGCCCTGCCTTATCGATCTCGCAGCGATGCTATATTGCACTGTGCGCTGTTGTCGGTGCTGTCGCTGTC
>NC_051404.1:5285847-5285914 GCF_015228065.2 Penaeus monodon | reverse complement strand
CTAACTGGTGCAACAATTGTTTTATCATTGTAGTTGTTTTATTTACTGTTGCTGGTGTTGTTGTCCT
>NC_051404.1:5285471-5285760 GCF_015228065.2 Penaeus monodon | reverse complement strand
CACCATTCTGACGGTGTTCTTGATGTCAGCGACGATCATAATCACAATCACAGCGTTCCTTCGCCCATCAGCGCACTGTCTGGCTGGCCAACATTCCTAAACACATCGCACCTTCATTCATTCTCGTCAAAATAACAGTGATAATAAAAAAAAAAAGGATTTCGGCTGTTCCCTCTGGTTTGCACCTCTTTCCTTCCTCTCTGCCAGCTCTTCTATAAGATGTTTGTTTTCTGGGCTATGTCTGTGCCTCTAACTTTAATTCTCACTCTCCATGTTTATAATTTTGGTT
>NC_051404.1:5284278-5284664 GCF_015228065.2 Penaeus monodon | reverse complement strand
CAAATTTTCCACGACAGGGAATGAAGTTATCTACCTTTTGTGAGTTTATCACATATACACACCTAGCTACGGGAAGTGCATTCAATAACACGAACATGACTCTACTGCGAATATAAAGACAACAGCCCGTGAAGTGAGCCTCGACGCTGGCGATGAGGAGACGAAAGGAACGGAGGCGGCTTATAAGGAGCAGCGACGCCATATGAGCAAGGTAAAAACTGCCGAAGAAGATGAAAAAGATGAAGTAAGCCACAGCGGTGCTCCCTATGGGTTACTCTCCTCAGCCGGGTCAGAGTTCGGCCGCACAACCCAGCGAAGCCATGGTCACTTTGCAGTCAAATGCAAACACGTACCGGTAACAAGGATGTTTACATTCAGCATATTCA
>NC_051404.1:5283686-5284048 GCF_015228065.2 Penaeus monodon | reverse complement strand
TTCGCACTTTCTTCCGCCCTTGCTTCACAGGTGTTATAAATATTCCAAGAACGTTGCTGCCCCATCCATCAGGCAGCCGTCACCAGGTGCGAGAAATCACCTGATTTAGTTCACCTGAAAATGCCGCAAAACGAGTTCTGGGCCGCGCGTGTGTGTATCCTTCCCCCGGGCCAAACCATATTTGTTTCTCCATTTTGAGGGTAATTTGCGGTAACTTTTATTAGACGGAGCGATCCTCTAACTTACATGGGTAAATATGCAGGGGTATCTCGTTAACATTATTTATGATACGCATTTGCTTGCTTCTATCTGGTGCTTAAACATGTTTGTTAAATACCTGGCCAAATGGCCCGGCACCCTTG
>NC_051404.1:5282874-5283340 GCF_015228065.2 Penaeus monodon | reverse complement strand
GTCTGATCTGACATGCCGATTTTCATTCCTCCACACACACTCTCTCATCCTACAAATACACCTCTAATACAATCATCCACACATCTCATAAAGTTTCTTCTTTTCATAACTTACATAATCACTTTGTCTGAACTGGACGGGGTATTAACGCTTTCGGTGCCTCAAGAACAAGAACTGATAATAATGAAGACGTAACGAAAAGTAATCAAGCGACCTCTGTGAATTAGACCCAATAATTCACCGGAAACAGTCTCATAAATGTTTTGTTTTTATCGGATGAGATAGTACATAGTAGATGCGAGGAGGGGGAGGATAATATTAACGCATTTCTTCTGTGATTAGTAACGATAAGAAAAAATGGATAAAGTAAATGATAGACGTTAACCAAACAGTAACATCAAAGCTACTTCCCTTGCTGAATTAGACCAAATTAATAATTCTTGTTACCGAGAAAATAAGCATCACA
>NC_051404.1:5282221-5282515 GCF_015228065.2 Penaeus monodon | reverse complement strand
CGATAACCTCCTTCAGATGGGCACATCCACAAACGCAAGAAAACGACCCCAAAAAAAAATCTCACACCGGAATACATTTACGGAAAGCACACGGACGACGGTGCCTTATAGGTGTCGGCCGAAGTATCCCGGCGTCTGGCACTAAAGATTAAGACACCGCGGAGGTATGGGCGTCGCGCCCGCAAAGACAAGCTCACTGGGCCTCGTCTCGCCGCCCTGCAACGCGCCGGCAGTGCCTCGGAAGGGTGTATAAAGCGAGTAAGGATTAGGAGAAACAAGGAAATGAATAGTTGG
>NC_051404.1:5281689-5281825 GCF_015228065.2 Penaeus monodon | reverse complement strand
TGGATCCCGAGAAGCCGCGAGAGAGACTCATATGGACAGTGGACAAGTAAACACCCTAATCAGGAAAAATGCACCGTGTCATCTTATCTGCGGAACTGACATCCACATGGCTCGATCCTTTTAGGTATTACCGTGA
>NC_051404.1:5281475-5281541 GCF_015228065.2 Penaeus monodon | reverse complement strand
CAGGATTAGCGAGGTCTACTGTGAAACATATGGGGATTTCGTCTTCTATCTTAGCCCCACCCCCTA
>NC_051404.1:5281034-5281204 GCF_015228065.2 Penaeus monodon | reverse complement strand
TTAGGGTCTAAGTCAACCGCTCTTCTTTTGCCATCAGTCTCAAGGCCAGCGACAATACCGGTTAACAGGCAAATGTGGCATCACCTGCAGCCATAAAATGCAAATCCTTCCATCACAGCAGCCAGTACCAAGAACTTCCCTAATGACTTCGCCTTTGCTCCCCGCCCCCT
>NC_051404.1:5280609-5280815 GCF_015228065.2 Penaeus monodon | reverse complement strand
TATTACTCCTTCGTACTACGCCTTCTTTTCTTTCCTATTCCTTAACTCAAATTATCTTCTCTTTCCGTTCCACCATCTTCCTTCCCCCGCTTTCCCCTTCCACAACACCCCCACCCTCTCCTTTCTTCCTCTTTTCCCCTTCTTCCTTTTCCCCATCTCGTTTACGCCTTCCCCCTTCCCCCTTCCCCTTTTTTCCAATACCATCT
>NC_051404.1:5280269-5280446 GCF_015228065.2 Penaeus monodon | reverse complement strand
TCCCTCAAAGGATCGTTCTCAGCGTCGTCCTTGGGAAATTTGTCGCCCCTTAAGCGTGGTGTTGCCGTCGAGTCCAACGCTCTCATTATCAAATTCCGGAGTAATTACGCCAGCGGTGATAATAAGTCCTTCGGGGATATTGCAGCAGATGGAGTGGAGACTGCGGAGCGAGCGAGC
>NC_051404.1:5279127-5280103 GCF_015228065.2 Penaeus monodon | reverse complement strand
CTGATTAAAAGTGGATATAAAACATAGAAGGATCAAAACAGGACGAGTGAACGTGTAAAGCTCATCAAGTAGAGAGAAATGTTAAAAATGGGAGAAATGAAAAGAAAAATACAAAACGTAGTGATAGAGCGGTTGGTAAAAAAAAATTATAAGATTATATTCGGTGTTAAAGTCATTACCGTAAGTAACACGCACAGGTGATCATATTAAGCGATTTGCCATCAAACTGGCCGGATTAATATATCAATTTTCCTTCATCAATTTTTTTTTGCTGCATTCATAATGATCGTTTTTCCTTTTTTTAAAGATTAATCTATTAATTTTCGTTTTCAGTATTTCTTACGACATGCATAATGTAAATTTTACAGAGCAATATATCGACCCACCCGATAATAATCGCTCGTATTTTCTAATATAAGATGAATCTATCAAATGTGTTCTTCCTAATATTACTTATTACAATTATACTGCAGATCATTTTTTATCAGTTCACCTCCTCAAAATTTCTTGCTGCATTCATAATGTAACGTTTTTACGTCACAAATGAGCAATTTCGGCTCTTCAGTAGCCATTGCCGTCGGTAAATTTGGACAACACACATGTAAACAGATGGTCACAGTTTCGAAGCTTCGAAAACATGAAATATGGCGCCATAATTTTCATAATGTGCACTTTATTATCACCTGAGACAACACTATTAATTATGGCGGGGGTCGGGTGAATTATTATACACGATTAACACGCGAGTAATTGATTCTTTTTCTTTTTCCTTCCTTATACATATATGCTTTTTTTTCCCCAAGTAGAGGATCGAAACCTCTCGTTCGCGTTCGGACACGAGGGCGGAAGAAGACGAACACGTGAATGTGTTTCTGAGCGGTTTTGGGGAGGGGGGGGGGAGAGCGATAAATACACAGAAGTAGGAATACAGACAATAGACATGGGCGGGGGGGGGGGGGGAGGCGATAAATACACT
>NC_051404.1:5277038-5278174 GCF_015228065.2 Penaeus monodon | reverse complement strand
TCCGTTCGTCCCCAAAAAGGACTGCACCTTCTATCACATCCTCCACAATTTGAACCATCAAAAGAGTCTGAAGTGTTCTTGAGCTCAATGGCCGTCGGCCGTGCCCTCTTGTGCGGTCGGAAGAGGGCTGGTGGGGACGGGGCCCGGGGTGCGCAGACGAGGGGGCACGGGGCACGGGGGCAAGCAGGGGGCAAGGAGGGGGCACGGGGGCAACGGAACAAGAAGGAGTAGAGCGGAGGAGGGAGGACACTCTACTGTATCATAAGAGTTGACACAAAGTCAATTATCCTGTTAGCGAGATGTCTCGGGACTCAGAAAACATATTTTGGGAACGTGTTCTACGCTCTTGACTGCGGACCGTAATATCCTAATACCTTCGGCTCTCGGGCTTCGATCCTATCTCGGGATCGGCTCCCAGTTAATTAGTTCTCCCGCCTTTGCAATTGCTGTGTAAGAACGCTGACCGTTCAGAGCTGTTCTTCGCATTGCATTCGCTGGCCTCGGGCAAACAGAAGCTTCTTCCTCGGTAAAAATAGACGCGATAAAAGATATTTTGATGTTATGCATGCGTGGTAAGATGAAAGCAAGTAAAGGAATTAGGCTACAGGTAGACCATAACATCTTTTTGTCACATAGCAACATCATATGTGCAATGAATGGCACCATGCACTAGCATGATACAGCGTCACCTGCCACACTGACATCCTCACTCAACGCTGGCGTTAAACTTCAGGCAACAGAGTGCCTCGGGGCAGCGCCAGAGCCATCTTTCAGGGAGGCTCTAACTTGATGCGATCTTCAGCCGCAGCCACCAAGACTTAACTGCCACGTTGACATATCCTTCGAAGGGACATACTGAAGGCTCCTCCCCCTCCCCCCACTTCAAGCACCCCGGTCTCTCCCCAACAAAGTCCTCTCACACCCCGTCCTCCGTCTCACTCCCATGCCCCTCCATCGACACCCCAAGTCCCCCTTCCCTTCCCTCCCCTCTCCCCGACCCTGTGTGAGTCACGAAGCGCCAGACACAGACACAGGTCGACGAGGCGGGGCTTCAGCTTACGTTCCGTCGTTCCCGCGCGCCAACACTGCGCGGCGGAGGGACGTCAGTGACAACATCTCTCCTCCGCCTCGGGGTT
>NC_051404.1:5275566-5276713 GCF_015228065.2 Penaeus monodon | reverse complement strand
GTCCCCGAAAGCAGACGGACGATAAAATACCCCCGAGGAGCAGCCCGCTCGCCAAGCCCGCAGCGCGAGGGAGTAACACGTCCCTTCACAGCACGCCCGGCCCGCGAGTGTGCCAGAGCCAAGCGGGAGCCGAGACGCACGCACACACTCACACGCGCGTGTTTATGCTGCCATGAATCTCGGTTAGTACTTCGCCCGAGCCATAAGAGCCAGGCCATGAAACCTCAAGACGCAGGAAATGTGTCCTCGAGACCGCGAGCCAATAAACCCCGAGTGATTAAGACCCGAAAGGCCGAATGGACGGGACGCAACGCGAAGCCCCCCCTCCCCCCTCAGACCCCCAGGGGCTTCCCCTCTCCTGCTGATGCGTCGGCGATAAATAACTCCAGATGGAATCTACGTAATAGCGAGCTTACCAAAACCGTGAAGAAGACCTATTAAAATGCAATGATATATGGAGTGCGCCGATTCAGGCAGCTGCCGCCGGGAAAATAAGGAGCGGCAATCAGGCAGATTTCTTTTACGCTTTATTCGTCTTTTTCATTTACCAATCTTCGGTTTCTTCTTTCTTTTCATCATCATCTTCCTCCTCTCTTTCTTTTAAAACTTTTCCCGCTTGCAAATGATCTACTTTTTTTCAATTTCTTGTTCTTGTTTTATTTCCTTTTCCTTTAGTTATTTTTATTCACCTTAAACCCTTTCTCCCCTTTCTTCTTCGCCTCCTTCTTCCCCTACTTTCCATTTCTTTCCTTTCCTTCAGAAGCAATAACTCCTCGCGCCGCCTCTCTCCTCGCCTCCTTCCCGAAGGCATGAGGGAAGGTCAGTGCCAAGCGGCCCTCTTTTTCATTAGAGCTAACACGTTAAATATCCAATCATCTTTGGCACTGGTCATTTCCCCCTCCCTCACCCCCCCAACTCATTTTCTTCTCCTCCCCCTCTCACTCCCACCCCTCCTTATTCATTCTCCTTAGCTCCCCCCTCTTCCCCCTCCCCCCTCTTCCCCCTCCCCCCTCACCATGCCCTGCCACCTGCTCCCCTTTTCTCCCTCCCATACTGCTACCCCTCCTCCACTACCCTCTCTCCCTCCCCCTCCCTCCCACCCCCTCCAGTATCTCCTCCAGGTGCGTCACTTCAGGTCTGATCTTGG
>NC_051404.1:5274573-5275227 GCF_015228065.2 Penaeus monodon | reverse complement strand
CAAGTGTGCTTGGAATGCTACCCGCCCCTCGCAGCTAATCTACGCCCCCTAATTCCCCTGCTTAGCCCTTCGGAGACGCGAGGGCGTCCGCAAACACGAGGGCGGTGTCCAGGAGGGGGTGTGGGGGAGGCGGAGCGACCCAAGCGTGACCGGGCGCGGGCGGGAACGAGGATATTTCTAGCGTATTTTATGTGGCTCCTTGCAGGTGGCTCGACCCCGACCGGCTGCAGGTGAGACAAAGGGGCCCTCCCGCGGCGGTCCTGGACTGGGGGGGGGGGGGGGGTAGAAGTAGTCGGAGGGGAGGGAGAGGACGGTAGAGAGGGGGACGTGGGAGGGATGGGAGGAACAGGAAGGAGGAAGGGGGGGTAAGGGAGGGATAGAGAAAGGATGAGGAAGAAAAAGATGAGAGAGAGAAAAAATATAATAAAAAACAAAAGGATAAGTATGAAAACAAGAGAATAAAAAGGAAAGGATAGGCATAAAAGAGAAAGAGATAGGAGAGATATCAGTAAAGAAGAAAAATAGGTAAGGATGAATGGAAGGCAAAACGAGGAGGAAGACGAAGAGGAGTACACGGAGAGAAAAAAGTGAGGAGCCACAGAGATGCTTATCATGAGTGCAAACCACCTAGCATATAACCACCCATTACCAAAG
>NC_051404.1:5274079-5274387 GCF_015228065.2 Penaeus monodon | reverse complement strand
TAGCAATACAAAAAAAACTCCCTATATCACCCTTTTGCCAGCCTTATCACCCAAGCCATCAAACGCCAAAACGAGGGGGGGGGGCTTAAACATAACATTAGCAAACGCAAACGGCAATCAAACGGCCCGATGCTTTTCCCGCCGCAGCATCATCACCTTGCGCCTGAGATCACATGTCGGGAGATGCAGCTCGCCCTTGGCTCGTAATCTCGCGCAGGTGTGGTTATGAGGTCGTGTAGATGCGCTAACTGAGTTATTTGCTGTTATGTGGCTTCTGGAAGTTGGTTGTGAATGTGTGAGAAAGGGGA
>NC_051404.1:5273743-5273937 GCF_015228065.2 Penaeus monodon | reverse complement strand
GATACATTTTGTGGTTCTGCTTTGAGAAATTCGTTTTGCTTTCAGAGACCCAAAATGAGAATAGGTAAACCCGTATCTCTCTCCCATTTTCGGGAACTCTGCACAAATTAAATTGTAAACACCACGTGAGGTTTATGCACATTTTCGAGAAGGGGAAATGCAGTACACTCTTTTCAGTTCTTCCTAGATTTCCT
>NC_051404.1:5273481-5273583 GCF_015228065.2 Penaeus monodon | reverse complement strand
CAGCCTTCACCACCCTCCCCCCCAGGCCATTCTCCGCCTCCCGCCCGCCTCCCTCCGTGGTAGACCGAGTGATGTTGTTGCCTCAAGAGACGACAGGTTCAA
>NC_051404.1:5272998-5273437 GCF_015228065.2 Penaeus monodon | reverse complement strand
CTGCGTGTATACCCCCTTTGGCCAATGCAGATTTGATTGTCGTTCCGGCCGTTGGGCGCGCGTCGCGAGCGCACGGCAGCGACGGCGGCGTTTGCGAATGGCGCTTGCCTTCGATCACGCCTCCCGCGGGAAGGTGGCGGCCGTCGCGCGGCGGTAGCGGGCGCGGCTCGCCCGACTCGGCCGCGATCTCGTTCATATGGCGATAACACAATCACATTCTCCTCCCCGCTCCCCTCTCCCTCCACCTGACTCTCCTCCCTCGCCCCGCCCACCCACTCCCCTCTCTCGCCACCTCCCTTGCCCCGCCCACCCACTCCCCACATCTCCCCACCCCTCCCTTGCCCCGCCCACTCACTGCCCAATCCCTCACACCCCAAACACGCTTCGCTGCCCAATGTATCTCACAGTATGCCACACTCGCTTAACTCGAGACCACTGG
>NC_051404.1:5272759-5272912 GCF_015228065.2 Penaeus monodon | reverse complement strand
GGCCTGTCTCTTCGGCTGCCAGTCACCATGTCGCTCTGCTTGCTTGTTGTGTGTCACTCTCGGCCTCAGAGGACCGCGACGCCATGGTAAGTACATGCCGTGCCTCGCTCTCAAGGTCCTCCTCGAAGACAATTTGTGATCTTTAACTCCTGA
>NC_051404.1:5271794-5272093 GCF_015228065.2 Penaeus monodon | reverse complement strand
TCTTTCCCTCTCACCTTCACCCGCCCATCAAGTGCCTCTGTGTCAACACTCCTCGCGATAAGAGAAATGGCGGGTGTCCATGTCTATCGCAAGATCTGTATGCAAATTAACCCCCTACATCAGCCCTCTGACAAAACACCGTGGGATGTCCGCCGGTTCATTCATCTCCCGCAGATCGGTAGCGTCGTGTTTACATCTTGTTGTCGTTCATGTCGCGTCGTCCCGAGCCACTATCTGGGACTCTGGGAGTTCTTTCCTCGCGCGCTCCTTTCCTGCTTCGTTCCTCCATTGTGGTTTTC
>NC_051404.1:5270900-5271074 GCF_015228065.2 Penaeus monodon | reverse complement strand
CAACGCTTCGATTCGCAATTTCCGACCTTTATTTGTCTTGCTTCCACTCGCTTGTTTGTTCACTGTCTACGCTTCATAAATCAATCTCATTGGCCTTTGTGTACTTGCTTGTTCTTTCGACTCGGTACGACCAATGTATATACCGTATGTGCATATATACAGTACTCATCCACT
>NC_051404.1:5270500-5270746 GCF_015228065.2 Penaeus monodon | reverse complement strand
TATGTGTGTGGGTGTAAATGTTTGTGTATCTTTGATACTAACATTATGCAGTAGTCATTAACTTCCACAGGACCGAGCACTATCTTAATTACGGCTCTTAATTAGAGGTCTAGCTTGATTATTTTAGTTACGTTCGCAATTAACATCTTGTCAGAATATCAAAATCTCGTTTGATGGTCTTGGTGTTGGCACAGCCCAGCAAGCAACTGTTTGTTTCTTTGTGCAATATATTGCTTTACATGTATG
>NC_051404.1:5269987-5270304 GCF_015228065.2 Penaeus monodon | reverse complement strand
GCACATTTAAGTACATACACGTTTCTGTATGTATTCAGGTACGTGTGTGACAATGCCCACCCATGCTTTCACCCTTTCTAATGTTTTATCCATAATCAATCCCTCTGCATCGCTCTCCATAACCCACTAATTCACGCTTAATCCCCCCCCCCCCGCCCCTCTCTCTCCACCCATTATACACATCAGAATGTAAACAACGCACTTTTCCACGGAGTCACGGCTGGGCTCGGGGCAACGCTCCCCAAATGGCTGAAAGTCCCATCCACAACACGGCAATCCATCACCTCTATAAGTACGCCGGCTTAAGGCGCTTGGAA
>NC_051404.1:5269462-5269828 GCF_015228065.2 Penaeus monodon | reverse complement strand
TAAGGAGGCATCTTCTCCTGCTTAGGAAACTTTAACATACTTCCCCTCCGCAAGACACGTGTCTAGCGGGCGACTCTATAAATTTCCCCTCGACGGCCTGTGGCTTTGGCGATAGGGCCGATTGGGTGCCGCCTGACGGGCTGGACGGCAGGGTGTCAGAGGCAAGGGAAATGGGAAAACCTTTTATTTTTCGCTTTCTACGGTTAATTCCTGTTCCCATTCTTATTCTTTTCTTCTAAACCTTCATCCTTCTTCCCTTTTTAGAGTTTACTTTTTCCCCACCTCACATTCTGCTTGTCTATGTTGGTTGTTTTTTTAGGTGGTGTGTAAGACATGTAAAATGAACTACGCACTGAAGTAAAATAG
>NC_051404.1:5268983-5269377 GCF_015228065.2 Penaeus monodon | reverse complement strand
CTTTTATCCCACTCTGTGTCCCTCTTACTCCCTCGCCCCTTTTATTCTTCCTCTTTCAAAGGCAACTGAAAATCCATTATTGAAAGCGAGCGAAATCAAAGTCGGTATCAAATTACTGTCGTCTCGCTTCTTCACTGAAAAAATCTTACAATTTAGATCCCTCATTGATAAACCGAAACAGAAACCAAATGAGGTTTCTCGTATGAAAAAAAAGCATTAACTAAAATCATTTTGCTGTCAACAGTTCCTAATAAAGTTCAAACCGTCATGTAAACATTATTCGAGTAAACAATGCTTTCTTGCAAGCATTAAGGTGTCAGGTAAATAAATGTTGCAAAGGTAAGAAGTGGACGTAAGTTAGCATCAACGAAGGCAAACTTGACATTATCTCCCG
>NC_051404.1:5268837-5268945 GCF_015228065.2 Penaeus monodon | reverse complement strand
ATCTTTATTTGAGTATAATGTCACAATGCTTTTTTCTATAAAACGTAAGAGAAACATGGAAAGGCGTAACCAAACACAAACTAGACAGAGCGAGTTAATATGATTATT
>NC_051404.1:5268357-5268450 GCF_015228065.2 Penaeus monodon | reverse complement strand
TCGCTGTAAGATTAAATCCTTATGCATTAAGGTGTAGGGAAATGCGGTTTAAGTGCGGGATTCTTGCGATATTTGCTTGTGCTCTCGTACTCC
>NC_051404.1:5267077-5267317 GCF_015228065.2 Penaeus monodon | reverse complement strand
ATAAAATGACACTGCAATGAAGAACAACCAAAAAACGAAACAGACCGAAAGACCTAAAAAGCAACACTTTAATCACCAGCAAAGCAAAACACGTATTACGTAAACCATCACAATGAAATTATACTTCCATTTCGCACATGAAATTAGCCAGTTTCGAGTTAATAGCTTTAAAGAAGCTCAGGATTTCATCGCTACGTGGGACACCCTTTCACATAATATATAGCGTGCGTGCGTGCGTGC
>NC_051404.1:5265906-5266877 GCF_015228065.2 Penaeus monodon | reverse complement strand
TTCTTCATGGAATTCATCATCCTATTTTCTCTCCGTCTCCTTTTCTTTAGCATCATATTTACATACATTTTCCATCCTATTTCGCATTACCTTATTTTGACTATTTCCTTGTTCATTTTCCCTCCTGTGCTCTACATTACACTGCATTTCCTTCACTTCCCAATCTCATTTCCTGTTTCCTATGTCCACTCCCTTTCTATATTTGGAATAAATTTCTGCTCCTTTTCCATATTTCCATTCCTACTTCACGTGACTCTCTTCCCTTATCCCATTGCCTGTTTCACGTGACTCTTTCCTCATTCCCATTCTCACTTTCCTCGTTCCCATGCCTTGTTTCACGTGACTCTCTTTCCTCATTCTCATTCCCCATTTTTCAACTCTCTTTCCCCATTCCCATTCCCCATTTTGCAAGACTTTCCTCATCCCCATTCCCGGTTTTTAAAGACCCTCTTTCCTCATTCCCATTCTCCATTTTTTCGAGACTCATCCCCATTCTCTTTCCCCATTTTTTTTAAAGACTCTCTTTCCCCATTCCCCATTTTGCAACTTTCCCCATTCTCATTCCCTATTTCAGACCAATTTCGTCCCCATCCCTCGAGATCCAGAGCAAAGCCCACACTGTAATTGGAAACTTTTAAGACTTTGCTTTTCAAAAGACGATCATGACTCGCCAAAATCAACACAACTTTCTTGTCCCGGGAATGAAAATGATTAATAATATTCATTTCTCAAAAGGAGTGGCAGTGAATGGAAATGTGACGATAAAGAATTAACAGCAATGAATACAATTAGTCCCGAAAATAGATTTAAGTTGATGAATATCTGAGTGAGAATGAAATGCTTGTGAAAAGGAGTGAAGATGAATGAAACAAAGTGAATACGGATGAAAGTAGGTTTGGAAGATGAATAAGGGAATTAATTTTAATAATGATAGATGATGACGGAATCGCCAAAATAAAATAGATTATAGA
>NC_051404.1:5264563-5265030 GCF_015228065.2 Penaeus monodon | reverse complement strand
ATGAGCGAACAGCGAAATTATTTCCCTGTGAAAGCGCTTTGGCAGAAAGCCTTGTTTACATGTTTACTTTTTTTTTTGAAGGGGGGAGGCAAGACCCGGGATAGGAAGGGGTGGGGGTAGGGAAGGAGGGAGGAGGGGGAGAAGGCGAAAGTGTGGGGGGGGGGGTTGAGTGGGTAGAGCTTAAGGCAGGGAATGTGGTGGTGGTGGGGGTGGGGGAGAAGGAGGGGGTTAGAGGGGTGTTGGAGACTGAAGAGGGGAGGAGATGGGGGAGAGAATAAAGGACGGAGAGGGAGGATGGCGTGTGTATGGTGGGATGGGGTGGGGGGGGGGTAGAATAAGAATAGACAAAATGGAACGAGAGAAGAAGAGGAAGACGAGAGGAGACAAGGACTTACAAAAGGAGAGGTAAGCGAGATGGGGGCGAAGAGGATAAAGGGAGAAGAGAGAAGAGAAGACGGTAGAGTAGG
>NC_051404.1:5264220-5264516 GCF_015228065.2 Penaeus monodon | reverse complement strand
TTGCTGTTGCTGTTGCCTACTGGTTGCAAAGCCTTATTGAGAAGGAGTGTTGGTGGGGGCGACAGAGTGCACGCATTATTTCGCAACATCTGGAGGTCTATGTGGAATAAGGAGACCAGGCGATTGCACGGCCGTCGGGAATTCGCAACAGATGAAGGCAACGGAGCGCAACAGGCAAGGAGACACCCACCACATCGACCGAGAAGAGGCGCTTGTGGAATAAAACTGGAAAAATGGTAAAATGAGAGAAATAACTAAAGAAAATGAAGATTCGTAGATCAAAAGGAAGAGGGTAC
>NC_051404.1:5263924-5264194 GCF_015228065.2 Penaeus monodon | reverse complement strand
CGTAGGTCAAAATGCAAGAAAGATAAAATGCAGGTTGGTCGCAGAGGAAAAATATAGATTTGAAAAGCGAAAGAGAAGAATTATGAGAAACTCGAGAAGAGAGGAAAAGAGGAGGAGAGTAAATATGTGATAATCAAACAGAAGAGAAGAAATGCGAGATACCTGAGAGCAAAGAAAAAAAAGAGAGGAAATATGAGACATATAATAAAGAAGAAGGGAAGAAATATATGATAATATAAAAGAAGTGAAATATGTGGTAATAAGAAAGTA
>NC_051404.1:5263391-5263822 GCF_015228065.2 Penaeus monodon | reverse complement strand
ATAATGATAAAGAAAAGAAATATGCAATATGCAAGAAAAGAAGAAAAATATGATGAGCACGGTAAGACGAAATATACAATAACAGAAAAAAAAGAAACGTGATAAACAGGAGGAAGAACAAAAAACATAAAGAGATTAAAATAACCGCCAGCACAATAGCGTTAACAAATGTCGACATAAAAAGAAGGAAAAAATATTTACATATCTTATTGATACAGGAATGTTTTCAAAATAACAAGAGGGAGAAATGTTGCCAACACACGTGGAAACTGAAACTGCCTTCCCCTTGTTCTTTTTTTTTTAATTTCCTTTAAGGTAATCCAAGACGGTCTTTTGTGTTTATGAAGACGCTGCGTGATGTGCGAGTCTCGAGGTAAACACGGAGACAAAAAGAGGACTACTTGGCTGAGGAAAGATTACGCAGGGTTGGC
>NC_051404.1:5262263-5262665 GCF_015228065.2 Penaeus monodon | reverse complement strand
ACAACGGCGGTGGTGAAGACAGAGCTAAGAAAAAGACGTCTTTCGGCGACTAGTAATAAATAATGATAATAAGACCTCCAAAATATACTCAGCGCCACCAAGATATTAACCGTCCGTTTAAATGAACCAAATTTAGGACAATTTCCTTATCGGCGGCCGATTAAAAGGCTATTATAGTTACCAACACCTTTTCTTCTCCCTTTTCAGAAACATTCTGAGCCCATTAGCGTCTCTTCAAAGTGCTAAGAGGATTTTGCTTGTAAATCTGACATTAATACAGATTTTTCGACACACATGGCACCGCCCCGTCTCGGTCGCTCGCTGGCCGCGGAAGCTTCAGCCTTCTTCGGCCCAGCGTCTGCCCTGCCTTCCTACGTGGGTTTCATTAGCACACGTGGAGGT
>NC_051404.1:5261374-5261538 GCF_015228065.2 Penaeus monodon | reverse complement strand
TATGGATGAACGATTGTATTATGTACGTAAGTTGTCTCTTCCTACATTTTTTTTTTACAATTTCGAGATATTTCCAATATGTTCGTGCATCTTAAAGTATCTAATGTTTATTGCATATCAAATAAACAAACATACTGTTAATAATTTGATTATCATACAGTGTG
>NC_051404.1:5260553-5260937 GCF_015228065.2 Penaeus monodon | reverse complement strand
TACCCCAAGGGGCGGGTCGGGGGGGAGGAGGGGAGGGTGTCTTCGCGTGCCCGGGGTCGTCCCCCGCTCGGCCGCCCTGACCCTCGCTGACGGCTGACTGACAGGTCGTCCTCATGTGCGTCTTTGACTCCGATTCGCTAGTTAGGCGGCGCCGGAGGTTGCACGCTCCCGCTGTTGCACGCTCTCTCCGTTGCAAGCTGTTGCCATTGCTTGCGGTTCGGTGACTTGGTCTCCCGATGCCGTTCTTTGTATTCTCTCTGTGTTACTTGTTCTGCGTGTTCTCCGCTTTGTGCTGTTGTGTTATCTCTCCTAGGTGTGTTCTCCTTGGTTCTTTCAAGGATTTGGCCAGAGTGTTCTCTGCTCTTGGCGTTTTGTTCTGTGTGT
>NC_051404.1:5259944-5260147 GCF_015228065.2 Penaeus monodon | reverse complement strand
GCACCACAGATTATCCTTTCATTTGCCTTTTACTTCGTTGAAAATATACAACGAAATTCCCCAGCGGTCACCTTGTCTGATTAAAAATAATCAAGTTCTGCTGCAAGATCCTAACGCACTTGAGTAGTTCATAAAGCTTACAAAGGCTAAACGCACGGGCCCCGGTGATGTGTAAAACGATATACCTCATAATGAAGATAATC
>NC_051404.1:5259544-5259686 GCF_015228065.2 Penaeus monodon | reverse complement strand
CTCCGCTCACACCCAATTGTCTCCGGCGAAAGAGAGTCATTAGACGTGAGTGTTATCAGTCACCCAATTACCGGCCGGGAGCGACACTGACACTGTCTGTCTCTTTTCACAGCTTACTACGCGACTCCTTATTACTACTACT
>NC_051404.1:5259054-5259222 GCF_015228065.2 Penaeus monodon | reverse complement strand
TTCCCATTACCGACCCCCCTTTCCCAAACAGCCCAGGCCCTACATTCACATTGACGTAAAGCACAGTCTTTCCTGTTACACGAAACGCTACATGCTTGCTCATTATTTGCGTTGGAGGTAGAAGGGGAGGGGGGGGGGAAGGAGAAGAAAAAGACTTCGTTACTTGTG
>NC_051404.1:5258696-5258778 GCF_015228065.2 Penaeus monodon | reverse complement strand
CATTAATCTGGCTAAACGCATAGGCTCCGGTGATGTGTAAAAAGATATACCTCATAATGAAGATAATCATATACGGGCGCGT
>NC_051404.1:5256661-5257302 GCF_015228065.2 Penaeus monodon | reverse complement strand
TCAATTTTTTCGAAATGAGGTATGTCAAATTTCCATATCTTTTGATCTAATCATTCACCCCCGCAATTCTTTAATCGCATCACAGTATCATTTCTTAGTTGATTGCTATAGCATCGACTTGATTTCTTCATTCGCCGATGATAAAACATATCTGAAATATGTTTGATTATAATATATATCCACTGTAGACGGCTTATCCGGATGTCAACAATAAGAAACCTGAGTTATAATAGCGAGTGTTATACTCATCCATTTTTTTTTTTAGGTTAATTTTATATAAATATCGTGGATGCGCCAAATGGGATACAAGCCTATAACGGTAAGAAATATCTCCCGTTTCTATTATCTCCTTTCTTGCTTTCCTCCTTCTCTCCTGTCTTTCCCATCCTCCCCTCCTTCCCTCCCTCCCTCCCCGGACTCCTCTCTCTTCCTCTCATCCCCTCCCCCCCTCCCCCATGACTTTCCGACCTTCCCCTTCTCCCTTCCTTGCCTCCGCATTTCCTCCTCTCTTCCTGCCAACCATCTGCCCTCTCCCCCTTCCTCTCCCTCTCCCCTTCCCCCCCTCCCCCCCTCTCCTATTGAGGTCGTCCACTGACCATATCAACAAGTGAAGAATTTCCAGCCGTCCTCCACCTCTCCTA
>NC_051404.1:5256046-5256630 GCF_015228065.2 Penaeus monodon | reverse complement strand
TCGGCCTAAGAGGATAACGACCCTCTTATTGTCTAGGAGAACGATTACTTACTGTCTCTCTTACACATTCCACCAGAATGCAGTAAACACGTAGATAATGCATTCTACGTCCGTGTGATGGATATTGTAGTAGATATGCTGAATACACTATATATAATATGGTACAGTATCTAAGGCATTTACTCAAACTTTCTTCTTAAATACATGAATAAAACACTGATTAAGTAAGATAAGAGTATCGACGACAAGGAGTAAAAAAAAAATGCACAAAGAATTACATACACTACATTAACAACAAGTAAACCACACCAAACAAAACAATCCCGTGATAAAATTCCCAGCAAGTGTTCCCACTAACGAAACAGATCGGCGATCGCAAAGAACAAACAGAGGTGAGCGTCTGAATCGAAGCCATTACCTGGAGAATAATGAGGCGGTCTCAGGCACACACGCACCGTCACAACCAACACAAAAACTGGGCTATAAATCTTGACTAACTCTGATATTACTGGCGGCAATAAGAGGACGGAAGACTCGGACGCTCTTGAAGAATTCTTGTCTCGTTCTTGCATTTAGTTTTCTTT
>NC_051404.1:5255565-5255643 GCF_015228065.2 Penaeus monodon | reverse complement strand
ATGCGGTCAGGTTGCATCAGGTTTTTTATGCTTATAATCTCGTGAGTTCATCGATAAAGTTTTAAATTTAGTTTCCTA
>NC_051404.1:5255066-5255204 GCF_015228065.2 Penaeus monodon | reverse complement strand
CGATTTCACCAAAGCCTACAAAAACCACTAACCTACATATTGCGCCCTACAGTAAAACTCACATAAACCCCCTCCTTTATCAGTGTCACTATCTTAGGTCATTGATATTCACCGTAAATTACTTGTCTGGCCTCCTCT
>NC_051404.1:5254638-5254771 GCF_015228065.2 Penaeus monodon | reverse complement strand
CCAAAGCCTACCCGACAACAGCCTCTTGATCCTCGGACTCTCCCCTAAGACACAGGGACTGACGAATGCCTCTTGACATGTTGCGGGGAACGAGTGCGTTGTCTTGGCTCTTTCAAGACAACCGCGAAAAGTA
>NC_051404.1:5253715-5253973 GCF_015228065.2 Penaeus monodon | reverse complement strand
ATCCTGTCCTGTTTCCTCTTATAAAATATCATCCCTTGAATACAAGCAACTAAACAAATGTTCATTTTAATATCAGGTATCATATTTTTAATACGTGTTTTAGAACTAAGTACCCATAATGTTGCTGGAACTTAAATCTGTGGAGAAAAAGAGAAAACGTTGAGCTTAAATGACTGTAATTAGGATAAAATACCTTGTATGACCATTTACATGTCGGTCGAAGAAGGTCATTATCTACAGGTCAGAGGTTAAGTGTGA
>NC_051404.1:5252558-5252870 GCF_015228065.2 Penaeus monodon | reverse complement strand
ATAGACAAGAAACCCGGTGCCAGGCCGCCACGTATGCCCGGGCCGGCACGCGTATGCCCGGCGCGACTCCCCACGGCGCCGCGTGCCGGGCATGTCGAGGCGTCGCGGGGATGTGTGTTTTGCCAGCAGTTAACCCGAGCTCCTCTCCGCCGCCTCCCGCTTGTGGCGCCGCGCCCCGCCTCGCTAAGCCGCCCCGGAGGCCCTCAAACGCCGGGGCCAGAGGTGGAAGCCCAGGTATGCCAGCCCGTTGTCAAGGCTTCTCGGCTCCTATTCTATGTTTCCGTGTGCGTCTGTCTTTCGGGTTATTCTGGA
>NC_051404.1:5252454-5252522 GCF_015228065.2 Penaeus monodon | reverse complement strand
CGATCTTCCTCTCTTTGAGTGTTGATTCTCTCCCCCCTCTTCCCCCCACACACACACCAACTCTCCTG
>NC_051404.1:5251587-5251948 GCF_015228065.2 Penaeus monodon | reverse complement strand
AGCCATGTGTCAGCGTCTCCCGGTTATCTCATCTCCGCTCCTCTGCGCGCGATCGCCGAGCTGTCGCCAGGGATGTTCGGGCATAAATCAAGGGGGGGGGGGGGTGCGAGCACGGCGCACGAACCCAATCGAGCAACATTGCATGACCAAAGAAAATGATAACGATCTCGTGCGTCGTTCTCCTTCGCTTTCGTTCTCGTCCCGGGACTGACTGCAACATGAACAACTTGCAAGAATCTGATCATTATGGGGGCGTCTCTCTTCGCCATTAACTTCTTGTTTTTTTCAGTTTTATTCTCACTTTCCTGCTTTACTTATGATACGTGTGTTTTTTTTCTGGCATGTAATATATGAGATATTT
>NC_051404.1:5250639-5250809 GCF_015228065.2 Penaeus monodon | reverse complement strand
ACACTTTCAAATTTGCATAATCCATCGGCGTCCCTCTTTTTCGCTCGCCCGAAAATTAGTTCTACATTACTTATCTCCCGATGGCGTAGATTGAACATCCCGGTTCACGGCGCACCAAAAGTCGAAATTGAAAAAGATGAAAATAAAAAGAAGAAAAGAGCCAACCTCTA
>NC_051404.1:5250150-5250409 GCF_015228065.2 Penaeus monodon | reverse complement strand
ACACACGCGAAGTCATTGGCCTGATGGGGAGTTCCGCGCCGCCGTTCTGATTGGCCGCCGACCCGTGCCCCGACTGCGAACTGAATAGCTAGTTAGAGTCCCCTGATCCCCGCTCTGATCGCCGACGATAATGACTCTTCCAAGATAATCAGTTGGGACAATTACCGTTGATAGGCAATGCTGCCGGGTTGCCATAGATGGTTGCCATGTTCGGTTGCCTTGGCGAGAGGTTCTTTCACTTGGGCGGCCAGCGATTATT
>NC_051404.1:5249595-5249937 GCF_015228065.2 Penaeus monodon | reverse complement strand
GGTCGGTTTATGTGCGTGTAGGGCAGCAAGCGCATGTACGTGTCTCCTCGAGCGTGCGTGTGCGTCCCGTGTCAGCCACACAAGGGTCCCTTCCGTCACGCACGACACGCCTGCCGCCGCCCTATTAAGATAGCCATCTCCCCGACGCCGCCATAAGATGCCACGTGCAACAGTTGCGTCTTATTCATCAGTCATCGCAGCCGGGCCACGCGCTAAAGCCTCGTAAATTTGCCGAGCATCTTAGCGGAAAATTGCTCACTTTTTTAGCTGAAATGGCTAATGCATTGGACACATTATTGCTACCTTTTAGAGTTTCACAAAAAGAGCAAATGCTGTGTGAAC
>NC_051404.1:5249108-5249566 GCF_015228065.2 Penaeus monodon | reverse complement strand
AATCTTTTAATTCCCTCTCTTTTTTCCGTGGAGAAAACGGAGTAACCGAACCTAAGTAATCTAAACACACTAAATAGCTTCATTTGTACAACTGATACTTTTTAGTGTCCCTTTTTCTTGTTTGTCTAACAGTGTTCCTTTCAAATTGAGTCTATTGTTCAAAAAACAACCGCGGGTACAAGTTAAATGACAAACAAACAAATGAGAATTAACAAAATACAACAGCAACAGCAAAAAACAGGATCCCCCCTTTCCTCGTAAAAAGAATGTTTAGCGAAGCTTCCCCACGCTGGCTCTCGGTGACTCACGCAGGTGTGTGAGTGTGCGGCCGCATGTGTAGGGCAGCCACGGGAAAGTATGAGAGCGCCCGGCTGAGTCATGCCACGACGTCACTGGCCCTTCGAAAGGAACATTTTGTACTTGGGTGCCTCTAGTTCACCGTGATGCGGGGAGATTTT
>NC_051404.1:5248039-5248780 GCF_015228065.2 Penaeus monodon | reverse complement strand
GAGAGAGAAAGCACAGCCTACATTTTTTCATGAGCTCACTCGCGTGTGCTGCGTGAGCGTGCGTGTGTCTACCTTTTTAGCCTCCCGCATCTTCCGCGAAAGACCCCGAAGTGAACTTGCAGCAACAGGGAGTGAAGTACAAGGATATGAATAATCCCTCCCGCATTTTTATAAATAAAGAAGACTCATCTGCCTAGAGCTTCGGTTCTTTGTTGACGAAGCCGTGTGGACGCGAGACACGGTGAAAATAATGTTGGCCTCAAGCACGAGTGACCACACGAGGGACGGCGACGGACGCAGACGCGGACTCTTGCGCCTTCATACATCGCTGTTATGTTGTGTGCGCTTTACCAAGGAGTCAAACAGTGTGTATTTTTTCCTGGGTATGTAGTGTGTATTTTACCTCGGTATCTTAAAAGTGTTTTTTTTTTTTATGTGTACCATATATACCCTTCGCTATCAAAAGGTGCGTATATAATTTCCGTGTCGCATAATGGGTATTTCATTCGCCCTAAAAGGCCGTGCATTTTACCTTACCGTAACATAGTGTGTTCTTTATTTCGGTGTCTAATAGTGTGTATTCCGTTCCATCAAGTACTGTAGTGTTCACTTCATCGTAGCGTCAAATAGTGGGAAATTAACCTCGCTCTCATACGATGTGTATTCAGTGTTCGTACTTCATCTAAAGTGTGTACTAATCTCACATTGATTACAGGAAGTAAATGTTGACCTTGTCGCCGT
>NC_051404.1:5247603-5247942 GCF_015228065.2 Penaeus monodon | reverse complement strand
TTGAGCAACGGAGATCCGCTCCTCATACGTTTCGCTCTAATGACAGTGATTTCAACTTTCTGGAATATCTAAAGTAATGTTCTGCCGTGTGTTACAGTAACGGGAAGTAATACAAAGTAGTGGGAAGTAAGTGAATGAAAAATAGACAGTTGATAATAACACTGAATTGTAACTGGCTACCATTCACGTGCGTCGATAAAGAAAATATTATATTATAGTATTAGAAAAAAGTATGTAGTGTTATAGAAAATAAAGATAAATAATCTTTTGTGATAAATCTTGTTCAGAGAATAGCTCCGTTCCGTTACAATACGTCTAAATTGAGAATTTATATTAAAT
>NC_051404.1:5247394-5247568 GCF_015228065.2 Penaeus monodon | reverse complement strand
AAAGAGAGAAAAAAAGAGAAAGAGAAAAGAAAGACAAAGAATAAATTCATTCACAAAATAAAACACAGAAAGGTGAGAAAGGAAGAAGAGATAAAGAAAAAAAAAGGAGAGAGAGAGGTTACCACAAAGAAAAGGAAACAGAGCGACACGCCTTCCTGACCAGCCATTCATGCC
>NC_051404.1:5247082-5247178 GCF_015228065.2 Penaeus monodon | reverse complement strand
AAAAAAAAAAGAGAGATTGAGCAACGGAGATCTCCTGAGAGGCCTCGGCAGGCGACTGACCTTCTTTGAAAAATATACGTCCCCTACCTACCCAAC
>NC_051404.1:5246553-5246722 GCF_015228065.2 Penaeus monodon | reverse complement strand
AGTCAGCTTTACCTCAAGACTAAATTCGCGTATTTAAAGGAATATAAATAAAGATGAAGACAAAGACAAGAAAACTGACAATAGCAAGAAAAAAAGAGAAAAAAATGGTACAAACAGGAAAACAAGGAAAGAATGGAGAAAATGAAGAAGAAGCAAAGAAAGAAAAAGA
>NC_051404.1:5246275-5246529 GCF_015228065.2 Penaeus monodon | reverse complement strand
TGCTATGTATATGTAAACTTTTTTTTATATTATACTTACTATCTACTCAAATTTCGCCGAGGCATACGGACACCGACGCCAAGGCGCGAACGCCCTCGCCTTAAACTCAAAAGTTAAACAACGTAACGCTTAAACCTCTTGGGAACTTGTGGCCGAAATGATCACATTATGAAGGAAAACTTTTAGAGTGTTTTAATGAATTAATTAATAGGGCGCTACGCAAATGCACTGAGTGGTGTTAGGCTGAAAGGAGA
>NC_051404.1:5245557-5245985 GCF_015228065.2 Penaeus monodon | reverse complement strand
GCGCAAATCTAAGCAAACGCCAAAAATGCGAAAAGAAATTGGCAAACCAAGCCTCCTCATCTGCGAGATTCTGCACCAGCGAGACACGTGGCTCATCTCCGGGACAGATGCTACGCGGCATCATTCCGTACAAGAACAAAACATGGCTTCTTTAAGAAACTTTTTGCCTTTTTCTCTTCCCTAGTCTAAGAGGGAACGAAAAAAAATGGGAAGAAAGCGTAAATAAGCAAGAAAATAATAATGAAAAGGAATAATCATGGGGACGGCAAAGCTGCGCGTCACGTAATCAGCCTTTCCGCGGGACAGAATAACAGCACACTCACTCTCGCTCTCTTAAAAATCATGCCGTAAGTTCGGGATAAAACCGATTTCACGTTAAAGTACAAAGCAGCGGAAAGCGTGAGAGAGGATTTTGCTTATTTCCCCCC
>NC_051404.1:5245042-5245141 GCF_015228065.2 Penaeus monodon | reverse complement strand
ATCATCCATTTCTTATTACAACTACTCACGCGATATCCCTCTCCTCCATTTTCGAAAAGAATGTCTGATAACTCCTACTCCAACTCTCCTCCCGTCTCT
>NC_051404.1:5244145-5244982 GCF_015228065.2 Penaeus monodon | reverse complement strand
TCACTTCCCTCGTGAACCACTGGAAACATGCCAACAACTTTTTTTTTCTCTCTCTTTTTTTCCTATTTCTTTTTCGAGTGGGGATGGGGTAGAGGTAAGAGGGAGCAGGAGGGGATGTAGAGAAGGAAGAATGGATGGCAGAAAGGGAGAAAAGGGAGATGATAAAGCAGAGAGGGAGAAAAGGGAGATGATAAAGCAGAGAGGGAGAAAAGGGAGATGATAAAGCAGGACGGAGGAGAAGGGAGAGATTTTTAGAGGGAGAAGCACTAAGGGATAGAAGTGGGAGAGATAGTAAGGAGACGGGGGGGTGGGGGTGGAGTGGGAGAGGGGAAAGGAAGGAGGGGAGGAGGGGAAGGAAGAAGGGGAGGAAGGGGAAAGGGGAAGGAGGGGAGGAGGGGAAAAGGGGAAGGAAGGAGGGGAGGAGGGGGAGAGAAGAGGCAAGGAGGGAAGGAGGGCGAGAGGAGAAGGAAGAGGGAGAGGAGGGGGGGGAGGGGAAGGAAGGAGAGGAGGAGGGAGGAAGGGGAAGGAAGGAGGGGAGGGGGGGGGATCTCCGTGTTTTCTTCCAAGCTCGAAGACAACAATCACAAACCGGAAGCTGTAAGATCTAATCTTTTGCCTCGATGAACGGCTTAAAATATCATGAGATTTCGAATTTAAGTCGCTCCTGTTTTTGTATCGAAATTTCTGGCTCCACCGAGTATTTTGGGAGGCCTGAGATCGAGTAAAAGAAGGGACGGAGAACGAGGGAGAGACAATGGAAAGGGAAGAGCTGGAACAGAAAGGGGTAAGAGGAGGCAGAGAAGTGAGAGAATGAATAATAAACCCTTTTCTCTCTTT
>NC_051404.1:5243532-5243810 GCF_015228065.2 Penaeus monodon | reverse complement strand
TTTTGTGCCCGAGCGAATAATAATGCTGCAAAACGCACTAAAAAAATCTGCCGTGTTGTGTGTTTACCCTTCCCGCTCCCGACCCGAGCTGGTTAAAGCAAGTTAAGCGAAGTTACTTTGCAAATTTCTCCGTCACCTGCCTCTGTGAACGAACTCAAATTTAGATGTTCCCTTCGCTTTTTTTAATAAGAATATGTTGGATATTCGTGAATACTTTCGCGAAAAAAAATTGTATTTTCAGGAGTACGCGACCACACACTCGCACGAGCGCGCGCGCG
>NC_051404.1:5243095-5243311 GCF_015228065.2 Penaeus monodon | reverse complement strand
TGTGTATGTGTGCACCTTTGTAATACTCGTAAACTCGAATGAGTCACAAAATCACAGAAAATGTTGGTTAACTGATTCGGTGAAGCGCAAACCATAAAACACAGGAGTTTACAAGCCATTTATCAATCAGGAGATGATTTCAAAACGAAGAATGGAGTGATTTCATATTCATGTTTTAAAATCAGACAAGGATTATCCGGTTCGGTTCAGTTCGGC
>NC_051404.1:5242310-5242701 GCF_015228065.2 Penaeus monodon | reverse complement strand
CCGCGCGCGAAACCTGCACATCCCTCCCTTCTCCTCCGCGCGCTAACACGAGACACGCGCGGGCAGGTGCAGCTTGATTAAACCCGATGAAGCCGCGGGTTTCGGTTCATGAATTTGTATCACTTCGGGGTTATGAGCTTAAGCAATGTCTTATTGCACGCGCGGATAGCAAAGCCACACTTAATCGCTCCGTATTACTCTGCGACGTAGTTGAGTTCGCTTTTAGTGTCTGCATACACCTGTTTGCTTTCCCTGAATTCCCAGTTTTATTTTTCTTCCGGCATTAGGCAAATATTCGCTCGTCTTTTTGCGATCTGATTGTTTGAAGTGCTCTTGCTTGGGCGGAGGAGTCTATTTTGCGTCGCGTCGCTGCGAATAACGAAGACTCGTG
>NC_051404.1:5241610-5241882 GCF_015228065.2 Penaeus monodon | reverse complement strand
GTGCGCCGGGAAAACTCTACGGGCGCAACAGCCAGAGTTCAGTTAATATGCTTTTGATTCAGCAGCGGGCAACACAGGTAAAAGTCTTTTCTTCTCCCTGATACAATTAGAGAAAGAGAAAAAAGTGCAATTATCCTTTTCCGAGACAACTGCGCATTGCCCAAGCTACAATTACAATGTTTTCAAAAACAACTTAATTGCCATTATACACAATCCGGGTCGTTGGGACAGGATCGAGCGCCGTTGCTGGCTGCATTTCTAAAGGACCAGAG
>NC_051404.1:5240741-5241572 GCF_015228065.2 Penaeus monodon | reverse complement strand
TTCAATTTTATTAATGTGCACTGCTTATAACTATTGCAGAAAATTAAGAAAATATGAAACCTTTAAGAATAATGAAAATATACACGTTCTCTCTAGCTCTGACAGAAAGACAACGACTCGAGTGCTTGCAAAAATAAAACTTAAAACACTTTTGCTAGCGAAGATCTTGTGCATATTTGTTCTACAGGGAAAAGGACACCCGTTTGCCAAAAGTTTCTGCAAGTTTGCATTGGCTTCGTTCTTCTGGCTTTCATGAATATGGCGACAATCTGCTGACGCCACGAAATATTTGGAAGGCGAATGAGTTTTAGCGGCCGATAGTATAGGAATAAATAAACGCGATTCGGTTATGCTTTTTTGCACTGTTTTACTCCATAGTGTTCCCTGTTTCTGACTACTCTTATTGCTCTGCTCGATATTACGTAGTTGTCATAGTGTTTATCATTATACATTTTAATGCGTGTAAGTGCCATA
The DNA here is from genome assembly GCF_015228065.2 of Penaeus monodon. NCBI lineage: Eukaryota > Metazoa > Arthropoda > Malacostraca > Decapoda > Penaeidae > Penaeus > Penaeus monodon. The sequence goes on along the minus strand of NC_051404.1, from coordinate 5,241,098 downwards.
ATCCCGTTTTTATTACTAGTATCAATACCATACTCGTCATTAACATTACTACCATACTCATCCTGAACAACAACATTACTACTCTAATCAATTTCTAATATATGTACCAAGTAAATCTTTCGTCGAACCTTCCTCGCCATTATCATTACTCTTGCCATCACCATTATCCACAAACAGTATAGCAGCCGCGCCCCACGCCGGGCTAGGATTTCTCCTATCATTAACAGGCCCATCGAGGCGTTATCCTCTTGTGCAGCATTATCGGGGAGCGCTTCCGGTATCAGTGCGCCTGAATACTCTACTGTCTATTCACAGACACAGGACAGGGAGGGAGGGACCGAGGGTGACAAAAGGGGT
>NC_051404.1:5239962-5240166 GCF_015228065.2 Penaeus monodon | reverse complement strand
CCTCTTGCTTTATTACTGTTCAAGCCACGAAGCGTAGTTTAGTGCAAGGGATCGACCGCTGGCTCTTGACCCTGAGAGGCAGCACTTAAAAACCCGGCCAACTACGACAAGTACATTTGGAGAAAATTGTCTTGTCTCGCATCAGATATTCCAGTAATCTGGATTTTGCTTTATCTGCGTGTTCTGGCAATCGACGAGGTATCT
>NC_051404.1:5239203-5239446 GCF_015228065.2 Penaeus monodon | reverse complement strand
CTTTCCTTGCCGAGATTCGTCTTTGATCATTGAGAAGGATGAAAAACTTGGTACGTAAGGTATATTCCTTAAATCATTTTTTTTTATTACCATATAAATCAAAGTGACAGCTGATTTATCGTGTATAAGTTATACTTTCCTTGAAAATCGCATATCACCTGCTATATATCAGAGGAAAATGAGAAAGTAAAAATAGCTGCCTTGGGTTGCCAGATACATGAGAGGCAATCTGGATCGACTTAA
>NC_051404.1:5238650-5238853 GCF_015228065.2 Penaeus monodon | reverse complement strand
GAGGCGCGCCGTTCCCCCGGGAGAGACAACTCACACCTGGACCGAAGATGCAACATCCAGCTGCTTGCTATTCCGAGCTTTAACGGCTGCAATTTACTGCCCGAAAATGTCTGATATCATTCTTATGGATTGCCTTCACGTAAAAATAACTCATGTTGGAATTTATACACCTTAACGCCTGAACAACACATGCCAGCTTGGAA
>NC_051404.1:5237931-5238131 GCF_015228065.2 Penaeus monodon | reverse complement strand
AGGTCGAACCAGTATCAGTACTTGCGAAAATATTTATCTCTTCAATCTTAAACCTAAACTTCCAGCCGTCCAGCTTCATCATACAAGTTCATTTATACTTCGCAGGAAATATAGATAAAAACCTTTAAAAAACTAATATGAAGCAGAAACCATCAGAAAATTTGATAAAGACATGGAAAGGGGATAAACCATACAAAAAA
>NC_051404.1:5236475-5237548 GCF_015228065.2 Penaeus monodon | reverse complement strand
GTAGCTGCCAGGACCCCAGCGCAAAACACCACAGAATCGGCCTCTGCGTCACCGCCGCCTTATCTCAGGGAGCGAGACGGGAGATGAACGCTTCGAGGATTCTGTCTCAGGGAGCGAGACGGGAGATGAACGCTTCGAGGATTCTGTCTCAGGGAGCGAGACGGGAGATGAACGCTTCGAGGATTCTGTCTCAGGGAGCGAGACGGGAGATGAACGCTTCGAGGATTCTGTCTCAGGGAGCGAGACGGGAGATGAACGCTTCGAGGATTCTGTCTCAGCGAGCAAGACGGGAGATGAACGCTTCGAGGATTCTGTCTCAGGGAGCGAGACGGGAGATGAACGCTTCGAGGATTCTGTCTCAGGGAGCGAGACGGGAGATGAACGCTTCGAGGATTCTGTCTCAGGGAGTGAGACGGGAGATGAACGCTTCGAGGATTCTGTCTCAGGGAGCTTGAGGAAAAGTCTCTAGAACCCTCCCTGCGGATCCGTTGAAGGGAGTCTTTGCTTACAGGGTGAGCCAAGGGCGGATGTGGGTATGAGATAAATAGGGGATGTGGGTGGATGCGTGAGATGTGGGTAGGGAGTTGGGATACAGGATAGAGGTGGATAGGCGTGGAATAGTGGTTTGGGGGGTTGGGATAGGGATTAGGGTGGGTGGATGGGATGTGGATAAAACATTAGGATAGAGGACGAGAGTGGATGGATTGGATGTGGATAAAACATTAGGAGAGAAATGAGATGGATAGGATGAGGACAAAACATTAGGAGAGAAGATGATAGTGGACAGGAAAGGATGTAGAAAAAAACACTAGGATAGAAAATGATAGTGGATAGGACTGAATGTGGATAAAACATTAGGGTAGAAGATGAAAATGGATGAATGTGGAATGGTAAACTCAGAGCTGAAAAGGGGAGGTGAGGGAGGATGTGGCTGGGGGTTTAGCAGGGGGTAAGGGGTAAGGGAGGAGGGGTGAGGTGGATGTAAGTGGAGCTGCCTGTGCATAATTAGGTTTTGGAATTGGATTATGCAATCTGCCTATGCACTAACGTAATGTCTTCGAGGGAGTGTGAAC
>NC_051404.1:5235739-5235968 GCF_015228065.2 Penaeus monodon | reverse complement strand
AGCAACTGGAAACATTGTAAGTAAACTGTGGAGCATTTGCATTACCTTTTGCATAACAACCAGAACTTAATAGCCTTCAGCGCTGAATCACAGTTAGATAGTTGGAAACAACATTCAGATTTGCAATGTAAGGATTCTGCTTTGTGCAATGCGATGATCATGAAGCTTGCAAATCACCGAGTGAAAGAGGTGCAATCTGTTTTTGGACTGAGTCAGGAATTAATCTTCT
>NC_051404.1:5234376-5234698 GCF_015228065.2 Penaeus monodon | reverse complement strand
CTGATTAACTATTCTATACATAGAAACTATCGACATACAGCACAGGCATATATACAGTTACACTTCTTACGCCAGATGGACATAAAACAAGCGCGTGCGTGTGCATGTGTGCAATAATTCTTCCTCCTTTTCCTTTACATTTTCTAAGTTTAACGGCTGTTTTAAAATTCCAACTCGAATATTTTCCCTCCATCTTTGCTTGTTTCCTTTCCCTTCCTTTGATATTTTCGCTTTCATTTATTTTCCCTATTTCCCATTCTCTTTGCTTTCCTCAAGCTAATTCTCTCTGTCACTGCCATTTCTCTCGCCCTCCTTCCCTCTG
>NC_051404.1:5233555-5234135 GCF_015228065.2 Penaeus monodon | reverse complement strand
ACTTTCGTCCTCTTCCTTCTCTTTCTCTTTCACTCTCCTTTTTCCTCATCCGCATTTTCTCCCCCCTTCTTCCTCTCCTTCTCTCCATCTTCCCTTCCTCCCACTCTTCCCTTTATTCATTTCTCTTCCTTCTCTTCCTCCTCATCTTTCTTGTCTCCCTCTTTTACCACTTCCTCCTCACCAAACATCACCTCTTTCTCCTATTCCCTTTCTTCCCACCTCCTTCTCCTCGTCCTTTTCTTTTCACCTTCATTTTCCTCCTCTCCTTCTCTCCTTTCCTTTTTCCTCTTCCTTGCCTTCTTCTCCCCTTCCTCCTTCTCTCCTCCCGTTCTTCCATTCTTTCCATTTCCTCCCTTCTCCTCTTCCCCATACTTTCCATCTTCCCTCCTCCCGTTCTTCCATGCTTTCCATCTCCTTCCTTCTTCTCTTCCCCTTCTTTCCATCTCCCTTTTCTTCTCCCCCCCCTTTCCTCCCGCCCCTTCCTTCTCCTCATCTTTCCACTTCCCTTCAGCCTTGCTTCACCCACCCCGTCCTTCAAGAGGTAGCCACTTAACACGGGCGATAACCCTTCGTCTTTTCG
>NC_051404.1:5233314-5233422 GCF_015228065.2 Penaeus monodon | reverse complement strand
ACTCGCTCCTCCGTGTTATCGTTATCAACTTTCTCTTAATCATCAGCTCTGGCGATCACGTGAAGATAAGCCATGGTAGGCTGTGAAATATTACTGGGGAAGGGGCAA
>NC_051404.1:5232944-5233059 GCF_015228065.2 Penaeus monodon | reverse complement strand
AAAAGGCCAAAAGAAGCTCATTATCAAATGGATCGACTTCTATTACAAGTTGTGTTGCCTTCTCTTATTACTATCAATTACGCAATTAATGTAGAGCTCCCTGTCCCTTCTCTGG
>NC_051404.1:5232131-5232460 GCF_015228065.2 Penaeus monodon | reverse complement strand
CCAGAGCAATCCATAGGCCCCTTAAACACTGACAAGACATCCCAGAGTGCAAACCCTCCCTGAACACAAGGATCCGAGGTCAGAGTACATGCACAGCTCCTCATCAATCACACGAGTCGCATGTAAACACAGTTCCGGGCTGAGTGCGAGTTACACAGTCTTGCCTCAGTCCCTCTGTCTCATTCACCTGTTGACTCTCCATTGCGCGACGCCACAGAGCGCCTCTGCTGATGATCTTAATAACTGCAAATCTTTAAGGTATTTTCGAGAAAGGGGAGGAGAACACAGTTTTTTTTCCCAGATTTTTTAATCCTCTGTCTCTGTTCACT
>NC_051404.1:5232016-5232081 GCF_015228065.2 Penaeus monodon | reverse complement strand
GGCTGCCACCTTCTGCCTGTATGCATATGTTTACCCTTTTATATCTATTCTCTCACTGTTTTGGT
>NC_051404.1:5231576-5231771 GCF_015228065.2 Penaeus monodon | reverse complement strand
TAAGTCTTTTCCGCGGGTCGAGGCCGAGGTATGCCGCTCCTCGCCTCGGCCGCGTCCGGGAGGAGCGCTGCGCCGAACCTCAACAAGCCCCTTAAAGTAACTCAGTGGAATACCAACAGACACTTTATAGCGACGTGTATTGGGGGAGCTCGTGTTTCCTGCCCGTTCGCCGTGTTCCTTGAGATTTCTGAGGTG
>NC_051404.1:5231178-5231488 GCF_015228065.2 Penaeus monodon | reverse complement strand
GCATAAGTAAACAAGGAGGAATGTCGCGTGCCTGGTGAGTGGCCTCACCCTTCCTTTCGGATATTCAACTGTTGGGAGTTTACTTGCTTCCTTGGACATATTTGTGTATCTCCCCTCTCTCCCCTCCCCCTCCCTACTCCTCCCTTTTCTTCTACTCCCCCCTCCCTCTTTCTTCTACTCCCCCCACCTTTTCTTACTACCCCTCTCCCTCCTCTACATTTCCTCACCCTCTCGCCTCTCCTCTCCCTCACCTCCCTCCCACCCCTCCTCTTCCCCATCCCAGCTCCACGTATTTCCCTCGCCCCCTTCA
>NC_051404.1:5231030-5231147 GCF_015228065.2 Penaeus monodon | reverse complement strand
TCCGCCCTCATTCAGTTCAGTCAAATCCCCATCCTTCGCTCCCTTTCCCCAGTTGGCACTTCCTCCTCTCATCGCCAATCGAAGTGTGAGGATTTTAAAAGCTCCACCCGTCTCGCA
>NC_051404.1:5230871-5230960 GCF_015228065.2 Penaeus monodon | reverse complement strand
GCCGCTGCCGCCACCTGCAGGGCCGTTTGATTACTCCTCCGATGAACGAGATTAACTTCCTTCCACCTGCTGTACATTGATCGAGAGAG
>NC_051404.1:5229703-5229878 GCF_015228065.2 Penaeus monodon | reverse complement strand
AAGGCGCAGATAAACACAGAGCGAATACTATGAGCACAAAGCACTGCAAGCAGAGCGTCTCTCTCCCATCCTCAGACGAACAAACAACACTGCTTTTGCATTAAGTTCCCTGTTTTATTACCGTTGGTTATCACTCCATTCAACCCTTGCATGAACACTGGTGATGAAAAGGACG
>NC_051404.1:5229386-5229660 GCF_015228065.2 Penaeus monodon | reverse complement strand
GTCTTAGAGAGAAAGTGGATATCAAATTTGGAGACGAGAGTTCATTTTAACTCCGACTTCGGGAAGGGAGTTCAAATGAAAGGGAGATTGAGAGAAAAAATTCTTATATTCCATTTGCAGTGTTGACTGTTGAGGTTGAATGGGATGGGATGTAACTTTTGGATCACGCGGGGAATATTTCATTTGGCTTTTGTCTTTTTTTTATATATCCCTGTCTTTCGGAGGAGAGGGGGCCACGATTTCCATATGCTTCAATCCCTACAGTGAAAATGGT
>NC_051404.1:5228526-5228897 GCF_015228065.2 Penaeus monodon | reverse complement strand
ATACACATACATATCTCACGCACTACTGGAATTATACAATTTACACTAAGATAATACAATTTACATAAGGATTATCTCTATTGTCAATACGACATATCTTTCGCGCTGTTTAAATTATACAATATACATGAAGATAATATAACTCGCATTGAGATTATCTCTATTGTCAATACGACAGCTCTCATGGCGACTATATGTTCTTAACATAGCTGTGAATTTTTTAATGGCCGCAAAAAGCATGACAAGAAAAAATGTACACACGCATAACCCCTTTTAACCTTTCTTTTAATTACTGATAAAGAAAATAAACGACTTCAGAAACTTTAATAATATTTCTCGTTTGTAAGCAAATCAGCAGGTAATTGAACAAA
>NC_051404.1:5228241-5228318 GCF_015228065.2 Penaeus monodon | reverse complement strand
ACTTTAAAAATAATAAAAAATAAATAAAATGTGAAGATAGCCGTATATGGTTGGGGGTCCCATTAGCAAGCACTAGC
>NC_051404.1:5228059-5228182 GCF_015228065.2 Penaeus monodon | reverse complement strand
TCATGCTGGGGTCGTCCTTTAAAAGTAAATGACTTCCGCGTTGTTATATCTTAAGCTTGTTCAATCCGCAGGAGGGGAGCAATGCTATTAGCACTGCGATTGTGTGTTGGAATCTGTTAAGGC
>NC_051404.1:5227150-5227359 GCF_015228065.2 Penaeus monodon | reverse complement strand
GCCACCACCCACGAGTCACATACATATTAACAAACCCACGCAAAAAAAGTCAGGCCCATTTGAATTCAAATTCCAGACTCTCACCAAGAGCAACACCCACCGAGTCAAAGTTAGCTTGAAACACAAAAGGAGAAATCTTAATCTTTATTTTCGCAATGAAAAATTCGTTTGTCTCATGAGATGCTCCCTGCCAGCTTCCTAATTGTTGT
>NC_051404.1:5225690-5225821 GCF_015228065.2 Penaeus monodon | reverse complement strand
CGAGGCCGCCGCGTCCGCTAACAACCTCCTCCAGCGGCGACCCCGGAGGATAAGGCTGGAAAACCCTCTTACGAAGCCGCGCGCCGCCGTGATCCCGTTATAATGAGGGGCATCCTTAACGCCGACGCGCG
>NC_051404.1:5224710-5224992 GCF_015228065.2 Penaeus monodon | reverse complement strand
GGCAAACGCTCTTTCCCTTCCCACGCCCGCGACCTTCCCACCAGCTCCGTTTCCCCCCCGCCAGAGCCCGATTTCGACGACAATTACGCCCACGCTTCGCCTGTCTTACCATCACAACACCGCCCACGTATGGAATGAGATCAGGGGAGGAGGAGGAAAATGAGGGGGGGAGGGGGGAATAGGGAAGGGGAGGGAAGAGGAGTGAATGGGAGAAATAACAAGGATAATAATATCGCAATAGGAAGGGAAAATTGGATTGGAAAAGTAAGAAGGTTGAAAGCT
>NC_051404.1:5223494-5223997 GCF_015228065.2 Penaeus monodon | reverse complement strand
CGAAGTGTAACATTCGTCCGAAAGATGGCGCTCCCTCTCCTTCGCCTTTGAGGTCGTGTAAATAAACCTAAGCCAAGCTTTTCTCTCCCCATTCTCCCTTATTCTGGACGCGGGTCACAGCTGTACGAAACGAACAAAACGTCAGATTGTAGGTCGAAAACGATGACCAAACCCTGTGTGGTTATCTACGCTTCTACGAGAAGCGTTTCGTTATTTCAACGATGGACGTAAAGACATTTGACACAGGATAAGAACAGACAATATTCCGTGAAGAGTAAACTGTATGTCTTCATATCCGTTAGTGAATATTGCGTTACTGAATTTCAACCAACGCATATGCATGTTTTTAAACCGCTAGAAATCTCGATATAATCGTGTTCCTTCTCATTCCTTGGCATGTGCGCAGTTGGGCAGGATATCTGATATTCAATTGTGCAATTCTGTCGAAAATATAAATTCCAGATTATATCATCTAAAAATATGTTTATCATTTACCTGTGCGT
>NC_051404.1:5223269-5223354 GCF_015228065.2 Penaeus monodon | reverse complement strand
ACAAGTTGTTTTCATAATACTCTTCTTTGACATTCTCTCCTCGCTCACCTTCTTCCTTATCCTCCGCGCGCTCCCTCTTTCTTTA
>NC_051404.1:5223054-5223172 GCF_015228065.2 Penaeus monodon | reverse complement strand
ACAATAACTCCCTCGCGTCCTCCACGGCTTTGTCCTGTCCAGTCTACGCCTCGTCTTCCGTCAGTCTCCTCCGCGTGTTATGGACTCTGATGTCCGTCCTCTTTGTCCCCTCCCATAT
>NC_051404.1:5221689-5222993 GCF_015228065.2 Penaeus monodon | reverse complement strand
ACAATAACCCCCTTCGGCCTCGCCAGTCCCCACACGTGTTAAAAACTCCCCTTCCTTCTCTCTTCTTTCTCATTACTTTCTTTTTTCCTCTTCACCTTCATTTTCTCCCCCACTGCCACGTCTTCTTCGGGCCTCGTTCCGTCCACCTTACAAATCGTCTCCTTCCATTCCTCCCACGTGTTAGTCTCCCTTGTCGTCTCGCCCAAACAAGACACGAGGCAGGCCGACCTCCTTGGCCCTTGATGGCTCGTATGCTTACAAGTGGCCCTGTGGAACCTTTAATATGGGATCGTATTCTCCGCGGATGGTACGGAAACTGTTTCAAGATCTAATTAGATTATTTTAAGGAAAATAACGGGTTCAAGGAGACTGTTTGAAACGAAAGATTTTATACTTCAATCGTTCCTTTCTTTTAGGATGACGTTTTCATTATCATCATTGTTTTGTTTATCTAATATTGCTTATCTGCTGTTGTCCTTTTTTCAGGGAGGTTGTCCTCTACTTCTGTTTCAAGATCTAACTAGATTATTTTAAGGAAAATAACTGGTTCAAGGAGCCCGGCATCATTTACACTCTTTCACCATTACTTACATTAATGTGTCTTGTAAAATAGAAGCTTATAAACAGAGCGTTAGACCAAGTGTCACCATATAATACACGTTTTGTTTAACCATTATATTATTGTTTTTCATTTCAAAATGACTAATAAATTTTGCGCTCTGGTGACCATTTTATGCATCAATTAGTCTTTTTATGCCATTTTAAGCTTCAAATGATATTTGAAAATGTTGTGATATACATCTGAAAGAATATGACTCAAAATTGTTTCTACAAAATTGCGTGAAACCTGAAAATTTCATTTTAATCATACATGCTGTTCCTCTCATTAGCTGACCATCACCATTATATATTTTTTTCCATAACAATAATAGTTATGAATGCCATCAATGCTCACCACTAACAAGATACACACGTCCTTAGTACTCTTCTTCACTCTCATGATTCCCTTGCACTCAGTGACATTCACTGGAATCGCACTCACGCGTTCCCTTCTCCTTCCTCAGAGGCGGCATGTGAGAACCTCGTTTCCGCTGATGACGTAATGGGACAGGCCAATGATGACGTAATGGACTATGTCTACGTCACGGTTCGCGATGACGTAATGGTCGCTTGACACGTCCTCCAGCAGCCGCCACAAGCACCGCCCACTGCCCCTGCCTCGCCACGCCCCCGTCATGCGGGTGGCGGGCACCAGGGGCAAGAGGAGGGTGGTCTCTCTCCTGCTGGTGCTCCTGCTAGCTCAC
>NC_051404.1:5221230-5221655 GCF_015228065.2 Penaeus monodon | reverse complement strand
GGCCGGACCCCCAGCCGCCCTTACCGCCCCCTGCTGACCAAGCGCCGCCCCCGCTGCCGCACACGAGGATCGAAGGTGCGGTCTTCTCTTTTCTCTAGTTCCATCCGTCTCTCCCTTTCTTAATTTATATTTTGGACACTACCTTTCTCAAAAATCACTCATGTTTCATGTTCGCGTTTACCCGCTCTCTTTATAAATGCATTTCCAATCATATTAATATGCACTCTTACCTAACTCGAAGGTACAGTACACAATACACTTTCTAAAGTCGAAAAAATAAGATCTTTTTTTGTATATATACATCGTGAAACAGATCAGAAATGATCTAGTAGCTCAGAATCCACTGGATACTAGATGTTATCTTTCTAAGTGTCACTGTTTAGTCTAGGTCATCTTTATTTTGCACGCTCTGAATATAGCAATAC
>NC_051404.1:5221130-5221201 GCF_015228065.2 Penaeus monodon | reverse complement strand
GCTGCGAGTGCTTCTTCCCCGGGGCATAAAACACCAATGTATTCTAATCTTTCCGGGGGAAAAAAAAAATC
>NC_051404.1:5220444-5221073 GCF_015228065.2 Penaeus monodon | reverse complement strand
CGGTAAAAATGCGATTACGCTTTCACCTCTGCCACGACTTAATCCGTCACGACCGATGATGACGCAAAGGACTTATCTCCAAATAATTCATTTCCAAGTAACTCATTTCTGAAGCGAAGAATTTCCAAAACGTAAACTTTTTAATATTTAATTTCATTCTCCAAATGTCTAACTTCCACATGTTTGACTTCAAAGACGGAAGAACATCATGACTTCCTATAATTATACAGTGCGTTTAGGTACACTTAGTGATCAAAATTCAAAATTAAAACATAAAAGGATACGAACATCCTATAAAAATGATAAGGACTATAATAAGGAATAAAATAAAGCGAGATAATACCTTAACGCAAAGTTAAATGACTAAAATCTATAAATAAAAATATATATCATAGCTTAACACCGCCAGCCATATTCTGTATTGTGACGTCACAATAGTCTTTCTAATAAACTCCTGATAAGACATTTTTGAAGCTCTTATCTCAGTTTGCTTTATTTACCGTTTTTTTTTCTTCTTTTTCGCCTTTATTAACTTATTTAGAAAGTGATTTATTACTTTATTAATCCATTTTTTCCGTATCTTTTATGGTTATTATCATTCGTTATTGCACATACAGTAGAGAGAAGGG
>NC_051404.1:5219845-5219959 GCF_015228065.2 Penaeus monodon | reverse complement strand
TCTGTACCTCAACACCTCCACTGCAAATATTACCTCGTGAAGTGCACTGGGATTGCCTGAGATTTATAGCGGGCTAATATAGGGATTTACGCGATAAATATCCGAGTTATTTTT
>NC_051404.1:5219603-5219716 GCF_015228065.2 Penaeus monodon | reverse complement strand
TTGGAGAATGGATGGGAGATGTAAAAAGGATATGATAAAGAAGAGGGGTGCCCGTCAGTGAGTAAAACTGAGTCACAGCCAAACAAACAAACACGCAAATGCGCGAACTGACC
>NC_051404.1:5219251-5219503 GCF_015228065.2 Penaeus monodon | reverse complement strand
TATGTAGATGCGCGTGCGCGTGTATATGTGTGTGGCGGGGGAGGAGGGTTAAATGCGAGTGTGCCTGAGCGAATGAAAAATAAATCCACACGATTGATGGAACTGGAATATGGGAATTTGAGATTTTCCACTGTTATTCCCGGATTGAATCACATTTTTGTAATAAGGGATTAAATGCGAACCCAATAGGATATACAGAGATACCCATTCAAGGTGATGGAATAAATGCTTTGTTATTTCAACACTATTATT
>NC_051404.1:5218221-5218840 GCF_015228065.2 Penaeus monodon | reverse complement strand
GAAGGGGAGGAGGGGGCAAGCACATGACTTGTTTCCCGACGATAAGTTTTAGTCACACCAGTATCAAATACCATTTATCTCAGATAGTTTCCCAGAAGAGATAATCCGTCCTTCTAAGAACTGGCGCTGACAGTGAGATCAGTCGAACGTCCCCTGTGCCCCTGTTCACAATTAACAAACAACTACCTGGCTAAACCTCTGCTCACCTGCCTGTCCCGACACGGCATCCTACAGCCTCATTAAGGAGCGGCTCTAAATTGACGCTCGGACGAACCTCCTCCTTGCTGGCCCACGTTTTCTCCCTGAAAAGTCCCTTAAAAAATGGCGTAAATCCACACGTCGCAACACTTTTTCATTCGATTTATTTTCTCTACCATATTCAACCATGAATTGGTCCCTATGTATTTGCTTCCCATCCCTTTTCCCTTTCTTTTTCTCGCCCCTTCTCCGCCGTGAGAAATATCGTTTGAATCCATTTTGACGCAAAAGCGATCCCTGGTCACTTCGTTAGGTTGTGTTCCCGCCTGGCGTTCTGAAGACGCAAGTTTTTTTTTCTCTCTGGAAAGTCCCCCTAATAAGATCTTTTAAATATATACACACACGCCCGAAGGGATATATA
>NC_051404.1:5217253-5218131 GCF_015228065.2 Penaeus monodon | reverse complement strand
ATACATTATACACAGCAAGCAAACACCTAAAATTTTCAATTGAATCACAAACATTCGCCTGATGAAGCAGCAAAGTCTCCTGGGATCTTCACGTGGGGATTGATCACTTTCGGTGAGACCTTGGCCTCGGCTCAGTAATTAGCCTTCTATTGATCAAGGTTTTTCCTCAAGATTCTCCGGCTCTTGCAACAGACACAAAGCCTGACAGGATGTTATGCCCTTTCCCTTCGCTGTGCCTCTTTAACAACAGTTCGAAATATCTAATGACTTTTTTTTAATGTCACATCGGTGATTAGTAGCTAAGAATTACTCTAAATCAGAACTAATTATCAAACTGAGTAAATACGGTAATAATCAATGATAAAAGGATATCCCAAACCAGATCTTCCCGAAACCTAGAAGTTCAACCATCTCTCCAAATTTTCTTTCATAATTTATTCCCTTTCAATAAACCATTCGTTGCAATGACTCTCTCATTAAAATAGTTTGTAAAAAAAAAACTACTCTCAGCCTTAGGAACCTTCGGATGCTATAATCATAAAACGCAGTACTGCTTTTCTCGCGGTATATATTTCCCGTAAATACATACAGCAATCTTTGCTACACTTAGTAATTCCCTTGTTTATCACGTCTTCTCTCCATCCTCGGTTTATCGTCGTCCACCCTGTCTTCGTAAATCGTGCGTCTTTTGTTTCGGGAATCGTCAGCTGTATTCGCAGTTCTCTTTAGCGCAGCATTTTTCCCTCCCCAAATGGAGCTCCGAACCCATTTTTCGTTCGCGTCCGGCCGCGGTTCGTTCGCTTCGAATCCGTGGTTCGATCGCTCGAGTGATCGAACGTTGCTTTTTTTTGCGTTCACCTGAGCTTCTTCGTACGTTC
>NC_051404.1:5216952-5217225 GCF_015228065.2 Penaeus monodon | reverse complement strand
AACAAGAACATGTTCGGTAATGAGAGAGCGGAGGAACAGGTGAAGCGACTGATCGTACAAACAGAACAGAGCGACAGCACCTTATCGAGTTGTAAATCCGGCGAGGCAAATAAAGGTGTCTGTGGGAGAAGACGCGAGGATCTCCTCGAAGATAAAGGTTTTTAGGAGTCCTTTCTCCTGCAAAAGACATTTGCTTGCTCGTTTTACACGGGCAGTTTGAGTTATAGTAAAATGCATTTTTACTTGGTAATTGCTTGTTGTACGCTAATTTAA
>NC_051404.1:5216679-5216890 GCF_015228065.2 Penaeus monodon | reverse complement strand
TCGAATACCGCAAACCATCTATTTCGCATTGGTGACCTGACTTAGGAAAGAGTGAGGCAAGAGTGAAGCATAAGTGTTTGCTTCAGCCGGGGACACGCTTTCCGAGAAATCACTGACCCTGTTCCAAGTCTCCCCGGGAAGCAAAGGTTAATGGCGACCCGGCGCTGGTGTCACTTCCCAATGTGGCACTCCGGTCGCTGCCTCATCTTGG
>NC_051404.1:5215708-5215986 GCF_015228065.2 Penaeus monodon | reverse complement strand
TTCCCGTTTATCATTACTGTCACTTAATCCCTTTCCTTCTTCCCATTTCATCCTAAACCGCCAGTCTCTCCTGTGAGGCCTATCCTCCCTTGTTCAGTACACTATCGGACGCACGCCATCCATTAGTCATTTGTTCGCCGTATCCCACTTTCCCGCGCAAAAGCCGGCGTCCTTCCTTCCGGAAAAAAAAGAGTCTCTCCGCGCGCAAAGAAACTGAAACTGGATTTCTATTGTGAAGCGACAAACCGTTTGATTTAATCGTGCTCATTAGTGAAAGA
>NC_051404.1:5214858-5215450 GCF_015228065.2 Penaeus monodon | reverse complement strand
CTCGCAGAGGTGTTTGTCGCCTGCGTTGTTTCATTCGAGAGTCATTTCACGGAAAAGCGTTACTCTGAGTGACTGGCGAGGAGCGGGACAAGGGGAGGGAGGCACGGAGAGGAAGGGCCATTGGGGTGTGATCTGATATTACTGAAGGGCTTTTCAGTGCTTGCTGGTGCTTTTATCTTGCGCTGTAGCAGGACGGTTTTTTTTTCTTTCTTTCTTTTTCAAATTCATGGTTGGTATATCCGTTGTCACTGCTGCCATCGCTCGCACATAATTACAATTATTGTTCTTCTCTTCATTTCATTGTCCACACTTCACCACGATTCCTCCCAGCCCTGCCAACCCCACGACCCAACACCTTCACAGGACAACTAACAGCCAGCCAGAACCTTTTCCAACTCGCTCCCACCGAATCCTGTTGCAGGCACGCCCGATCGAAGCGACTCGCCGTGTGAGGGCGTGGGAGAGGGTCACCCGCGGGCGTGGCAGCCGGTGTACACGGTGGTCATCGACGCCGGCGCCACGGCCACGCGCCTACATATCTTTTCTTTCCTCAGGTGCTGCATAGGTAAGTCTGGCCGCTTGCTCTGTCAGT
>NC_051404.1:5214298-5214380 GCF_015228065.2 Penaeus monodon | reverse complement strand
ATTTCATAAACTATACAGATGATTTTCGCATTATTAATGAAAAATACGGAATGGAGCCCACACTGCTGATGACAGAAACAAT
>NC_051404.1:5213836-5214232 GCF_015228065.2 Penaeus monodon | reverse complement strand
GTAAAAACATATTTTTGAACCTCATTATAACTGCCTCTCCCACTCTCCCCCCCAAAAAAATATTTCTGCTCCAACATTTCCCATATTACTTTACCTTTTCAATATCCCTTTTTTTTGACGTCCATATCCTCCTGTAAACCGAAACGCCCACCTCCCCCCCCCCCCAAAAAAAAAGGCCTGGCAGCTCGACTAGAAAAGAGAAACCGAAAAGCATTAAGAGCATCCGCTTTCATACTGAAGTCCGAAGTGCCATTAATCTCTCGCGAAAGTGTGGCAAAAAGTGTCGCATACCAATGGTACTGCGCCGCTAAATTGCTCACCAAAGAACTTGCATAATTCATCAGATGCATAATTCACATTTTCAGTGTCCCCCTCCCTGCAACACCCCCCCCCCCT
>NC_051404.1:5213731-5213819 GCF_015228065.2 Penaeus monodon | reverse complement strand
TCACTCACCCCCATCTCGATTTTACCCTATCATTTCCCCTTCACTTCCCCTCCTTCCCCTCCCCAGGCTCAGATTTCACCAACCCATA
>NC_051404.1:5212206-5213327 GCF_015228065.2 Penaeus monodon | reverse complement strand
TTCCTCTACAACTGCACCGGACGTGTTCACAAGCCCGGTTTCATATCCTTTTAATCTTGAGTAATTATAGAGATGATAATTCCAACCTCGGATGAAACCACATTTATTGGCGGTGACGTCGCTCGCGTTTACACTGGTCGGGGATCCTTTGCCGGGGAAATTTAATTAAGCGTTCGATCAAGCGTGTGTCTGGCTATCGGCGGCGCGTACCTGCAGCGCTGACTTCCTGACTTTGTGACTTCGATTTGGCTCTGTGACTTCGACTGGTCTGTTACTTAGAGACTTAGCTTGATTGGAGAATTAGGGACCTCGACTGATATGCGAATTAGGGACTTAAATTGATCTGCGAATTAGGGACTTAAACTGATATGCGAATAAGAGACTTCAATTGATTTGTGAATTAGAGACTTAAATTGATTTGGGGCCGAGTGACTTGAACTGATTTCGGACTTACGGATTTTAATGATACGTGACAAGGAACTTGAGTTGTGAGCTGGCGGTTTAACTGATGGTACACTTTGTCACTTCGAGTTGATTTGCGGACTTAGGAACTTAGGTTTATGCGGCTCAGAGACAACCTTCCTCTCTTAATTGTTTGTACTAGTTTACGACTTCTTGTACTGATTTGTGAATTAGGAACTTTAAACGGTTCACGATTTAGCGACTAATTCCGATAAAAAAGGTACCCAAACTATTACAAATCACGCATTCTCTGTTGCAAAAAAAAGCATTCTCACTTGCAACAAAAAAGCATTCTCACTTGCAACAAAAAAAGCATTCTCACTTGCAACAAAAAAAGCATTCTCCCTTGCAACAAAAAGCGCATAAAGCTTGAAACGCCGCTTAAACCCAAAGCTCAAGCTACGGACATAGAACGTAAGAAATGCAGATAAGCAAAAGACGGCTTTCTTGTCGCGCCATTTTCGCACTGAGAGTAGCATCTTCGCGGATACTTGCTAATCGCGATTTCTTTTTTACGGATTCTCTCGTTCGCTCTGTTGTTATTGTTGTGTTCGTAGCTGTGATAAATCCCGGGTTTGTAAAGGAAGGAAAACTGGTGTATCGCGGGATGAATTGACATTTTGGTAGGTGGTCAGGAGGTGTGGATATATTATGCGATG
>NC_051404.1:5210837-5211020 GCF_015228065.2 Penaeus monodon | reverse complement strand
TTTTTTTTTTTTTTACCCTCTATACTTTTTTAATATCTCGCCACACGCCATACCGATATATTGCATCCGGAGCCAATATTTTCTTTTCCTTCACTTTTCCTGTTAGCAGCAGTCATACAATGCACTATAATTTGAAGTGGAACGGTCCATATGTGGATGCTAATATACACGAGCGAAAGGAAA
>NC_051404.1:5210185-5210263 GCF_015228065.2 Penaeus monodon | reverse complement strand
AAGAAACTTCGTTATCAAATGGAACGAGTTCGCTAACAAGGTCTGTTGCATTCTTATATTGCTGTCAGTGTGTTTGGT
>NC_051404.1:5208753-5209697 GCF_015228065.2 Penaeus monodon | reverse complement strand
CGTACTGTATTTTTGTGTCTGTATTTATTGATCATAACAACAGGCACACGGCGGCGGCCAGAATCCCAGGCTAAAGCCTTGCTAACCCGACCTCCCTCTCCCGCCAGATAACACGTTCCTGCTGCAGAAGGAAGATTACTTCCAGGTCGATGACAGTCTTATGAATTACGTCTACACTTCCCACCAGGTGAGTCTAGCAGCCGGATTTGCGCCTCCGAATGCGCGAGCGAGTGAATGGATGTCGCGGCGTGTGCGTGCAGCGTCCACGCTCACAGGTTCGCTATACATCCATATCGTGTGCACCTCCTTGCTCGCTATACACTCATATCGTGAGTGTAAAGCGTATGCACCTCATATCGTGTGCACCTTCTTGCTCGCTCTCCATCCCTATCGTGTGCACCTCTTTGCTCGCTCTCCATCCCTATCGTGTGCACCTCCTTGCTCGCCCTCCATTCATATCGCGGTGCACACACCGGCCCTTCAAGAGCGCCATTATTCTCGTTCGCCAATCATGCTGCAACGAGGGCGAGACACGAGCGGCCGATCAATCGCATCAGTCGGCGAGCGGCGAGGGAGCGAACCGGGCCGACGGGAGGGACGCCGACGAGAGGGACGCCGACGGGAGGGACGCCTATGAGAGGGACGCCGACGGGAGGGACGCCGACGGGAGGGACGCCGACGGGAGGGACGCCGACGGGAGGGACGCCGACGTGAGGGACGCCGACGCCTACTTCGCTCCCCCGGACACTCACGGCTCCTCGTCGGACGCGCGGACGCGGATCGACTCCCTCGCTCGACGGCGGAGATCACGGGTCACGGACGGCGCCGGCGGGGCTGGGCCTTCGCCTTCCCGTTTCGCTTTCTGTTCCCGGGATGGCTTCTTTGGCGGGGGAACGTTTGCCGAGAAAAGGCGGTATGGAGAGATGTGGATGCAAATATATTAG
>NC_051404.1:5207751-5208012 GCF_015228065.2 Penaeus monodon | reverse complement strand
CGGAACCCAGATATAACCAGCAAAACTCGCCATCACCTGTTCATCCTCGGTCACCCGTGTCATAAATACATCAGGACCTGATTAAGTGCGAGGCGGGGAATCCTTTCGTGTGAACGCCAGTGCCACTTTGGGCGCCCCTCCCCCCGGCCCGCACCGCCACGGCACATCAATCTGCCTGGATCCTCGAGCTAAAAGGAAAGAGATATAAAGCGCAAGGAAGACGAGACTGCGAAAGAAGGGAATGGAGAAAATGAGAGAGTC
>NC_051404.1:5207415-5207484 GCF_015228065.2 Penaeus monodon | reverse complement strand
GAGCCAGCATGAGAAAGTAAAAGAATGGCCTCCCTTTTTCTCTCTTTGTCTCCGCCGTTATTCCTTGTT
>NC_051404.1:5206602-5207380 GCF_015228065.2 Penaeus monodon | reverse complement strand
ATTTGCTTTCATGGTGTCTCATTTTTTTGGGTTTACCTTAAGTGGAGTCTTCGACCCTTTGTTTCATTTGATATCGCGCGATTCCCGTGCCTGCCTTTGCTTTTTTCCCTGTTTCCCCGCAAGGGGAGCTGCGAGGGCTGCCTTTTTTCGCCCGGAAATTTCCTTTTATATAATCTCTCTCTGCAGTAGCGTTACAAAAAGGGGTAGTTATAACAACTACAAAAAAGAAAGGGGAGAAAAAAAAAAACGAATGAGTAATAATGACGTTGCTAGTAACAATGTTTGTAGTGTTGTTGATAAGGTTAATATTTGGAATGATAGTAGTACGTATCTTTTTGGTTTAATTTGTAAAATATTTTCTAGTGATGGAGAAAAAAATGTTTTGCCACAAGTCAGCGTGCAGCTCGGGACAAAAAAGAACACAAACAGTGACCATGACAAAAAAAAAGACGACACAACTAAACCGAAAACAAACAAGGCAGAGCGACAATCGAGTGCCTTTCGCCCCAGTGGCATCGCAGCTAATGAACTCTCGCGGATATGAATGGAGACACGCGAGGCGAGTCCCCCTAATGCCACAACACCGGCTTGAGCCCTTGAGTGCTCAACGAGCGAGGAACACGAGGTGTAAAGTCACGTCTAATCACACGTTCCCTCGCAACACCCCGGTTTTGAGTTACGTCGCCTCGAGGGCAGCGGGAGCCCCAAACTCCCCCCCCCACGAGCACGCTTTCCCCTCGGAGAGGGAGGTGCAGCACTATGACAGGCCTCGGGCCCT
>NC_051404.1:5206225-5206492 GCF_015228065.2 Penaeus monodon | reverse complement strand
ACTCGGTCGGCCCCCGCAACGCCAGCGTCTGTGTCTTCTCGAAGACCAAGAGGTTTTACGGCCTCCTGCTCCCGTGATGGCTCGGCCTCATCGCGGTAAAACGACGCTTGTTGGGCAGAGTATCAGGTGGTGAGCTAACATAACACGCTTTGCATGATTAATCCACCTAATAGGTGTAAACTGACGAGGCAGTTATGTCATGCAAGTGAACCTTTTGAAAAAATTTTCCGTTTCACCACACACCACCCACAATCACAACACATAAAA
>NC_051404.1:5204702-5204909 GCF_015228065.2 Penaeus monodon | reverse complement strand
CAGTCCGTGTTCCTTTGCCCGCAGATCCGTGAGTTGCTGCTGCCCCTCCTGCGCAACGCCCGGGACCTCGTGCCCCCGAAGTACCAGCAGCACACGCCCCTCCTGCTGCGCGCGACGCCCTCGCTGCGCCTCCTGCCGCGCATCCACGCCACCAGGCTCATCCACAGGGTCAGTCGCTGGGGCCGAGGGAGGTGTAGCTGACGATGC
>NC_051404.1:5204089-5204469 GCF_015228065.2 Penaeus monodon | reverse complement strand
TATGTTCCCTTCTCCCCCCCCCCGTAACCTCCCCCCATATCCTTCTCTCACCCTTTCTCTTCCTCTCCCCCGTCTGCCGCTCTCCTCACCCCTCTCTCACCCTCTCCTTTCATCACCCTTTCCCCTTATCCCTATCCTTATTACCCATACCCTCTCTCACCCCCTTTTCCCTATCCTTCTACGCCTCTCTCATACATTTCTTTTCCTTCCTGTTCCTCCTCTTCTTTTCCCTGTCTCCCCCTTTTCCCTCCCTACCCCCTCCCCTCTTACTTTTCCTCCCTTTCTCCTTCCCCCTTTCTCTTCTCTCTCTCCCTTTCATCTCCTTTCTCCCCTCTTCTTCCATCGCCCGCTTCCCCTTCTCTCTTCCCTTCTTCCCTTCC
>NC_051404.1:5203540-5204002 GCF_015228065.2 Penaeus monodon | reverse complement strand
CTTATCCCCTTATCCCTTATCCCTTTTTCCCTTTTCCCTCCCCCTCTTTCCCCTTCTCCTCCTCCTCTCTCCCACTTTTACCCCTCTCTCTATCGCCTTCCCCCCTCCCCCCTCCTCCTCCCCTCCTCGTCCCACATCCTCTTCCCCCTCCTCCCCTCCTCCCCCCACATCCCCTTTTCCTCCCCCCATCCTGCTCCCTTCCTCCCCCACATCCCCATCCTCCTCCCCCCACATCCTCTTCCCCCTTCCCCCTCCTCCCCCCACATCCCCTTCCTCCTCCCCCCACATCCTCTTCCCCCTCCTCCCCCCCAGGCGCGGACCATCGTGTCGCGGTCGCCGTTCCTGGTGAAGAGCGACCACGTGACCATCATGGCCGGACACGACGAGGCGGCGGATCTCTGGCTGGCGGCGAACTTCCTTACCGGTAGGTTGTTTGGGAAAGAGATGGATCGTTTCCCGTCC
>NC_051404.1:5202287-5202835 GCF_015228065.2 Penaeus monodon | reverse complement strand
AAATCTTATTAACCGTCAAAGAAATGTCTACCTTTTCCTTTCATACATCGCCTTATTTCAGCATCCTCTTATTTTATCGCCATCGACAACATGATCACAAACCCCTAATATTAACGCTTGGTATAAATTTATCTGCAATTATTCATTCTATTCTATCCGTTTGGAATTATTACTCTAAATATCTTTTATTATTTCAGTTCATCTGAATATGACGTTTATTTTTGTGCATACGTATTTATTTTCGTGATTATTTTGATATCCTTTTTTTATTTGTTTACATGTGTCTAGTCTTTGTTTAGATGTTTTGGTTTCCCATTTTGTGTTGGTTATTTTTGTAATCTGCCTATTAATTTGTATGTTTATGTTCTGTGTTTGTCTTTCGGTACTTAAGTGTTGTTATTAACATAAATCACATATCTCACAGATCACATTCTTTTGCACAGGCATACTTCGTCAATATACACCGCAGATCTTAATAACATGTCACAGAGCTCAGATTAAAGGGCCATTATGTTGTTATACATTACAGAATGCTACCCATAGATTTA
>NC_051404.1:5202021-5202171 GCF_015228065.2 Penaeus monodon | reverse complement strand
GAGCCAATCATAAAATACAGATCCCACCACGACACGTACACACATCACTGTACGGGCCCCTGATCCTCACTATAGACGCCGTCACCATACCAGGTGTGATCCTCAAATTCTCACAAAGTCTGGCTGATCTTTGGCGGTTTATCCCCTAAA
>NC_051404.1:5201601-5201761 GCF_015228065.2 Penaeus monodon | reverse complement strand
CCGTCATTGCATCTCCTCTTTTCCTTCAGACTTCTCTCCATTTCCCTTTCCATCTTGCATTTCCCACCATTTCCCTTCAGATTTCCCTCCATTTCCCTCCAGTTTCCTCTCCATCCCCCGTCTCTCTTCCTTCTTTCACTCCTCTCTCCTCCTTCGTTTC
>NC_051404.1:5201200-5201542 GCF_015228065.2 Penaeus monodon | reverse complement strand
CGGCTCTGAAGGGTCGTATCAAATATTGACAGATATTCCTCACAGAAGGAATTACTGTAAAAGGAAATATCGTCAGAATTCGAGTACAAATACACACACATTTTGATAGCATATACGACGTTGCTATGTCGCCATTACACAGGCGTTTATCCGCTGTTTTTCAATGCCCCTACAAATGTTTATTCTTATTCCACTGCACAGGAATATATCCATTATTTTCTCTTCCCATTAGAGGTATTTTCCCCCATTAATATGCGTGTTTACCCTACATTTCCTCATTCCTCTACAAGGAATTTTATTCTGTTCCTTTTGTTCAATAGCGCGCACCTTATTCATCTTATT
>NC_051404.1:5200529-5200599 GCF_015228065.2 Penaeus monodon | reverse complement strand
CCGCTCTTTTCCTTTTCCATCACATCGTGTTTATCCGGTCATTTGTACATGGGTTTACGAATATCGCACT
>NC_051404.1:5200320-5200414 GCF_015228065.2 Penaeus monodon | reverse complement strand
CCGCATTTCCCGTTTTAACCGACTCAATTTTTCACTCTTGGCGTTTCCTTTTTCCGTTGTTCAGTTTTGTACCTTCCTTCCCCTTCCCATTTGT
>NC_051404.1:5200074-5200143 GCF_015228065.2 Penaeus monodon | reverse complement strand
GCCGTTGGCGGCATCCTCCTTCTTTCTTTCCCCTTTTCTTTTCCTTCTCGCCTCCAATTCCAAGACAAT
>NC_051404.1:5199842-5200032 GCF_015228065.2 Penaeus monodon | reverse complement strand
GGCACCGCACGTCCGTCTTCATAAGAGATGACGTTGCTCATGGGATTCCAGGATCACACCGAGGGAAGTGGGATGAAGAGACATCAAGCCAGCGTCCCTCGTTCAACCTGAGTGGGTAAAGCAAGCCCTCCCGAATAGTGGTGGGAAATGTCAAGCTGATACTACGGCGGGTCACCTTGATGTGTAGATT
>NC_051404.1:5199717-5199813 GCF_015228065.2 Penaeus monodon | reverse complement strand
AATCTGCGTTACGTAGCATCTGTTTTTCTCTTCGGAATTTCTTTTGTGTGTGTGTGTAAGTTTCTTCGGAATTTCTTTTGTGTGTGTGTGAGTTTC
>NC_051404.1:5199307-5199550 GCF_015228065.2 Penaeus monodon | reverse complement strand
ACAAAAGGAAGGAGAATGAATCCACAGAAAACAGTAAAAGAATCGCACCTTTTCTACCTCATAACCTCCCATTCTCTCGCCTTTCCCAGGCCGCCTGTACGAGAACCACACGTCACCCTTCGCCGTGGCCGAGCTGGGTGGAGGGACACTGCGGGTCACGGTGCCCCTCGACGGTCCCCCTGAGTACATACGGAAGGCGATCGAGGAGAGGAAGAAGCAGAAGGCGCAAGTGGCACATGCGCA
>NC_051404.1:5197218-5199265 GCF_015228065.2 Penaeus monodon | reverse complement strand
CGCGAAGGGGAAGACTCGAGACGAGCAAAGAGACATAGTGGTGGGGAAGGGCGGAGACGGGGCGGCGCATGGGGCGTCGGGTGAGCACGGGGGCCAATGGGTACGAGGCAGAAGGAAATACGTATTCCAAAATAAGGCAAAAGATGATCTATCTAGTGTAAGCCAATCGAAACATAATGCGACGAAAAAGGTCGCCACAGCAGGTGAGGATGCGATACCAAAGTCAATAAAAACTAGTAAATCTAAACACTTGTTGAATTCTAGCTCTACTGATAAGGAGCATCGGACTGTTACCCTTAACAGCAGTGTTGTTCCTATCATAAAAAACACACCTGAAAGGCCGCACAGCAGGAGAAAAATGGAAGTGACTGCGGGTGCAGTACCAGTGATGAGTGCAGTGCTAAGCACGAGTGACAGTGTTACCAGTGGGGAGGGGAAAGGGGAGAAGCTCGGAGGGAGTGGGCAGGAGGCGAAGAAGCTCGGAGCCGAGAGTGAAAGCCTGGGCGACTCGGAGAACGAAGGCCTAAGCATCTTGTCCGGGGGGCGGAGGGGGGCGCGGGGCCACGATGATAAAGAGCAGGAGAAGAAGAAGAAGCCAGACAAAGGAGCCAGGATAAACATCCATCAGGATAGGAGCTCAGGAGATGGCGGCGCGTCCCTGGCTCGCGTCCCCAAGGAGGGATCGGGGACGGATGATCAAGAAGTAATGACTACGATCGCACCGCGGGGCAGGGAGGAGGGCAAGGAGCGGGGGCACGAGGACGGCAGATCCAACTCGGAACGGAAAAGACAGAACAACAGGAACAAAAAGAAACCGGCAAGAAGAAAAAGCTCGCTGGAACAACCCCGGAACGCCGGCGGGGACGAGGCCCGTCCTCCAGGCCGTGGGACACCTGCACAGCCACCTGCCGCTGCCTCGGCCAACGGCGACACTCAAAATCCCGAAGATGAGAAGAGACTCGAAAGCTCAGGGAGAGTTGATCTTGGATCGAACGGCGATATTAGAGGTGTTGAACCGGGTTCGAGCGCGGATCAGCCCGGATCCCGTAGGATCACCAATGCAGGATCTGCCGAGGCGTCAGACGGGCTTGGCGATGACGCAACACCTAAAAGCACCCTTCAGTTCTGGCCTCAGAGGTCGTCAACGCCCTCGCCGAGAGAGGAAAAAAGGGTGCGCTCCAGAGGAAAGAAAGCTCGTGCTAAGACAAGGCCAAGAAAAATGCCGACCACTGAGAGAGCGTTGCTGTCCGCGGACGCTGTGGATGACGAGAGCGAGAGTCCCGCTCCTGTTCAGGAGGCCAACACGGGAGGCGACTCAGGAGGACTGAGGCAACACCTACAGGAAAAGGAGGACAGCGCCATAGATAAAATCGAGAGACACAAAAACTCTCGCGTGAGAAACGACAAAACCAAAAAAAGGAAGCGAAGAAAAAGACCCAAAGCTTCTCACTCTAGAAAAAGGCGAAAGCACAGGAACGGAGAAAATGGAATAACAGCAAAAGACAGAGCAACAAGTGTACCGGATGATACACAAAAAACGAGAACTGACCGAGAAAGGATTGCAGACACGGCCGGCGACGAGGACGAAAATCCCGGCGATATCTCCCCCGCAAACAGGGGGGAGACAACGAGTTCCAGGAACAGCTCACGCGACGAAAGTGGAGCCGAGGTGCAAGAGAACGGCGCCTCTCTCCCCGGCGAGGAATGGAGAGGCGGCAACAAACAAACCGCGGCGGAGCGCCCTTCCTCGGGAGCCCTCTTCAGCGGCGACCGCGAGCGCCCAACAAAAGGAGGCGGAGGCCCGAACCGCAGGAGAGGCAAAAACCAATCTAGATCTACCTCTCCGAGTAATAGGAAACGCCAATCTAAAAAACGTCCTCCGCCTCTGCCACCATCCGAGAACACTGGCGTCGGGCCGCCCCCGCAGGAGAGGCTGTCAGCTCGGAACGCAGCAAATCCCTCAGCAGCGGGAAATCGCGATGGGAATCTCGGCGCTGAGACGGGGGATTTCGCTGCAACAACGTCCAAACAAAACTCGTCGGGATCG
>NC_051404.1:5196783-5197157 GCF_015228065.2 Penaeus monodon | reverse complement strand
TGGCCGACGCTCGACGTGAGGGAGGGCGGAAAAGGGGTGTCAGGGGCGCCGGGGGGAAAGTCCTCACCTCCCATCGACCTCGAGATTACTCACTTGCGAGGAAGTCGGGTCTCGCGAGGCGTATCAATCACGAGAGAGGAAGAAGAGATTTGATAGACCCCTTTCGAGCTGACGAGGACCTGCAGGAGACACGCAACTTGGGCTTCAGCAGCAGTCTGTGGAAGCGCCCGCCGCTTATCGCCACGAATCCTTACGCTGCGGTATTCGGAGGTGAAGAGAAGTTAAACAGAATCGTCTGGAACTCACCAGAATCCACGACAACCCGAGACTCTTTGATCCAGGGCAGCCTTGAGTCGCCAGAAGTGAGCAGAGCC
>NC_051404.1:5196229-5196751 GCF_015228065.2 Penaeus monodon | reverse complement strand
GCAGCTGAGGAGAGCCGCCGCACACTCGCAGGAGACGCTGATCACCGGACTCTCCGCCGAGCAGGACATCATGCTGAGCCCGGCCGAGACAGACCTCCGGAGAATCGACATCCTGAGCCGCGACTGCGATCACGTGAGAGGGAGCGGCGGCGGGCAATCGGCGGCCGACGCGGCGCTCGACTCGACGAAGCAAATCACGGATGGAAAGAAGCCAGGCAAGAGCGTGCTGAGCTTCGGCGACCCAGCGAAAAAGAGCTCGGACGGGGACGAGGCCGAGCGAGACGACGCGAAAGAGCAGCGGACTCGGCGGGAACTGAGAAATCTTTTCGGGGCGCCGAACATCACGTACCGCTGCTCTCCGTTCCATAAACACTGGCTGTTTACGTCCAGGTGGGTGGCGCCAGGTATTTTTAACATTTAAAGAGAGCAGGGAGGCAGATGGGATTACTTTAACGATTTCTCGAGGGTTTCCATTCAGCTACACTTGTGGACTTGCACTGGAAATTTCGTAGAGGTGACGAG
>NC_051404.1:5195091-5195725 GCF_015228065.2 Penaeus monodon | reverse complement strand
TGCTGACTTTTAACAGCAGCTAAACATATTGTGAATAGGAAACGAGCTTATAATTTTCTGAACGTTCATATAACAGGTATCATAAAATAATCACGTGCCTGAAATTTGTCTCTGATCTAAATCCTCGCGACGAACCAGGTGTCTTAATCCTAACAGAGCACTTCCTTTCCCCCTCAGCATCCCCATGGGCATATACCCCGTCCGCGTCAGGGTTCTCCAAACGGGCAACCTCACCCGCATCCCCTTGTCTCCGAACGAAGTGGGCGTGGAGACCACCACCCCGGTTCCGCCCACCGCCACGACGCCCCGTCACCGCTCAGACATCCCCCCCGAGGAGGAGTACATAGGGGGCCAGGAAGACGTCCCGCCCTCTCCGCCGCCCGATAGCTCGGCCTCGATCTCGGCCGGCCGCCCCTCGCCGCCCCCTCTCCCCGCGCCGACTCCGCAAACAGTCACCCCGATTCACCCACGGGCGGCCACCATGATCACCAGCAAGTGGATGGAAGAGACGCTGGACAAGGTCAATAAGGTCGTGGACTCTGTGCTGCGCTCCATCGGCCAGGTCAACACGACTCTCCCGGACGAGGAAGGCAACGGCACCGCCAGGAATGGGACTTCTTGGAGGCCCAGACAC
>NC_051404.1:5194909-5194993 GCF_015228065.2 Penaeus monodon | reverse complement strand
AGCAGCAAGCGGAAACAGAAGAGGTATAGTCAGAATTCCGGAAAGAAATTCTACCCAAGAGGAAACAAATACGGAGACAAGCAA
>NC_051404.1:5193497-5194814 GCF_015228065.2 Penaeus monodon | reverse complement strand
AAGGTGCAAGAAGACAAATAGACAAGGCCGAAAGTGGAGGGAAAACAAATGGCGTAGCTGTAAGTGGAACGAGGACAGACAATGACTCAAGCGATGGTGAAAGATTGAGACTAAGCGAGAGCGAAATGACTAGAACGGGCAGAAGCGAAGCACAAGAGATATCAAGCAGGGAAGGGTTGAACGAGAGAACGCACAGAGGCAGGGGAGACGTCGGCATAGACGACATGGGAAACTACGCGAGGCTTGTGCAAAATGATGACACTGGCAGTGTATCCCTTCCTTATTCTAAAAGGAACACTTTATCTGACAATACATGCGATTCTGAATGCAAGGCTCAGACCACAGCTAGTAAAAAGAGCAAACGCGCAACTGTACCTCAAAATATGAATACGAGCGACGGGAAGACAACTGAAGGGAACCAGCGCACGACTACCGCACCGACCTCTACCAACCTCACGTCAGCATCTTCTGGATCTAACAGATCACCTGACACCCCTGCCAGTTCCTCGAAGCAGACGATTTCCTCGGTGACTGATCTGCTTTTCGTCGTACCAAACGAGATAGTTATCAAACCAGCTGAAAACAGCAAAGTGCAAAGCGAAATCAAGACGACGGAGAAACTCATCCAGACGTCGCTTGAGGGCCTGCTATTGCGCGTGCCTGGCGACAGCAGCCGACAACAGCCGCACGATGGAACCGACAGCGTTCCATCCCAAGACTCGGATTTGCCCGAAGTAAACACCGAGCCATCTGATGCAACCACACTGCGTGAGCTCACCCGGCAGAATGCAAACGTGGCGAGTGTCACCTCTACCACCGACGCGACGTCAACGCAGTTCCAGGATGAAACTCCAACCCAAAGCACCTCGATACCACATAAAGATTCGGCAATTCCAAAGGAAAACAAAACAGACTCCGCCGCAAAAGACACAACAGAAAACGGAGAGCACGAGCCGCCCGCGGATAACACAGAAAACGGGAAATCCAAGAGTAACTCAATTACCCGGCAAGAGAAACTGGTCCTGCGCACAGCGTGCCTCCCTATCGGGTCGCTGGGCAAATTTAAGGTCCAGGACACTACATATCAAGTCAGGGGAATGGGGGCAGGGCACATAGCCGCCGAGTGCTGGCGAGAGGTCTCCAACGTGGTAAACGACCACATTAAGCTTCCATACCTCGATGAAACGACTCTTGTGGCCACGACGGCATTCTATTTCATCGCGACCAGTGCAAATCTCATTGGTAAGTGAACGTTCTTTAAGGGGGAATACAGCCGCAGTCGATCTGGGAAGTTGAATTACTTCATATCGAGCCTTT
>NC_051404.1:5191599-5192321 GCF_015228065.2 Penaeus monodon | reverse complement strand
TAGAGAATACGAGATAAGATCTAACTGTGCCTTATGCGCTGCCACATAAGTTCCATCCGCTTTCATCTGGTTTCCCCGCAGAGCCCGAGATGACGTATGGCTACGTTAGAGTGGAACAATTTCGTCAAGCAGCGGACACAAGTGAGTTTGTCCTTATTGGCACTTAAGCATTCCCGTCGCTCTTGTGTTTATTAACTCGTGGTTGGGCTACCTAATATGCATAACATAAGAGTGTGTCTCTACACACGTCCACATGTACATTAGAAACACGTGTGCAGAAATAACAAGCAAACGTTAACAAACAGACATGCAGACACAGTCACACATACAAATTTGTCCACATAATTAAGTTCCAAGGAGATGAGACGCGCAGAACAGCCTCGCTTGGTACAGACTCTCACTCTCTGCACTTACATGCGTTCCTCGCCCACCCATGTACGCCCTGTCTGCCCGGCAGAAGGCGCAACACCTGAAGAAGTCGCCGGCGATGTGTTATTCGCCCCTAATGAGTCCGAGCGAGTCAAGGGCGACTCAAAGGGCCGGAGGTGACGATGAGTTTTCTGATTCCATTATGAAGTCCGCGCCGAAGGCTTTCCGAAGAGGCTGAAGAGGTCTCGCCCGGGCGTCGAGTGGAGTCTGATAGATCCCGTGGAGGACCCTTCATAGGGGGCCTCTCCCACTCCACGCTTCCTCATCTCCCATGGCGCTCACGCCGCCCCTCC
>NC_051404.1:5191006-5191203 GCF_015228065.2 Penaeus monodon | reverse complement strand
GATTCCTAGCCTATTTTGCTTACATTTACCCTTGGTTACGGCGTCCAAACAAAGGCAAGTACCAGCGGCGGGGCTGCGTAATTAGGGAGTCAGAGATGTATTATTCTTTGTCATTGTGAGACCTCTGTTGGTCAGGCAAAACGGATAATCTGGCACGGTCCTGGCACCAGGGGTTCCGGCAAACTAGTGGCACCTAA
>NC_051404.1:5190448-5190553 GCF_015228065.2 Penaeus monodon | reverse complement strand
TGTTCCACTCCCCTCAATTCACCTCTCTATTCCTCACCTCATTGCTTCATTCTTCCCCCATTTATTCTCTTGTCATACTTGGCATCCTCCGTGTTCTTTCTCTGC
>NC_051404.1:5189449-5189619 GCF_015228065.2 Penaeus monodon | reverse complement strand
GGGGGGGGGTGTAAGAGATTAAAACACAGGTCATTAGCGATTTCCAACGAGTCATTATCGGCAATTTTCCAAAAACCTATTAATCCGACGACAACCCGATGACTTCTGGAGCTCTCCTCTCCGTGACGTGTGTGGCGCGGGAGGGATTCTTATCGCAAATGAGGCCGAGG
>NC_051404.1:5188628-5189191 GCF_015228065.2 Penaeus monodon | reverse complement strand
CCCTTCATCCATACATTCCACCCATCCATCCATCTATCCCCCATTTGCTCTCAACTTCCTTCTCTCTTTCTCCCTATTTCCATTTTTCTCTCCCTCTCCTTTTCCATCCTTCTCTTCTTCATACTCTCCCTTTCTCCTTCCATCCCTTGCTCCTACTTTCTTACCTTTCTCCTTCCATCTTTCTCCCCTTTTCTCTCATTCCATTCTTCCCCTCCCTCTACTTTCTACCCTTCCCTACTTCCTTCTCTCACTCTTTCCCTGCCATCCTCTTCCCATGCCTCCTCTCCCCCCCCCTTCCACCCTTCTCCCCTCTCCCCTCTTGTCCCTCTCTGCTCCAATCACTCCCTCTTTCTCTCCCTCTTTCGCCCTCACCCTCCCTACCCTCTCCTCCCTTGCCCTCGCTGGTCATAAGCAATCATCCCCGAGTCGGGTGATTGCCATTATTGCTGATGTAAATGCCATTCATACAACTGAAAGGCCTTTTAAATCATTTCGTGTCGTAATCTTGTTTTATAAATAAAACAAGATGTATTAATGTGCTCCATTTCGAGGGAATGTAAATA
>NC_051404.1:5187649-5188187 GCF_015228065.2 Penaeus monodon | reverse complement strand
CTTCCATTTTCTTGCACGAATCTTTTTCTGAAAGTTGCCAACATCTATAAACCATAAATAGTTCCATAACAAAGTCAGGACCAATAAATCAGTGAAGTCAACTTTAGGAAGATAATAAAACGAAAACAAAAAAGATGCAAAAGTTGATAAAAATAGGAAAGGACTGAAGTGGAGTAAGGAGAAAAGGAATAAGAAAAAGAAGAAGAAGAAGACATAAAAAAATAAGAAATATAAAAACAAAGAAAAAGAAAAAAAAATCAGATTGTTTTACATACTTTAATCTGGTATATAAAAAAAAACAAGCAAAAAAAAAATAAAAGCAACACACACATAAAAAAGAAAAACAAAATAAAATAAAATGAAGAGAGGAAAATAAATCTTCCCCTATACGAACTTTTCAAGAGATTTTGTGCGGAAGCGGATACAGTGAGATTTAGTCCCGGAGAAATATTGTTTAGTCCTAACAAGCTTATTTGTCTCTCCACTCCGAGCCCCGACCCGGGAAGCGCCTTTTCTTTGTTTCTTGATTTCCATTTTC
>NC_051404.1:5186983-5187320 GCF_015228065.2 Penaeus monodon | reverse complement strand
GAAGGCGCTGCGCACATGCATTTGCTCGTTCGCTTGTTCCCCGGGCGAGCCAAGCGGCCGCCCGACCCGCTCACGTATCTCAATTTCGTCCCGTGAAAGGAGCGCCGTTGGCTTTCATGCCGCCGCTATTCAAGGGCCTTCTCCTCTATCATCACCATCATCGCGTGCGTAAGAAACTTGGCCAGTTCTCGGCGCTTATGAAAGAAAGAGGAGAAAGAGACACATGTCAGGCCTTAACTTCGGCTGAATCGAGATCATTCTGACGCATCTCGCCCACTGTGGCGGAAGTAATCGTGCACGCCAGGATTGAAGCTTGTAATTTACTAGCTAATTTCAT
>NC_051404.1:5186177-5186810 GCF_015228065.2 Penaeus monodon | reverse complement strand
CTTTCCTGGACACAAAGTGAATTGCTGTCTTTTGTCCATTCTCTCGCTATCCCTCCATCCTTTGCAGATGGAAAACTCTTTTCACTCAAATAAATTCGCAACTTCAATCATTACCATAATCAGCCTCATCTGTTACCCCCTTCAATTGCATAATAATTAGCCTCATTACCATTATCACTATTTCCATTTGATTGCTACCCTGAATAAAATGTTTTTTATTCAACACACTCGAAAGAATTCGAGAAAAAAATGTGAAGAGACTCAAGCGACAAGTGCAGTGATGGTACTTTAAAGTACATAAAAGTGGTGCATAAAAGAACATACAAGTGACGTATATATATTGTTAATGTGTGTTGTTCTGGAAATATATAGAACATACAAGTGGCGTATATGTCCTATAAATGTGTTGGATCTGAAATATATATACGCGCAGTTGCCGAAAAGTGAGTGGCGGCAAAATACTAAATGATATTTTGTATGTCTTAGGCGTGGACACTGCTGGAATCCTGCCTTATAAATACACTTTTTGAAAAAAAAAACAGGCTTCCTTTTGTGTCTGATTAGTGTTAATGTTTTTTTTTCACCTTGCCATGTATGTTTTTTTTGTCGAAGTCTGGTCGATTTTATTTGCGT
>NC_051404.1:5186020-5186142 GCF_015228065.2 Penaeus monodon | reverse complement strand
CGTAAACTCCAAGGAAAAGTTTTCGAAATGTACTTGCAGATCTGCTAACTAGCCCTTTCTCTCTCTGTTAATCTAGGCATAAGTGCAAATTATGGAATCTACTAACTTTTCTTGCAGTGTAA
>NC_051404.1:5185069-5185984 GCF_015228065.2 Penaeus monodon | reverse complement strand
AGAAACACCACAAGAGTGACCCTGACAATGTGGTGCAGCAATGTCTCACAAAGTAAACGTATAACTACAGAAAGTGTGACGTATGAATAGAACACATTTGTTTTCTACCTCATGGAAACCACATCTGCCATTACAACCTAAGTTAGTGTAAGTTGTTAAGTTCCTTCCATCAAGTTATGTTATTGTACGTTTATTTATACTTACCACTATGACTAAGGTGATGAGAGAGTAACACATTAAAAGACCAATTTTGAATTCTAAGTGTCTTTTCCTATCCTTTCCGGTTTTCGTTAAATATGTTAATAGATCATTCACGAAAATTGCAATTAATAAAAATAAAATATATATTCACTTAAAAGCACATACGTAGACATCAGTGCCATGACTACAGTGTGTATACGCACACCAGAAGCAGTTTATAAAATATGAACCGCACTAGTATCATAATGCATTTACTCCATATTCTAAAAGCACTAGATACCTGAACCGGGCAGTGGAACATAACAAAGTACTTTCTTAATATATCATTATCATCCCAAGATCAAGACATACAGCTTTAATGCCTGGAGATCATATTACAAAGTCTTAATACCTCATCGCTGTCCTTAAGACCAGACTGACCGATCTTAAAAGCCTTAGTTATTGGACATCGAAGTGATAAACAAACCTCCCTCGAGAAAAGGAGGTCGGCGCTGTCCTTCCCTGACCTCATGATGACGCAATACCCTTCATCGAATGGCCTTCTACACGTCTTAGGCCAGCCCGGGTTTCAAGTCGTCCGGGCCAAACGATCGAGCTTAAAATCTTTGTCAGTAATATCGTTGGTCAAAATTAGGTTTGGGCGAGGCTTAATGTTACGAAGTTTGGTGATTTGATGTTCGTGCTTGTGTTTTAAAAAACAGACTATCATTTTAT
>NC_051404.1:5184486-5184879 GCF_015228065.2 Penaeus monodon | reverse complement strand
GCCTCCAGCATTTTAACCAAGATGCCCGTACGATATAAGAGACAGCGGTGATCCGACCTCCGTGCCAACATCGGTCAAAACGAACGAAAGAGAAAAAGAAGAGTGGAGTAAACAGTGGGAAGCAAACGAATTCTTATCAGGCGCACATTTGCCCAGAAAATTGCACCACAAGTGATTTACTGGAAGTATTTCTAATTCTGAACGCCTAGAAAGAAAGTACGTGTCTCTGCCGGTTCCTCACAGCCGAAATCGCGCATTTTGGGGAACCTGTCCCAAGAACAGTTGTATTTCTAAGTGTCCTATATATCATACTGTAACGGCTACCGTATGATACTGGGAAACACGTGCGACCTCTGGTCTTGCATCAAAAGGCAAAGCTAATTATACAAAGTG
>NC_051404.1:5184207-5184436 GCF_015228065.2 Penaeus monodon | reverse complement strand
CCTCTGTGCGGAACTGCACCCTCCCTATCACTCACGCCAACAAGTTTGGACGCATTCATGGTATCGACAAAATCGCACATAACAGGTGAGTAGAAAAAGAAAGGTGAATTACCAAGGTCATCCCTCATATCCTATCATATAAAGAAAATGGGGGGAAAATGTACACGATTCCAAGAAATGCATTATACCTTATGCATTGTTTCTGGGATGCCTTGTAAAATATGTCTAC
>NC_051404.1:5183983-5184164 GCF_015228065.2 Penaeus monodon | reverse complement strand
GTCACTGAATAGCTAAAGAGTGGCTTCGCTAGTGGCCCACATAAATCCTTTCCAAGATATTTTGTACAGCCTAATCCTAGCTTACATATGATTCCCCAGCTAAGGACCCCTCTTCTGTCGGGACCACTCTGTGGTACTTACTTAGATTATACCATTCGACGCTTTGACGGTCAAAAGAGCT
>NC_051404.1:5183343-5183703 GCF_015228065.2 Penaeus monodon | reverse complement strand
TACACGAAAGCTTCAATGAGTATGTCAGAGAAGTAGTCATTTGGCTTTACATTCCTTTTTAGATCCTGCTCACCTCTAACCCCAGTAATTAGATTCCATCATGGCCTTCTAGCCATTTCATACCGGTGCCACACTTTATCAAATAACTAATGCCTGATTTATAGCGCGGAATTCATATTACGAAAACCACCTTGACAAAAAAGTAAGTGAAATCTTGTGTAACGTCCCGTAGAGTTCGTTTCGTGTTGACCGATTCTATGTAAATAATTCTACCGGGACAAAACAACAGACTTCTATTATTTATTCTGATTTATTCACTTGACAAGTTGAAAAAAAAACGATTTATTCTACTGTGCTTCA
>NC_051404.1:5183128-5183317 GCF_015228065.2 Penaeus monodon | reverse complement strand
TGAAGTTCTTGGCCCGGCGATCG
This sequence comes from Penaeus monodon, assembly GCF_015228065.2. Lineage (NCBI taxonomy): Eukaryota > Metazoa > Arthropoda > Malacostraca > Decapoda > Penaeidae > Penaeus > Penaeus monodon. The sequence goes on along the minus strand of NC_051404.1, from coordinate 5,183,294 downwards.
GCTCTCCTCCAAAGCCAAACGAAAATCGATCACGGCTTCGAGTCATTTATCACGAAAATAGGACTTCCAAAGGAAAAGTAAAGTGCCAGGCATCATCCGTGGCGGAAGGCCTAACAGTCAGAGCCAGAAAACACTTTTTAGTTGTAAATGTAGAGGATAATGCTGC
>NC_051404.1:5182575-5182735 GCF_015228065.2 Penaeus monodon | reverse complement strand
GTGCGTGCGTTCATGTGTGCGTGTAAGTGTGTGCGTATGAGATGTTTGTTTTATATTTGCCGATATATCTGTTCCTATTTCACTACTATCATCCTTTATTCACTTTCCCTCATTCTTTGGCCCACATTCCCTGCCCGCCACCTGCAGGAGGCTTCACCTG
>NC_051404.1:5181022-5181180 GCF_015228065.2 Penaeus monodon | reverse complement strand
CTCTTTTGCCTTCGCCTCCAGCCCGCAGCCGCAGCAGCAGCATATATCACAATTAACCCAGGATCTGAAATCAGTCTAAGAGCAATTGCATTGGCCAGAATTTCAATTTCCGGCACAGAAAGTTTGTCTGGCTGGCAGGTGAGCCTCAGCGTCGACGT
>NC_051404.1:5180491-5180765 GCF_015228065.2 Penaeus monodon | reverse complement strand
TGAAACCAATTCAGTCCAAAACACTCAGAAGATGGAGAAAAAAAGAGACTGAGGAAAATTAAAAACGAAAAGAAATAGAATGAAAAAAGACGAATCGTAGAACAAGATACTCCGATCTTGGCCGACGCAGGAGATACTTGTGTAGGGGATAGCAACATTCTGAATGAAAACTCTCATTGAAAACCACTCAGGCGGAGACGCGGCATATGAATACTCGAGAAAATGGACGAGCAAAATAGTTATTCATGTATACAATACACACGCCGGACCCTGA
>NC_051404.1:5179902-5180300 GCF_015228065.2 Penaeus monodon | reverse complement strand
CCAGGCATGCACCCCCTACTATCCTCTGGGTGATGTACGTTCATTAGCTTGTCGACGTAAAAGGTGTTGAATTACGTAAGTTACAAAACAAAGACTGAGTCTTCATATTACTCCATTTTTCAAATAGAACGGGACAGGTGTGCAGTCCTCAATAGGAGGCGGTGAATGTGCCCGATCATTTTTATTCTCCGCTGACAATAACTGGAATTACTTGCACGAAAAGAAGAAAAGGAAAAGACGACAGTAATCTGCATTTACTCAGGGGGTAAAAATAGCACACTGCTCGTCTTAGCACACTCATTCGCACTCTCCACCTCGGCACAATCAATACGAACTCGTTGTACAAGTGCTGCCAACCTCCTTTCTTTCACCATACTCGTACTCTCTTTTAGGGCATG
>NC_051404.1:5178727-5178949 GCF_015228065.2 Penaeus monodon | reverse complement strand
TGATTTTTCCCCAGTATGCTGATGCCAGCATGACAGTACTCAATCGCAGGTAAATCAGCTGGCAAGGGCTGGCTGGGCCCAAGCCAGGGACTTTACCCAAGCGCTCCATCACTGAGCTCTGCCCCTCCATTGCTTGATATACATTTCTATAGGTATATCAATCAGTCAATTACTCCATCATATACCTATGAACCCATCCCTCTTTAACAGTATATAACACTG
>NC_051404.1:5176988-5178363 GCF_015228065.2 Penaeus monodon | reverse complement strand
CATACACATATATGCGTGTGAATATTCCTCCACTATCACAAAAGCAAAATCCAGTCCCCGGGCGCGAGTCGCCGAGGAGGCCAAGGAGCGTTCCCGGCCGGTGTCAACACGCCCCCCGCCGCCTGGCCTCAATCCCTCGCAAGAGAGCGAAAGGCCTCTTCAATGTTCGCGAAAGCCCCCCACCCATGCCCTACCCCCCATCCCGTCGGAGCAGAGCGAAGAAGAGGACGAGCGTTAAAGGCATAGCTGCACCCTCAGGAGACCCACCCTCAGGAGACCCACCCTCAGGAGACCCACCCTCAGGAGACCCACCCTCAGGAGACCCACCCTCAGGAGACCCACCCTCAGGAGACCCACACCCTCAGGAGACCCACCCTCAGGAGACCCACCCTCAGGAGACCCACCCTCAGGAGACCCACCCTCAGGAGACCCACCCTCAGGAGACCCACCCTCAGGAGACCCACCCTCAGGAGACCCACCCTCAGGAGACCCACCCTCAGGAGACCCACCCTCAGGAGACCCACCCTCAGGAGACACACCCTCAGGAGACCCACCCTCAGGAGACCCCCCTCAGGAGACCCACCCTCAGGAGACCCACCCTCAGGAGACCCACCCTCAGGAGACCCACCCTCAGGAGACCCACCCTCAGGAGACCCACCCTCAGGAGACCCACCCTCAGGAGACCCACCCTCAGGAGACCCACCCTCAGGAGACCCACCCTCAGGAGACCCACCCACAGGAGACCCACACCTCAGGAGACCCACCCTCAGGAGACCCACCACCTCAGGAGATGGAGACCCACCCTCAGGAGACCCACCCTCAGGAGACCCACCCTCAGAAAGCTGTAGACTTTTCTTTTCCACCTTTTTCCCTCATTCTTCCTTAGCAACAATGGAATCTTTGTTCATTAATTTTGGTGTGGGACAAGATGTAATAGTTCTTTGATTGTCTTGCCTGTTAGCGCTAATTTGTGTCCGTGTATTTTCTTTTTTCGTGTGTCTGTTGTGTGTGTGTTTTTATATAGTTCATTATTATTGTTTTATGATTTTGTTGTTGGTCTTCTTTTTACGCATGCGAGAAGTGCGTGAGTGGCTGCATTTTCTCGCGCATGTGTAAGTGTTTATTCTCCATCACGTGTCTCCCTCACGTTTCCTTTCCCCTGGCCAGCGGACGTCAAAATACCCCAAGGAAAAATGAAATGTCTGAGGCCGACGTCACATCCGGGATCCCCTCAGTCGAGAGCCGAACAAATATTCAAGAACACATGAGAGTACAAATACTCCACAAGGCTGGTTTTATTGTTGACTCGCGTCGTCATAGTGAACAAAATGAACTTAACGGAGTATTGCTTACACATTTGATATTGGTTTGACAT
>NC_051404.1:5176392-5176720 GCF_015228065.2 Penaeus monodon | reverse complement strand
TTCCATTCATTCATTCTTCCAACTCCACCAACACCCAACCGATACCGGAATAACCTGCATGACCGCTTCCATTATGTTCCTACCGAATATGTTGCATATTGAGTTATGTTGCAATTTGTAAGTTGCAAGTTGCGCGTCGAAGTCTTGCGAATCGGCCGGGCTTAAAACCTGGCCGGAGTGTGTGACAACCCTCGACTGAAGTTCGCTGAGAACCCGTGCAAACTAAGACAGCATCAGGAGGCCCTTAACTCGTGTCAGATTTCAATGGCGCGTCGCTACGAATTGGATGACCGAGCGATAGAATGCGGTTATTCATTACTATCGTGAT
>NC_051404.1:5175586-5175835 GCF_015228065.2 Penaeus monodon | reverse complement strand
CACATTCCAAACCTATGGTTTTGACGCGCGTTCTGGAAACTGCATTAAAGCGTTCGAAATCTTTCCTCGCGCTCAATAAATACTTTTCGAAACACGCCTAAAACGGCAGCTCTGGTCTAATGGCCGAGCGACAAGTGCAAATCACCCTAATTAATATTATTCGGGGATGAGGACCGGAATGGATAGGTGGGGGGGGGGTGGAGGTAAAGAACGAGGGGTAAAGGGGGGAGAGGGGGGAGGATGAGAGAC
>NC_051404.1:5175068-5175297 GCF_015228065.2 Penaeus monodon | reverse complement strand
CTACATATTAGGGGCGTGGATTCCAAAGCGGGAAAGAATGTGGATGTCCCATCTCCCTCGCTCTTTATTAATACCAGCATCTATGCATCTATGGCAAAATATGAATGAAAAATAATTGAAAAAAAAATATATAAAAAGAATGCATGAAAGCGTGGGTGTTGGAATGAAAATTTGACTGACATCAAATGGAAAATGCACCAGTTCAGAGCATATAACTGGCGCAGAGCAG
>NC_051404.1:5174528-5174612 GCF_015228065.2 Penaeus monodon | reverse complement strand
TATAAAGTGATTATTCGACCGTTGCTATAATATATTTCTTGTCATTACGTCATACCTTTATCATTTTTCAAATTATTATCTTCA
>NC_051404.1:5174295-5174459 GCF_015228065.2 Penaeus monodon | reverse complement strand
GTTCAGTCTGGTATAGTAATAAATGTGGATTCTGTCCTGAGGTATGACCGCCTCTTCCATGTTAGGTCATTCGACCTCAATACACTCCTTTAGAGAATTGTCTCAAGAAAAACACTTCAGAAGACAACTACCACGGCGACTCATCACACAAGTCAGGACACTAA
>NC_051404.1:5173962-5174101 GCF_015228065.2 Penaeus monodon | reverse complement strand
TAAGATGTAGAGTGGTGAGGCAAGGTTAAAAGCAGGTGAATAATAAAACTAGAGGAATGATGCAAAAACAGGACTCTGAAGGACAGACCACAGAAAAGAAAAAGAAAAAATTGTATTGTGTGAGTGTAGTGGTGGGGGG
>NC_051404.1:5173447-5173791 GCF_015228065.2 Penaeus monodon | reverse complement strand
GAACGAATGCCAACACTACTCATCAGCCATAAAAGCAATTAGTTAATTAGAAACCATCTCCATCTAAACCCTTGAATTATCACTGAATCACTTAAAACGGCGAAAGCCTAAACGTACTCTAAAAAATAGAACGGAAAAAAGGGACGAGCAATATTTGCCTCGCAATTCAGCCCCGAAAAATATAACGCAATGCACATCGCTATTTTTTAGCTCTAATGCTTACCATTTACTTTTATGTCCAATCTGGTGCGGTTTTGTAAACTGAGCCCGAATTACAATAAGATTTAGTTCCTTATGGATGTTCCTCTTGCGGCTAAAGTACAGAATGTACATGGGACCGGATA
>NC_051404.1:5172969-5173229 GCF_015228065.2 Penaeus monodon | reverse complement strand
TGGCCCGCGCCGAACCCAGACCGCCACCAATCATCCATATTCACAACATGTAGCATCCGATGTCTACAATGTCTTCCTTAATCAAATTCTGGAGTCATTGTAAACCGACCCCTTTATTAGAACACAATTCCCGAAATTTTCGAGGTCAGATCCAGACAACCTGGATTCTGCAACACAGGCAATGCTCTGCAGTTTGCAATTTCGCGAGAGTCACAGGGCAACGGACATAAATTTAGCGAGCCAGACGAAGGGGGGTGTCA
>NC_051404.1:5172393-5172874 GCF_015228065.2 Penaeus monodon | reverse complement strand
TGGAAGATTCAAGTTTTACGATAGAAACCCGATATCCAATACCAACCGAGCAAATCATTCCTAAATATATTTTCGTGTTCTTCCAAAATCGATTTCCAGCGCGGGTCGAATGAGACACTCACCCCGGACTCACTTCACTTGCATGCACTTCATTTGTATCAAAGGGACGTGTTGTTATCCTCTCGCGCATTTCTCCCTTCCATTCGACAGTTAAGACCGTTCTCATAAACGTCTCATTTTCCCTCTATAGTTCAGAATTCACTAATGAGCTTGTCTGACATGCAGCAAAGACTCTTGTGTTTGGGTGTTTTTCCTTCTACAAGTAAATATCAGTTATACTTTTTTTTCTCTCCCTCTGTTAAACTTGTATACGTCATTCCTTATCCTAAGGCTAACACCATGCATCTTTTCCCTTCCGCCTCTAGAAGAGAACATCCATCTACCTACCTTTAATCATTCACCTTATCACATTCTTTACATC
>NC_051404.1:5172183-5172367 GCF_015228065.2 Penaeus monodon | reverse complement strand
AAGCATTTGGCCGAAAACACCACACCGTAGCCGTCACCACCCTCCCTATCTCTTCTACCCCGACCTCAAGCATAAATAGACAAATAACAGGAAATAAAATGTTAAAAAATGCATCTAAAACATCCCATACATAGTGCGTCCCTCTTTCTACACCCCGTAAACATCAAACCTACCCCCCCCCCCC
>NC_051404.1:5171974-5172157 GCF_015228065.2 Penaeus monodon | reverse complement strand
GGGACATGGGGCTGTACTCACCGATCGTAGTGAGGACCGTAGTGGCGTAGTAGAAAGCCCCAACGAACTTCCACTGTTGCTCGGCCTTGTAGGGAACTTCAGATAACACGATGGTCTCCAGCAGGAGGTAGTCGTTGTGTTCAATGCTGTATTTCTCGATCAATTTCTTCTCGATTTCTGGCG
>NC_051404.1:5171765-5171932 GCF_015228065.2 Penaeus monodon | reverse complement strand
ATGGTCAGTGTCTGTGGTTAATGAAAAGAGAAGGAAAAAGATTAGCCTAATTAATCTAATTGGTTAGTGGCATTGAATGAATAAGAGAAAAATAATTTCGTTATCGTTCTTCTGTTGTTATTATTATCATCATTGTGCGATTTATTTTGATGAAGGAGATGAGTGTG
>NC_051404.1:5171323-5171676 GCF_015228065.2 Penaeus monodon | reverse complement strand
CAACGACAACAAAAATACACACTAAAACCTATGACAGTAATAAAAATGGTGATAATAGAGCCACTAATGTTAATGATGCGAACTGCGATGAAGACAAAGAAAAAAACACCTTTATGACAGCGATTCTTTACAACAGCAAAGGCGAGTACATTAACAAACAAACCAACATTCTTCCCAACAACGAAAACAGGCGAATCCCCTGTCCCTCTTGCCGTAATGAGGCTTTTAGCGGTCACGCACATTAGTGAGACGCCGTGAATTTCCTTTTCGTGAGGAAGGTCAAATTAAGGTCATTACTTGTAGAAGTTCCTGTAATCATTGCATTCTGAAAACTTTCCTTACTCCAAGTTTAC
>NC_051404.1:5169669-5169801 GCF_015228065.2 Penaeus monodon | reverse complement strand
CGTTTATAGGATACAGATATTATCCGATATGATTTGGCCGGATATCCAATAACTGAGAGAAATGATTAGGTTGACAAGAACTGCTGACAGCATTAATGAGAGAAAGACCAAATTGCGAGAGAAAATGAGACC
>NC_051404.1:5169162-5169351 GCF_015228065.2 Penaeus monodon | reverse complement strand
TCACGACGAGGAAATTATTAATGATAGTAGGATTAAAAGAAACTCGTTATATCTTGCTCTTTGATGTTGAGATTTCTAAATAATGTGTTTAGCTTGAAGTGTTACCTTCAAAGAGAAGAGCTTCCGTTAGATTGAAGCTATCAATATTCTTGTTTACATTAAAATAATTCATTTTCTATATTTGAGAAA
>NC_051404.1:5168331-5168488 GCF_015228065.2 Penaeus monodon | reverse complement strand
GGGAGAAGTAGACGCAAGATAAATGTTAGGATAGGTGTGAAGATGTAAGATGAACATTCAATTCCCTAATATCGTGTGAGATTTTATATAGAACTTCTTGTGCCTAATTATCAAATGCAGTTTAACATTCCAGTGAAGCGGTATCAATAACATGTTT
>NC_051404.1:5166044-5167539 GCF_015228065.2 Penaeus monodon | reverse complement strand
AAATAACGGATAATAATTATTAGCTGTATACAGCAATACGGTGATTTTTCTCGCATTCTTTGTCTGCTTAACCTATTTATAATGAACATCGCTCGATATCTGAAAAAAAAAACCTGACCGATTTTCGTGTGATTTGAATTTACTTTTCTAGAAAGGGGATTTCTTGTAGTTCTCTGTATACTGTGTTGCATGTGGGTTTACTGAGAGAGCGAAACATTAGCTTCTACACTAATCTTGCGGTGAGCTAAGCTCGTGCAGAAAATTATCCTATTTCGCCACTTAAATGCAACGAACGAACGACAAACGCGCAAGGTACCGCATGCTCATACTTAAAAAGTTGCATAATCTGCACATAACATGTACTTACACGGTATGTGTGCGTACACAATGTCCCTGTCGTTTTGTGTTGGGTGCATATGCAATGCCTTAGATACATGTGCATCCGCTTTCGATGCGCGTTATGATATGAATGAATTCGTCGTCAGCGGATGTGAGTGTAGCACGTATAGCACGTTACACATACTTATATACATAAGTACGTGTGACGTACGGACTAAACGTGCTAAACGAATATGCGACTTGCCTAGCTCCAACAGTTTTGCTACGTGTGCGTTGTGCAATTGTACGTTCAGCGCACGTGTGTCTAGCATCACCAACTTCGCCGTTAACGCAAAGTTTGCGTCTGCCGTCCCTGTGGAACCGTTCAGTGTTGTGCAATGCATGTGCGAATTACGCTCACCATACGTGCCAAATAACGTATTTTGCGTCTATGCCTCCATTCGGCGCCTAGAAGCTTACCAGAATGTACGCTGTGGTTCGTTGGCTTTTGCCGGGACGCCGAAAGCGCGGAAGCCAGGACAGTAGCCTTGGCCACTTTTAATATATAACAACGAAAGGTATCCTCTGCAACCTGTAAATTAGTTTACACGTCAGTGATTGTCATTTCGGTTCCATTATGAGGCAGCAATGTATGTCTCTCTTCCCTTTTTCCTACTGGTAAGATAGGCCTACCGTTATATACACATTTTTTTTTAAATCGAATTACAGCAAAACTACCAGAAATTTCCATTCCTACCGTATATCTAGTCGTGAGATACCGTATTAATCTCCAAGCGTAACCTGATATCCTTCAAATATTGTGAAAAGTGACGCCAGGTGCAGAGATTCCACGGAACTTAGAAACTGACAGGAGATCCGAGATACTTAAATAGAGGATTTTCACGTTAAATATACATTCCGACGACAAATTTGATAGTAGAACAGAATTAAAGTAACATGTATTGCGACGAAGAACGTTGTTAAATGTGCACTCACGGAAAATTATCCTGAAATCTTAACACACGAATCAGAAATAATTTGTTAACGATAAAACACCCTTGAATTCACATTTATTTTGTTTATTTATATAATTATTTATTATATTATTCTATCAGTTATATAATTTGATCCGAGAAACGGTATTTCAAAAATGAATATGACATTAGCAATTTTTTTT
>NC_051404.1:5165586-5166016 GCF_015228065.2 Penaeus monodon | reverse complement strand
TATTCGTTGTTTGCTTTGTTGTCTCTTTCACATGAATCGCCCAATCTGTTCAAAGAAGCTTCCTTACCATAGCTATGAAATGCGCTTCACATTAAATGCAATGCTTTTAACAGTTATTAAGTAAGGCTTATTCTCACTTACCGCTCTCATCCTGTACTTCCTTCTCTCTTTCTCTCTACTTCCCTCTTTTCCATTTTCTTCACTTCTCCCTGCCCGTTACTCATTTTCCTCACTGTTTTATCTTTCTTTATCTCCTTTTTTCCCCTTTAATTTCGCTCTTTTTTTTCTCTGTGTTTATCCCACGAACTGAGACGGTGGTTCTTTTCGCGGAAGTTTTTTTTTGTTTTATTTATCATTATTTCATGTCTATTTATATCTACATTACCATGAACGATGGGCTGACATTCAGCATTATGTTTAACCCACGAAA
>NC_051404.1:5165161-5165531 GCF_015228065.2 Penaeus monodon | reverse complement strand
CTATGATAACAGAATCTGTACTTAAAACGATTACATTTTTTTTTTTCAAAACTGCTTTCATTTTGCAATTTCACCGTCATTTATTCCCTTTTACTACACGTGTTGCTTTCTGACAATGCGTTCATGTTAGCAAAAATGCTACGCTTACTTTCAACAAAATATGCTGAAGAGATAATCTTTAAAAAGAAAAAAAAAAGAAAATATAAGCACGGAGTTTAACCTAACTTCCTGTCTGTTTTTTCTCTCTCTAGAATATTCATGTGTTGATAAGTTTTATTGTAATGCAAACATTAAAATTTTACAATGGAAATTAGTTATGCTTGTCGATATCACAGACGAAAAGAAATGGAATATGCAAATAAAGAATATG
>NC_051404.1:5164615-5164855 GCF_015228065.2 Penaeus monodon | reverse complement strand
GTGGTAGTGAAAGTAATTAAAAATTGTGTTTAATAGAATAACACCATACCAATTTACCACAGTAAGGTAAACCGAATTGAAAATTGGCCTCTCACAACGCCGTGTACAAGCAAAAAACGTAAATATACTAGAAATGCTGTTGTTTTGTTCTATTTGTCAACGTTATTGCCATCACCTCCATAATGATAGATGAGAAAGGTAGGCCTACCCCTATTCTGCGTTGTAGTATGTAATTTTGTG
>NC_051404.1:5164280-5164549 GCF_015228065.2 Penaeus monodon | reverse complement strand
CTGTCTTCAGCAGGGGCTCTGAGAGTGGTCGATATCGACCCCTAAGGGTCGATTGGACTATCGGACTATCCAAGGAGTCGATGAATAGCCAGGGGGGATCGTTGAATAATTCCTTAAATTCAGACAATGAGTCAAAATTTCAGTAAATCTTCAGAAATGTCAGAAGCTCTGACAACACTATCTTTAACCAAACCTCTCTGTGTTGTCCGTGAACTGATTATTGTGTCTGGAAATTAGAAACTTTTGTGTTGTAGACATAATGGCTGCTA
>NC_051404.1:5163284-5164138 GCF_015228065.2 Penaeus monodon | reverse complement strand
ACAAATTGATTTATCACCATAGTTTTCTTCTCTTCTCCTTGAATTAAAAGCTAGGAGGTCGATAGCAAATGTGAAACTCCACTGTGGGGTCGACGAGTTAAAAATTTGAAAACCCTTGGTCTAACAGTGATATCCTTATCATCATTATCACTGCCATTATCATGAAAGGACTCAGCATCACTCCATATTACGCTGTTATCATTCCTCTTTCACGATGAGCACCATTATCAAATCTGCATCTATTCCGATCACCGATATCGACCCGTATCGTTCTGTCCATATTTCCGATGATACCAGTAGTAGTTTGCAATCAAAAACATCGCTGTGCCGCCGGACTAAGCAATATAAGAGCAATATACGCCCGTCTGTGTGAAATGCAAATGTCGACGTGGATGTTCGCATATGTTACGGGAAGGTCGGAAGTGCAGGCAAGCTGTCGTATACGAACGGTTCCCTTTTCCCGTGACGTCACTCAGCCGGAGAAAAGGGTGTACCAAAATGGCGACATGAATAAGGTATACGATATGGTGAAATATTCGGCGCGGCATCCGGTGATCTGGTCCGAAATCGGCGCTAACAGCATATGTGCAACAAATTACCTTTGTTACCTATAGACAATAAAAGCCTTTGATTAATGGTACTAGTTCCCTTTATCTAAAACTAAGTACTTAAAAATATATATATTTATATATTCATCTGAATCCGTCCGCAGCCATTTGCAAAACTAGAGTAAAATCTCTCTCAGAACCGATGCAATGGAATCCGAAAGTGGTAAAGATGATAATAAAAGAGAGAAAAAAAAGCGTAGTACTGCATAATTTTCATCAACATGCAAAGCCCACACCTGTACAGGG
>NC_051404.1:5162725-5163252 GCF_015228065.2 Penaeus monodon | reverse complement strand
CCCCTCCGAAAACAAAGGCTTTGCATTGCATTTTTCCAACTGACAATACGGAACACAGAACAGGAAAATGAGAAAAAAAAAAATGTTTGTGGGGATGGTTCATATTTCCCTTTTCCATAATGTTACTCATATTTTCATTTCTCCATGAAACGGTTTTCTTTTTACTTATTTTCTCTATTCATTCTGTTTAATCATTATCCTCTTTCTCTTCATATGTTTAATTCTAGTTTTAATTATATAACTGAAAACTGAGCTTGCAATACAATAAGTTGCATAATTAGCTCAGCTTCATACTTTTAGGCGCAAGAAAAATGTTATTATGACTTTAGTTTATTTTGATTGTTATCGTTTTTCGAAAGAGGTAAAGAAAAAAAAAAAGGAAACGAAACATGTCACAAAATATACCAAAGGATAAGAAATGTCGCAAAGAGAAATACAACAGAAAAATACCGTGAATATTAGATAATACAAAATTACCTTAAAATAACACAAACATGACGCATACGGATAAATAACCCCCCCCCCCC
>NC_051404.1:5162499-5162698 GCF_015228065.2 Penaeus monodon | reverse complement strand
TCATCAGTATATATAAAACAGTAAAAAAAAAACAAATACCACATAACAATGAAAGTACAAAAAAAAAAATGCCACAGAAAAACAAAATATCATAGAAAGGAGTGAATGTTATATGATTATATTTTTTAAAAGCCGAATTACATTAAAACTACCAGAAAATCCCGTTCCTACCGGATATCTGGCCATGGGACTCTAGCGT
>NC_051404.1:5161991-5162298 GCF_015228065.2 Penaeus monodon | reverse complement strand
CAAAACTACCAAAGGTAAAAAATACAACAGAAAACCTTACACCACAGAAAAAAACACAATAACATCACAGAAAACTTAAAAAGGAAGAAACTGAAACACCACAGACTAAAGACAACACACAAAAAAATATAATATCACGGAAATTTTCAAATAGAGGAGTATTTATTACATTTGCGTAATGGCCGTGACTACTTGTTTTGGTTCCGAATGGCTACTGCAAAACTACAACAAACGTGTAACTTGTGTGGTATGAAAAGGCTGGTAATGAGTATAACATGGTTTTGGTGGAGGCATGTTTGATGAGATC
>NC_051404.1:5161070-5161183 GCF_015228065.2 Penaeus monodon | reverse complement strand
ACTTGTGAACAAATAATTATTATTCTCTTTAAGCTTCTCACAAGTAATCAAACTGCGTATTACCTGCAGTGAAAGTGAAAGTATATGAATTATATAATGCTCATAATGAGGAA
>NC_051404.1:5160646-5160967 GCF_015228065.2 Penaeus monodon | reverse complement strand
CCTTTCTAAGCGTCTTACAGTGACGGCGTATATGTCCGTTTCCCTCCCTTCTTTGTGTAATTTCAACACCTGGTCGGTGGTTCCTCTGTTACTTATTTACTTTATGGCCTTATCATCCCCCGACACTTTCTCCAGGTAGACTCATCGAAAATGATACCTTCTCCAGGTGCCGCAAGCGAGCCGTTTTCACTCCTGTTGGCCTTTGTCTCCGGCCGCCGCTTCCCTCCCTCTCGCGTTTCGTTCTGTCTGTCTGTTTGTCTCGAGGTTTGCGCGCGTCTGTCTGATTTCAGATTATGTTTTTTTTCTTGCTTCGCTCTGTCG
>NC_051404.1:5160001-5160143 GCF_015228065.2 Penaeus monodon | reverse complement strand
TGAATGACACCATATCTCGAGCGCACACGGCTGCTTTGACGTTCCCGTGACAGATGCAGGTGGAGTAGAAACACATTACCGTCATCATCTTTCTTAATTACAAACAACTTCTCTAGGCGAGATAGGCCTGGATCGTGGGACG
>NC_051404.1:5158361-5158678 GCF_015228065.2 Penaeus monodon | reverse complement strand
CCAGACATCGTAATACAATCGCCTTGATGATTGCTGTAAAGAGAACAACACAAAGCAATCACCGATGCGTAAATACAGTAGAACAATTCACTTGATTAAAGAAAAAAATCGATGACAGATGAACAAATAATTATATAAAAGGAGCAGGGAAAAGTGGTTGTTACGAACGAGATTAAGTGCCCGAGTGTGCTGGAAGAAGTACACAGTATAATGAAGTGTTTAACCCAGTGGTTCATAAACCTTTTCTATTTTTTGCCCCTCCCCGGCCAGTATATAATAATCTCCATGGCCCCGTGCAGTGTCTGTCATCCTTGAAC
>NC_051404.1:5158114-5158224 GCF_015228065.2 Penaeus monodon | reverse complement strand
CGTTGCGAAATCATAATTTCCATATTGCTCCCTGGAAAGTATCCCATGCCCCCTCCCCCCCAGGTTGGGAGCCCCTGGTTTAAGCGAAAAAGCTTTGTGCTGAGGGTCCC
>NC_051404.1:5157897-5157998 GCF_015228065.2 Penaeus monodon | reverse complement strand
GCAGGAGGCCTTGCACTTAAGTAAATATAAGTATAACTTCATAACGTAAAAATTAAACTTATTCAGAACAAATATGATATTGATGAATCTGTTTATGTGCA
>NC_051404.1:5157470-5157746 GCF_015228065.2 Penaeus monodon | reverse complement strand
CTGCGTGTTTGCGTGTGCCTGTGTCTGTATGCGAGCGCCCGTGTCTGTCTGAGTGCACGCTGCATGTATGTATGAGAGATAAAAAGGCAGAGAGTCAGAGATGCAGAGAGAGTTCTTATTCAAAACCTCTATTGACAGAACCTATTCCAAGGCTGTCAAACACGAGGTCTTTTTGTAGAGCGCCCGCCATCTTTAATCCAGCACAACAAAAAGGCGACCATACACTCAAGGTTACGTTGCTGGAAGCGGTTTTTTTTTTTTAATCCAAAGGAACAG
>NC_051404.1:5155268-5156172 GCF_015228065.2 Penaeus monodon | reverse complement strand
CCAGTGCAGTATTCAGAAAGTTCTCGGAATTTCCTGTCAGCAGGACAATTCTTTTGCTCGGTCCTCCAGAAAATGTCCCTTAAAGATTTGCAAACTTTACAGTCGAGTGTCCAGAGAAATGAGACCTCATTATGGCCCATCGTGCACGTCTGCATTTCACCATTGCATGTCTGGTTATTGCAGACCCGTCATCCCCGTCTGCCTTTTAATACATGCCAGGTTTTGTCCTTTGCAACGTCTTTTTTTCTTTCCTACTGGATACCGGAGGCTTTTGCTCATGAGCTTGTTGGTATGAACGGCATGGGCATGGCAGGATCGTCATGCTGATTACACCTTTAAGATCGCAAACATTACTAGAGTTATCTGTTACTACGCTAATAACAATATGAATTACATTTACTGCGTTACTTCTTAATGTATCGTTAACGTTAGCTGTTCCCCACCGGGACTAGGTTATTATATAAAACATAAAAAAATTACCTTTTAATATCATAGAGTTCTACACCACGATTTCGAACATGTGTTCGCTACAATATAGAGCTCACATCAAACCTTCCCGCTGTACATGGCAGTGACACGCGTATGCATAGAACACCACAGGATATGAACTACGTGGAAGCACCTGCCAAAAGGAACACACACCTTCCTCCTGGACGGCCGATTTGAGGATACGAAGCAACCTAAATTAGTTGAAGTTTAGGTTTATATTTAGTCTACTGTTTACTCGTTCTCTTAGCGAGTATGTTTATCTTTGGTTATAAATATATGGTGCATTGTGAGGTATGCCAACGTGTGGTGGAAAGGCATTCAGGTTAATAATTGCTGGGGTGTGTTGGCCGGATGCGTTCTTTCTGCGCAATTTTCTCTTAAAATTGTTGAATATTAGAATATATTTGTGGATATA
>NC_051404.1:5154833-5155212 GCF_015228065.2 Penaeus monodon | reverse complement strand
TTTTATTATCCAGATGAAAAATATATAAATAAATATAATCCAGAAGCGAAATCCATCCGAACTTCATTTTTACCGCTTGGTCGAATACTCCTTTGAATCGGAATAGGCACACACATCATCAATGAACTTCACACAGAGGGAAAGAAATAATAAAAAAAAATTAAATGAAGGCCCTAAAGCGAACATATTTGTCTGGTTTGATTGCAGCAGGTGAGACACAGTCACGAACACCCAGCGCTGAAATAGTTGGCATTTCGAGTGTCTGATGTATACACTACATTGGTACGCACATTGTTGATATTTGTGTGTGGATATGAATGTGGAACACGCGTGCATATATTCTACATACAAATAAAAGGGAGTATATGGAGCTTGGTGT
>NC_051404.1:5154183-5154685 GCF_015228065.2 Penaeus monodon | reverse complement strand
ATGCGTGTATGTGTGTCCTGGTCATTTTCAGGCGCCTCTAACCGTGTCTCACCCTCCAACCGCGGCCTCACACGCACAGGGAAACAGCCGAGATCTGCGGCTCTCACGCGAGTCCCCGGTGACACCTGGAGATGCCATCGAATCCCAGCGAAGGCCGATGTACATGCATGAATCATGAATGAGAGAGAAAGTCTATTACACAAGGAAGGGGGAAGGGAGAGGGCGGGAGGTGAGGGAAGGGGGAGAAGAGGAAGGGGGAGAAATTGGGAAAGTGTTGATAGGAGAGAGGAAAAGAGGAAGAGAAGAGGGAAGGAGGAAGAGGAGGGAGGGAGAGTTGGAAGAAGAGGAGGAACGAAGAGGAGAGAGAGAGAGGGGGGGGAATAAATAACCCCCTACCCCCTTGCTTCTTGGGCAGTTGCGACTCCACAATCCGACTGTGTGAATAAGCACCCTATATCCTATGAATGAATGAGCACATTTTGTATCTTATACATATATCCTA
>NC_051404.1:5153715-5153830 GCF_015228065.2 Penaeus monodon | reverse complement strand
TTGGCTCTGATCATTAAAAGCTATTGAATCCACTGTCGGCCAAGCCATAATCCCTTCCTGAATAATCACCTTGTACAAGGATTTGTGCGTCTGCGTCTTTGGTTGTGGGAATAAG
>NC_051404.1:5152072-5152497 GCF_015228065.2 Penaeus monodon | reverse complement strand
CCCCCCCATCACAGGGCTGCACGAGCACTTACTTGCGAGAGCCTGCGACTTCCTGCTCTCGTGCTCCGACTCGAGGGCGTCGAACACGGCCGCTCCCACAAGCAGATAGGTCAGGGTGATGACGATCAGGGAGAGCGTACGTACGTTTTGCTTCTTCATTTCACCCTCAGCGCATGTGCGGGGTCAGCAGCCTCTTGAGGTCAGCTAGCAAGAGGATCCCGCGCATGTTGCAGCCTGACCTCCTCGGCTCCGAGACTTGCGGCTTCTTCGATGTGCGGTCGCGGTGCGGCTCTCTCGTCTCTGCGGCGCGCGTGCCTTGTGAGGTGGATCTCCCCTTACGGTAGGCCTATGCTTCTTTCTAGAAATGTTCTGTGGGATACACTAAAACTAGCGACAAGCGGAGTGTGGATGCAGTGAAGTAGATG
>NC_051404.1:5150889-5152040 GCF_015228065.2 Penaeus monodon | reverse complement strand
CGATCTATATGATGTACCAAAGAGCTAAAGTCTTTTACGTTGATAGTGCGTGCTCGGGTCAAGACAGTGCTACATCGCTACCTTTGTCATTACCGTGGAGACTCTGACCTTGGCTGCTCTTCTTCTTCTCTTTGCCTTGAAATTATATTTCGCCTGGTGTAGCTTTCTCATTATCTCACCTGGCAGCGAGATGGAGCGAGACGGGAACTGTGAGGCATGAGTCCATCTCCGAAGGGCGCGCTTGCTGTCTGCCGAGTTTGCTTTTCATCACTTGCATTTGTGCCTCTCCATGACAGATGGCGTTCTGCGGAGTTAAGTGGCGAATGTCTATTTCTTTAAGGACGATTTTCTTTGTTCCTTTCTTCCCCTTCTCCCTTTTGGTTCTTTTCGAACGAGCTACGTGGAACTCCCTCGAATTTTCAGGAGTGACGTACAGATACGTACTGTACGAGCGAAAACGCACTATTGTGGCTTAGCTGCCCAACTAAAAACAAATTAGTTAAATCCATCACGCTTTTCTTTGAAAAAAGCAATAACATCAAACCATCATATATTTTACGCGAACAAAAACAAAATTAATTCTAATCGGATTGACGTTGACTGCGTGTTTTTATTTCATGGCTACGACGTCGGACGAGTGACGAGTATTAGATTCATAGATGCGTTGGTGGAGGCAGCTTCAGTCCACGGCTTTCTCACTCCTCGTTCTGTAAAAGTAAAAAAAAAGGAAGATTACTGTTGTGAACATTTTGGAAAGAACTACGAAAAATCTGAGATACAACAAAGTATAATATGAATAGAAGTATATAATACTGGGAGGGAAGATTAACTTCATATCTCAATCAATGCAACGATCCGTTGGGAAAGTCTGAAGGCAAAAAATCGTATAGAAACTGAATTAATACATTTACTTTTTGATAGTGAAATTCAATGAAAATGATGCCTAAAATGCTAGAATAATCATCAGAACATAAAATGTGATTTGAAATAGCAGGAAGATATGACTAGATGAAATTAAGATTCCCAAGTTGCATTATGTAGTATTGTTAATAGAAATTATTTCATGTTGCACTGAACGCGTTGACGCTTCAGGACATTGCAGTCTGATAAAACATAGCAACGTGAGAAGGCCTCACGTTGCGAGGAAATGT
>NC_051404.1:5149360-5149989 GCF_015228065.2 Penaeus monodon | reverse complement strand
ATGTATCTTGATAGTACTTATATAAATTCGTAATTAAGTTACCTACATCTCTTTGACTGACTTCTCCTTTTCAACAGTATCCTAATAAAGAAATAATGATAGACAAACATATCCCAGAAAGATACATGCTCGAATTACAGTAGGCGGAGCTATCACATTATATTGAGCGCTGATCACAGATTCCATCAGATCCCGTTAACTGCACTGTACCTCCGATGGGCAAATCCGTCTGTTACATCAAACGAATAATAATAAAAAAAAGGTGCTCCCAGGAATTCCCACGAAATATTCTCCTGATATTCCCTCCCCTTCCCCCGCTTCCGAGATCATTAGCACGTTTGTGTGCTGCCTTTACATCACAGCGAAGTACTCTCGGAGCTGCCTCGGCCATGATGAAGAAAGGGAGACAACACGGGAGAGGAATACGTTATGAGGGCCGCACCTGAGCCGCGGGGGCCGTCCTCCTATGTCCAGTGCCAAGGCCATAGGGCGGCTTGACGCTAATATTTATTCACGTCTTTATCTATTACCGTATTTGTGTAATATTTATACGTACTTTTGGGTGGGGGAGGGCAGCAATGTGTATGAGACTTTTTAAGAGGATTACTTTCCTATCTCAATATGTTGCT
>NC_051404.1:5148167-5149115 GCF_015228065.2 Penaeus monodon | reverse complement strand
TGTCTTTCCGCCATTCCCTCCCTCATTCTTCTCTTGGCATCAGCGTCACAGAGACATTACCTCATCTCCCCTGCTGTTATATTAAAAACCCAAAATCGATTTATTATACCGCTTAAAAAAAAAAAGCGGGGAGGGGAAGATCGACTAGACTTTGGAACGGCGAAGCCTATCGAAAACAAGGAGGAAAAATTATGCAATCTTTCTTATTTATCTTTTTACCAAAGTCATTTCCCGAAGAGGCGAGTCTCTTGCCGGCTAGAGCCAAGCCTCGAAGCGCTTTCACTCCATCAAGCTTCACTCTTAAGCGAGAGAACGAGACTTGTAAGCTTAGACGCGAGAGCTTTACGGGAGTCTTGAAGTTGCCCTTGGTCATATACTCTTCCTGTGGCTCAGTCCATTTTGATGCCCGTCGTGCTATTGAAACATACTGACTGTTCTCTTCCGGTCGACGTTAAGCTGCCACATTATTTTTTTTTTCTCCCCGTCATTCTTTTATACCGCCGGACTATCAAGAGTATCGCGTGCAGGCTCTTCAAAGGGTTTGGCATTCCTTGGCGCTACAGCAGGGATCAGGTGCAAAGTGGAATCGCCTGCTGCTGGAGACTCAAAAGAACATCAACGCCAGATGTTAGTGGCGCACGACCAGGCTGGCGCAGACTTATTGTTATCACTAATATCGCGTGTTAACATTAGTGTTCTATAATTAGAGCTGCTGTTATGGTTTTGTTGTTGTTATGGCTACTATCATTACGGTGTTTGTTATTCGCAGCATTTATTTTATACGTTATCAAAATTATTATCGTAACTATGGTTATAATCATCTGTATCCTCATAGTCTTTTTTACTATGATCATCAATATAATTTTCAATGTTATTATTTCTATTATCAAAAGCATTAATATTAAATATTATAAACAATGAAATATATGTTTCATCATTATTTATTAC
>NC_051404.1:5147981-5148128 GCF_015228065.2 Penaeus monodon | reverse complement strand
GCCATCCCCGCTGCTATTAGCACTGTTTAAACATCATAACTGTCGATACATTAATTTATTCCATACCTTAACATATTTGTTACGTGTTGCGATGTGCCCTTTGAAGAGCCTGGTATTTTTTATCAGAAAAGGAGGGAAAGAAGGAAG
>NC_051404.1:5147430-5147693 GCF_015228065.2 Penaeus monodon | reverse complement strand
CACAGATATAAACAAATTAGGACAAACAGCCACACCACAGTCATCCCTTTTGATTAACGGCTCCGCCTAAGTGCATCTACCCTAAGCGCCGCGCCCTGTCAGCTGTATTGCTCGTGGAAGGCGAAGTTACCGCCTCTCGTCTGCTGCGAAATCTGCTGCCTTATAGCGACGGACTGCGACGTGTGTGTTCTTCTCCCTCGTGCTTGGAGGGACTCTTATCTCGTCTCCATCGAATCCCGCGGAAGGAGCTTAGGGGATTGGAA
>NC_051404.1:5146609-5147100 GCF_015228065.2 Penaeus monodon | reverse complement strand
AACAGACAGACAGACAACCAGCCCAAAAGTAGACAGAAACAAGGTGGCAACCGACCCCCCCCCCCCGGCTCCGCAGATAAGCAGCCCGGCCGGCCAGCCCCGGATCCCCAGTGTCGTAAGCCCAGCGCATTGACTTGAAAATGAGTCATAATGACCTAAAAAACGCACGACCTCAAGAGAGTAAGAGGCTTTGCTAACAATGAAGACATTAAACCGAGGATTTCCATGTTAAGGTGCAACTTACTAAAGAAGATTACACACTCACCGGCGCTGACCTTTCCCGGTTCGGGTCACAAGGCAGGCAAGTGACTCTATCTAGTTACGTGTGAGGCGGAGGAATACGGCGACCTGAGTGCATGACGGAGAAGGAGGAGCCATAAAAGCAATTCTCTTTGCCATGCATTCGTGGAAGAAAAAGATGAGAGAGTGTAGGCCCGACTGCAAGTGAGCCTGTGACTGGATATGTTTGTAAGCTCGCACAGGTGGGCGGG
>NC_051404.1:5146015-5146469 GCF_015228065.2 Penaeus monodon | reverse complement strand
TTACATGCGTGTGTATTTGTTTGATGCGTGTCCGGGAGTGTGTGTGGACTTACAGACTTTTATAGTTGTCGATCAAAGGGTAAAATCCCCCTAAAAGGGCACTTTACAAAGAATCAAACAGCTCTGTGGCAATAAAAATACTCGATAGTCTTTTTCTGAATCTTTTATAGTTTTGTTTCCGGTGTATAAATACCTTTTTTTATTCGTGGTTTTTAACAAGCGTGTGGCAAACGCAAACCTGACCGTGGAAAGAGCGAGCCGACTCACTCTCTCTTTCCACAAATTCATCATCCATAATGAAGCATCAAACACAGGTTTTACGGCCAACCGACGCCGCTTTGTATCCACTCCCAGTTCGCTCACGTCAAGAAAAGGTGTTTTTTCAGTTATAGAAAAATAAATTGAGGTCAAACGCCTTATCTCGCTTCTGAGGGGATCCCGAAACGGCTGATTA
>NC_051404.1:5144868-5145165 GCF_015228065.2 Penaeus monodon | reverse complement strand
CACTCAGCACAAACTTCCCTCAGATATGCAAGCCCACACTCGCCGGTCGGCAGCGGGACGCCCGACCGCTTTGCCCCGACCTGTAGCCTTCGTGGCACCCGACCCGACCCGACAGAGGAGGAGAACGCGCCGACAAAGGCCCGAGTCGCTGTCTCACGGCCGACAGCTGCTCGCCGTCAGGAGATGAATGGGATCGGAGTCTCTTTAATGGAGTCGGAAGACAAGTAGACAGTGACGGAGGATCGAACGCTCGCCGGATGGGAAGCGAATTCTATAACTGATACCACGATGGAAGTA
>NC_051404.1:5144630-5144831 GCF_015228065.2 Penaeus monodon | reverse complement strand
CGTGATCTGATTTTGCGCAGGAAAATTACACGGCCATTGTAAATAAAAGGAAGAGATAGAGGGAAGTAACTGTCCTATAAGTTGGCCAGACGTGACAGGGTTGTTTATGAGTAGCCTCCTTCTCTCAGTTTGCAAATACGGGGCAACTCTTCGCTGAAGTATTTATATTGGTCTTTTTGTCTCTGTCGGTTTCCCCGGTTT
>NC_051404.1:5143595-5143952 GCF_015228065.2 Penaeus monodon | reverse complement strand
TGCCCTCGGATCACTGGCGTGTCCCCCGCCTCGCTTGCGTCGACGCAGCGCGAGGCACGGCTGCGGAAGACCTTCGCGGGCGGTGCGAGCGGGCGAACTTCCGCGCGATTCAGGAACTGCGCTGCTATTGAAACTCCGCGCCTTCCGGACTTTGCATAAACGCCAACGACTCGCGCTCGACTTAAACGCTGCTCCATTCCGGATAATACCGGCCATTTCCTTAATGTTAACTCATCTAAACAAGCTTTTAGAAAAATATAGATAAATAGGACGGACTTTCTCTTTCTCTTTCTCATTATCCGAAAAAAAAGTCTATTCCTCCAGGTTCTAACAATGTGGAAATAGGAGAGAGTGTGA
>NC_051404.1:5142867-5143099 GCF_015228065.2 Penaeus monodon | reverse complement strand
TTCACGAGGGAATTAAAATGATCTTGAGAAAATCGTATTAAGAACTGAGGTAATTAGCCTCAATCTAGTCTAGATGGGATGTAGACACTTGCCTTTCTACCTCGGGCTTTGAATCAGGCGTAGAGCAAAGCGGCTTAATGAGGAAAAGAACGAGCGGAAAGAGGGAGGACACACACGCGGGGAAAGAGGAGCAGGAATAAATAATGAATGTAAGATTAGATATAATGTGGGT
>NC_051404.1:5142198-5142350 GCF_015228065.2 Penaeus monodon | reverse complement strand
GCGTACGTAAGACAGACAAAACACGGTCTGAGAATTGGATATAGGCACGGCAGCTGAAACGCACACGGACAAACCAGCAGTACGTAAACACGGCTAATACGCTGAGCTAAGTTCCTTGCCCGTCCAGTCCTTCATATGACGTCACACAGCAA
>NC_051404.1:5142039-5142174 GCF_015228065.2 Penaeus monodon | reverse complement strand
ATGACCCCGCTGTAAACTAGGAAGGGATTAGCGCATTGATCGCACTGTGTTTGGTCTTTTGCTCAAATGACGAGTTTCTATATGTAGGTCCACTGATACATTTGGAAAAGTACAGACGAGTTAGACACTCACATT
>NC_051404.1:5140078-5141950 GCF_015228065.2 Penaeus monodon | reverse complement strand
TCTTGCAGTCTATGCATACGTTTCTACAAACGATCATGCAGAAATGAAAATCATATTTCCTCTTCCATGAATATTAAAAACAGCAAAAATATTCTCTGTAAAAAGAATGTGAACGAACACAGACGTGATTCTCGACACCAAAAAGCGAAATGAAAAAAAGCTAATGAACGAAAAAAAAAAGACCAAGTGAAGCAAACTGAATCGCACTTACGTCCCCTTACAGTAAAGGCGAAAGTTCCCAGTGCTTAGTGGGTGGTCGAGGGTGGGGGTAACGAGCTAGAGGGGAAGTACAGGCGGAGTATTGAGGTGGGGGGGGGGGAGGGAAAGCTTTTTTTCGTCCACGAGTTATTCATCCAAAATACTTAATTAATTCTGACATATGTGATCCACGCTCTTAATTCGAAATCAGGTGGAATTATAAAGGCTAAAAGTCTCCATAGCATCCAAAAATAAATAAAAAATATATGAATAAAACTCTAAAGTTCTCGTTATTGGGTTCTTTTCCGTTAATAACACGCTAACTTCCACCGCTCTATGAATTCCTTCGGTTGGAAAACATGATTCAGAAGGACGAAGTAAAAGGCAATCCTTTTCATAAGCCAGCCAAAGCACGCGAACAAACAAACACACGTGCGGTAAGATATTCACTCGTTACAAAGAGCGCCCGCGGGAAAAGTACATCCGAGGGTACACAAGATGAGATATGCATGCAAGCTGGAGAGGATATTTAAGTTACAGCACGATACATACAGTAGGATCTAATGTGCAGAACGTTTCTCAAATATTGCAGAAATCTCAGCACATGATAGGACACCCAGATAGCACAATGTAGGTTACGCAAACCCAAAGCCTAGTGAAAATATTTCTGTACCATAACGTAAACAACGGCTACAGTAGCAAAACAAAAACCCAGAATAAACAAAAAAAACGTTAAAACAGATATAAAAACAAATATAAATACAATAAACCCCATAGAGAAGCACCCTTAGGACAACGTTATCACACCCCAAGGGACAGGCAGCAACCCCACGAAAACAAACAAGGAGCGCATAATCGTATGAAGATCGCGATGCGCACCAAATGGACTGACGCGCGTTCGATCCCAGAGATACTTTCCTTGTGGAATTCGCAGCTAATGGTATATTATGATTACTATTCGCGGTATGTTCCAGGGCTCTGTACCTTAGTATGACTGTGACTTCTAGCTGGTAATATCATTGACTCTTTAATCCTTGGTCATGTCACATTAATGATTCTCAGTATATTACTTGCTGGAATTCACCTACATACATCCTAGTATATTCTAATACTATTCCTGGGACATTACATGCCTAGTATTTTACCGCAGCCTAAATTTTAGGTTTTATATATCTTATCTACTATTCATGGTATTTTTCATGATTGGTTCTCTACCACAGCTATGATTTTCTAATCCTAATCCTCACTGATTTTGTGCATCTGACTCACTGGCATATCCCATTACTCATCATGTCCGGCATTCTTGGCTTTCCGGATATGTGGTATAATCCACTCAAGAAAGGGTACGCACCTGATTCCGAAAGTATGCTTCTAATGAAATATACCGCAAACCCAGCTCCTGGAAAATATATCATACACCCAATTCCTGAACTATATCCCCATCCAAATTACCCAAAGTACATCAATTCCCATTCCCAAAACTATACCTTATTCCTAGTCCTTATGTCATAATCCATTCCCAATATCCAAAGAGGGACCCATTCCCGATTCCCGCTGTAGCATTTCCTCCAGATGCAGTGGATTCCCGGAGCTTCATTAAAGACTAATCAACTACTAAAAAATGTTAATTGCCATCAAACTTGCAATGCATACTTTACCCGCAATTCAGACAAG
>NC_051404.1:5139782-5139924 GCF_015228065.2 Penaeus monodon | reverse complement strand
CTTTAAGTAAGAGAGCACAGCAAAAGCACACTTGATTATATAGGTGATCTAGAGCCATCCCGATCTCACAATAAATGAGCCAGTAAACAATCCTTACTGAGTAAGGTTCTTATCATTTGTTTTCCTTTTCAGGCGGATTTTA
>NC_051404.1:5138040-5138946 GCF_015228065.2 Penaeus monodon | reverse complement strand
AATCCCCGCCGAGTAATCAATAAACCAATAAACGATCTCAAAACCCCCTCTCGCGCAGTAGATTAATCTTTGGCTTCCGGTCATCTCATCCCAAGACGCGAAGGAACAGCATTTTGGGAAGATGACTCCTACCACAGCGTCATCTCACACACTGCGTCATCGCGTAAATCGTAATCTCACAGCGTCATCTGTGTCATCTTGCACAATAAATAGTATTTTGCATACGTCTTCTCACACAACTTGCATAATAACATCTCATCTCAAACAGCAGCATCTCGCATAACCTCATCTCCCACAACAGCATCTGCCACAGCATTATCTCCCACAATATCATTTTACAGAACGTCAGCTCTTACAACATTATCTCTCACAACATCATCTCCTACGACATCATCTCTCTCAGCATCATCTCCCACATCATCTCGTGCGGCATCATCTCCCATTTCATCTCTCACAGCATCATCTCCCACGACATCATCTCGCACAGCATCATTTCTCCCAGTATCACCTCCCACAGCATCTCGCGGGGCATCATCTCCCACATCATCTCCTACGGCATCATCTCCCACAGCATCATCTCCCACAGCATCATCTCCCTCAGCATCTCCAACGGCATCATCTCCCACAGCGGCATCTCGCGAGCTGCTCCGTTAAACCCGTCCCGAGCCGTTTGCGCGAATACAGTATTTTGCCAATGAATATCTGATGAGAATTCCCCCCGGGGCGAGCGAGCGTGCGTGAGTGAGGCTGAGTAGGAGAGTCGAAGTCCATCTCTTTCCTTGAAAAGTAGACGTGAAGGGGAGACTTTTTCTTCACCTTTTTTTTCTCTCTCTCTCAGCTGATGTTTGACAAGTGCGTCAGCGTGTGACAACTGTCGGATTTTGATTCTAAGGAAGAGAAGTTTGT
>NC_051404.1:5136483-5136785 GCF_015228065.2 Penaeus monodon | reverse complement strand
TTCCCCCAACCTCCCCCTGAGCCCAAGCACACCTGAGGCGATAAATACCCACAGAGCACCTGCGCCCCTACGCGGTATCCCAGACAAATTGAAAACCCCCCAGACATCGCGATGGAAGGCCGGAGAGGTAAGGATATTGGATAAGCCTTGGTTCATCTTGTTATCCAGCCGCCCGTGAACTTCCGAGGGATACATATGCAGGTAAAGAAGTTGGCTCTTTATATGCTTCTGGGGAGGGGGTTTAGGGTCGCGCCGGGAGATCAAGGTGTGTGGCTTTATCCGGCTGGGCTTATCTGCTCCTG
>NC_051404.1:5135037-5135579 GCF_015228065.2 Penaeus monodon | reverse complement strand
GCTTTATCTCGGTTGTAATCTTTACAAATCAGAAGTATATTCTTGGATATATTCTTGGAAGTCTGTCGATTCATCCAGTTATTCAGAGAACCAAAGTATATTTCTGGAGATTTACGACTTCCTCTTGTTCAAACAGTAACCCTTAGTAATAAGAAATATATTTTTGGAGGATAATTGCTTTAACCAATTATAAGAAATAAGTAATAAAAAATCTCTTCCTTGAAGCCGATTACTTTATCCACATTGTGATGTTTAAGATATAAGATATATATTCTTGTAGGTCTGTTGCTTTTTCCATGTTTTAGTTTTTAGGAATAAGAAATATATTTTATGGCAATAAAATCCGCAATCGATTATCAGGTATGATGGAAGTTTTATATAAAGCGCAAATTCATATCTGTATACCGAGATAGTGACGAGTTTTATCACTCTAGGAAAAGAAATATTGCAATACATCTCTCGGGCTCAAATAACATTTTCATCCTATTTGGCAACTTTTATTAATCCGTTTTCCCATCCCCTCTCCTTCTCGCCGGCCCTAC
>NC_051404.1:5134393-5134637 GCF_015228065.2 Penaeus monodon | reverse complement strand
TAACCGCCGAGGAATCAAAACCTCCCACCTTTTTGACACTCCGACCTAACAAACGGCAAACCTAACCATTAACTCCGTCTTTTATGGAAACGATTACGAGTCCGAGTGGCGTTCCGTCTCGTCTGAAGGCCGCGCTCTCGTTCGGGCAGGTCGTTGAAGGCGTTGGCGATTCGGACTTATGGGTGGGGATTTACCTCGTGTTGCCTCGCGAGCTGTGGCCTCGTCTGGGCGAGGGCGAGACGCT
>NC_051404.1:5133779-5134356 GCF_015228065.2 Penaeus monodon | reverse complement strand
CTCTCTCTCTTTTCCATATGTAAGCCGGCGCGCACACGTACAAGCGCGCGCGTACGCACTCCACCACACACACTAACCCTGTCGCCACACGTATACACCTCCCTTACATCTCCCCGAGGTGTCCGAAAAAAAAACGTAGGAATTTCTCGCATCTGACCGACAAGTTAGCACAACCGCTCACACCCGAAGTCCGAGAATCGACAAGAAAATACAAACGCCCAGAACCGAAACCCGCCAACCGACAAGATAACACCACCGCTCAGATCCGAAACCCGCCAACCGACATGGCAGCACAACCGCCAAAACCCGAAACCCGCCAAACCGACGAGCCAACCTAACCGCCCAAACCCCGAACCCGCCAACCTCAGGCGCCCGCACACCCAAGATTCGCACCAGTCCCATTTTGTAGCGATTTTCCAATAGTGTAATTGATATCAGATGTCTCGAAAACTCTCACCGCGCTCTTGAGGCCCAAGAGGAGACTTTACATTACAGATATGAGGCTCGTGAGCGGCAAACATCTTCACTTGAATCTTTTTCTCTTTTTAATTATTTTCCCCCCAATGCGTCTGACCTG
>NC_051404.1:5132350-5132522 GCF_015228065.2 Penaeus monodon | reverse complement strand
TACTCTTTTATCGGTATACTTTCTATTCCCTCTGTTTTAGCTCTGAAATTGAACAGTTATCTCTGATCTTTTCTTAAAAGACGGGGGAGGAGTTGGAAGCAGAGCGGGGGGAGGGGGGTGGGGGTGGGCGTAATGAAGGTGTGACCGTCTCGAGGTGATTTCGTCTGAACCT
>NC_051404.1:5131249-5131408 GCF_015228065.2 Penaeus monodon | reverse complement strand
GAAAACGTCCCAAACAATAACCTAAACACTAAAATGCGAGGCCGACAGCCCGGCACTGACAGAAGAGGCGGAAAAGAAACGTCAGAGTTAACATGTCGAGTTATTGACTCACGTCGCAAACCCTCACTCTTTGAAAGCTCTGGGAGGCATCCCATTTTC
>NC_051404.1:5130837-5131001 GCF_015228065.2 Penaeus monodon | reverse complement strand
GTGTATATACATCCTCACTGACAAAAACGTTTGTACACAAAAACGTTTACCAGAAGAATTGGGTTTACGTAGGGCCCTTGGCCTCGGAATCTATCGCTGAAAACACTGAAGAAAAAGAGGGTAAAATAGATTCCCAGCCTTCGGAGTCCATGGCTGGAAAGGTA
>NC_051404.1:5129653-5130785 GCF_015228065.2 Penaeus monodon | reverse complement strand
TTAGCCCCAAAGCGAAAAGGTCTGGCGAAGAAGCAGCTAGGAGGATGGGTGTCTTACATCGTCCCTGAAATTCAGACTTGCGGATGTTTGATTAGCTCTTCCGAATAATGCAAAAACTTTTTTCTTCTTCTTCCTGTCTTCGGACTGTATATCCTTTGCAATATCATTAAGTTATTTTTACAAACGTGGTGCAGTGGCTGTGCATTAGTGGTGGTCGAACGTTTGTACGGTATTGTACATTACATTTAACACATATTGCGAATAGGTTTTGGGTATTGACTTACAAAGAAATACTTTATGTTTGCATTCGCATGAGTCTGGACGAGATACTAGGTTGAGGCAAGAGCTTGATTGCTAGAATTTGTTGGTCACCTCTAGAAAGTCAAGAGTTCTTACGTACATAGAGGAATTTTCGTCTTTGTCAAGCTGTAATAATTTCATGAATTTCTTCCTAGTTATGAGAACTTGTTGAATATCCGGTCTTCTAATAATAGGTGCCAAGGTGACATTTAATTTATTAAAAGTATGGAATTAAGTAATGAGATATACTTGATCTAACTTTTAAAAAATCCTCTGAATTTTAATGCCATCACAGGTATGCCGAGAAATTCATAACGCAATGAGAGTCATTGTGAATATTAGAAGCACAATGTGATGTGTTTCTGAAATCTGTCTAGTTGAGACTTTATCAGAAAAATAGGTTGGACACATGGCGGAAAACATTGCTTCACTAAAACCTAGAAATATGAGTGTAACTACTTAGTTTCTCTATTAATTGTCTAGTATAATACCGGGTGTTCACGATGCTAAGGAAAATCAATAGAGATCCATTATTCACAAACAATGACGTTAGCAGAAAAAACTTTAGATAATTCGACCGCGAGTGACTGTTGCGTGGAATGGAGGTAGGTTTTCCACTTGGCAAAACAGAGTGCCTGAAGTATCTGCCCAAATATAACTATTCTGGGAGAGATGGCAGACGTCCTCTCATGTTGCTGATTCGGTTCTTTGTCCCTTTTGTTGTCATAATGTCGTGTTTTTGACTACGGCATAGAGGAACTGCCTCAGGATGGCTGGAACATTTCGTTAATATAAAAGGGAATAGAAAATGCCACAGAAAAAAGTGGGTGAG
>NC_051404.1:5129261-5129532 GCF_015228065.2 Penaeus monodon | reverse complement strand
TCACGCCCTGGCAGGTGAGCGAAGGGGTTTCATGGTATTGATGACCAGCCTCCATTCCCTGATGCTAATATCTTTAATGCCAGGAGTAGCATTTGGCGAATTTTAGCCAAACTGTTAATCCTGTGTTGGGAAAGAGACCACATCCTAGATATTCTATAGTCCAAGCACGAAAGGATAGAAGGAAAGCATGGAAATAAAAGTATTTAAGGTGGACAACAATCCTCAGAAATCTGTCCACACGGTCGCTTGTTTTGCGCAGTTTCGCAAGCTT
>NC_051404.1:5128977-5129239 GCF_015228065.2 Penaeus monodon | reverse complement strand
TTAATTGTCTATATCCTAAACTTCCCCCTCACCCTACACACACAAAAAAAAAAGTGTAGGGAGTTTAAGCAGTATTGTGAAGCGACCAGCAAAGCCGCTGGTTTCGATCCTCGTGCATTGAGGAGTGTGTCAGAGAAAGACCCAGAGCCAACAAAGTAATTGGATTTGCCCGAGCTTGAGCCAGAGGAGAACCTTCTACCCGGCGGAACAAAACAGAGCCAGAAACTGTGAAAGAACGAACAAATCTACACAAACGCTAATA
>NC_051404.1:5127689-5127879 GCF_015228065.2 Penaeus monodon | reverse complement strand
TGTATATGTATGTACGACTCTAACAAAGATAGATACCGCTCTCGTTTGTCGCTAACATTATTTGCTGGCCAGACCAGGCTCAGTTATGCAATCGCTTGCAGTTATTATGGTATTATTGCAATGGAATTTGGACTTTACTATTTTTCGCCTGTTTTTTATCGCCTGTGATTACTGGATTATATTTGAGCTT
>NC_051404.1:5127062-5127605 GCF_015228065.2 Penaeus monodon | reverse complement strand
CTGACACATTTATTACTAGTAGTTGGAAGGTAGTATTATCACTGCTGTTATTTTCAGCAATAACTTCATAATCACCTCTTTTTTTCTATCACAAAATTTTCTTTCAGCTCTTTTAATTCTTTCCCCCAATGCACTCGACGTTGCAGCCTCGAAATATCCCGAGTAACCTGAAAACCTCGAATACCAATTTCATATCAGTATGTCCTATGGATCAGAACCGGGACATTTTGGTGGAATTTATTTCCATTTTACGAACATTTCCCGGGTAAGGGAATGCGTTCCAAAAGGTAATAAAATGACCGAATAATGATTTCATTTTTTTTTTTTTTTGGTAAATCTGTGAACGAATAAAAAAAAAACACCCCCATTAAACTCATTAATATAACCGCACTAATGAAAAGAGGTAAACATAAATAAGACCCAAAATCATAACATGAAACTTCCATTCCACGAAAACATCCCATCCCATTCGCGAAGGACGAAGGGAGCGCTAATCTAAAATGGATCCACAATCCCTCGTATCCCTTAGCGACGTATGGATTG
>NC_051404.1:5126143-5126435 GCF_015228065.2 Penaeus monodon | reverse complement strand
CTGTTCTGTCAGATCCCGAGACGAGCGAGGGGAAACTAATAAAAAATGCATCCAGGAGCCGCATGTCTTTGGGAAGGTGTGAATGCAGTGCAAAACTGTAATCTTGGATGTGCATTAAGAAGCAGCAGGCGAGGCGGCCCCCACTCTCGCCGAAAGGAGGAAACAGAGAGAATTCGATGAAAGGTGAGAAGGAGATGGATAGAGGGCCCGGGAGGTACAGAGAGAGATTAACATATAAATTTATATTAGAGATTTAAAGTGATAAGGGAATAAAGAGTCGCAGTTACATATC
>NC_051404.1:5125184-5125340 GCF_015228065.2 Penaeus monodon | reverse complement strand
TATTCCGCGACACGACGGGAAATTGCCGTCCACTTGCTGGTCGATAAACTCGGTAGATAGGACGAGCAAAAGTTTACCGCCGCTGACACACAATATCGCGGTGGGTTTTCCCCCTCTGCGGAAGCGTGCCCAAAGGGCCGTGGACCGGGTGTTCGC
>NC_051404.1:5124501-5124599 GCF_015228065.2 Penaeus monodon | reverse complement strand
CGCATTTTTCCACCCTTTTCCCCTTTGATCTCTATTTTCGTTTGTTTCAGCTAACCTGTACGATTTAATTTTTATTTTTTTAAGATTTCCTTTCATCA
>NC_051404.1:5123835-5124023 GCF_015228065.2 Penaeus monodon | reverse complement strand
ACTGAACCAACCCTCCCATCGGCGCCGGTGCCATTCCGCGAGTGCCCCCGGCGGAGTGCAACAGGGCCTGCGTTGTCTCAGCCGAGTGCCACAATCGAGTCCGGCCAACACTAAACGCAGCTGATGGATCAGCCAATAGAATAAACACTGGGAAGACGAGTCCCTGCGAACTAGCCTCGAGGAATGGG
>NC_051404.1:5123274-5123383 GCF_015228065.2 Penaeus monodon | reverse complement strand
TTCCAAACTGCTTATACGGTATAACAGTCGTTCTCTATACTTTCCATCCAAGATTAACATCTGTTCGGGGGAAATTAAATACATCTACTTTGGCTCAGTGTTTCCTTTG
>NC_051404.1:5123042-5123167 GCF_015228065.2 Penaeus monodon | reverse complement strand
TTTTTACTTTTTTTTTACTATACCTTCTAAAACCCTCCGCCCGAGCTACCTCCAACACCCATGCGATTTTCCTGCGAGAATGGCTCCCCAGAAATATCTGAGATCTATCCCTCACCCTCACCCGC
>NC_051404.1:5122384-5122482 GCF_015228065.2 Penaeus monodon | reverse complement strand
AGCCCAGCCATCGACCGGGGCGCCCCCTTGACGCCGTCCCGCGCTCTCTCCTTTAAGGTTACTGCAGCGAGCTAAAAATAGACTTACGGTAGTACTAC
>NC_051404.1:5122061-5122342 GCF_015228065.2 Penaeus monodon | reverse complement strand
GAGGGTGGTTGGGGTGATATGGGAGTGGGGGGAGGGGGGGGAGAATGGGGATATAGGATGCTAGAGGGGATGGCAAAGGGGAGAGGGAGGGGGGAGAAAGGGCAGGTGGGGATGGGAAGGGGCCAGGGTTGGGAGGGGGGAGGAGGGATGGGAAAGTAGGGGTTTCCCTTTTTATGTGAGCGTGAGGGTGTTTGTGTGTTTCTTCTTGGAGCTGTCTGTCACTGAGCCAATGTTGTTGAAAAGGTTGTCCCATCGGTCGTGACGGTTCTTTCTTCGGGGGG
>NC_051404.1:5120373-5120749 GCF_015228065.2 Penaeus monodon | reverse complement strand
ATTCTCTCCTTCACTCTTTTTCATCTCCTGTCATCCATTCTTCCTCATACCTTCCCCTTTCCTCTTACTTTTAATCTTTGCTCCTTTCCTCTTTTGGCCTTTCTTTTTTTTTTATCCTTCCCCCTTTCTTTCTTTCCTGCACTTCCCCTATTTTCCTTTTTTCTCGTTTTTTTTTCAGTTTCTTTTAACTCACCTATCCATCTTTCTTATCCTCTCTCCCCCTTTTCTGCCATCTATTATTTCTTACTTTCACCCCTTACACACTCATTCCTCTGTTCTTCCCCCCTCTTCATCACCTTTTCTTATTTCCCACCTTCATCACCTTTTCTTATTTCTCCCTTAATTTATCTTTATTCTCTCCCTCCCCGCCATCTGG
>NC_051404.1:5119883-5120213 GCF_015228065.2 Penaeus monodon | reverse complement strand
TATCCTTTTTCTCCCTCGTCTCATTAATTTTTTTGTCTCTCATCTCTGTTATTCCTCTCCTTTTTCTTGCTACCCTTTCCTACGCCCCTCTATCTATCCTCTTCTTTCATCTCTTTCCCCCTTCTCTTGTTTACTCTGATTTCCCACTCCTCTCCTCTTCCTTCTCGCTCCCATCCACCTCTTTCCTCTCTTCACCCATCTCTCCATCCTCCCTCTCTTTCCCTCTCCAAACTCTCTCCTCCTCCTACTTTTTACCTCTTCTCTCCTCTCCCACCCTCCCTAATTTCCTCTCGTCTCTACCTCTCTCCTCACACTCATCTCCCATTTTTT
>NC_051404.1:5119727-5119831 GCF_015228065.2 Penaeus monodon | reverse complement strand
AGCCAAGGGCCCTCCAGCACCCTCGAAGGAACCCAAACATTCCGATAAGAACCGCTTTTGTCAATATCCATTTGTCAGGCGAGGATGCGGCCTCACGTGGCTGT
>NC_051404.1:5119490-5119703 GCF_015228065.2 Penaeus monodon | reverse complement strand
TCGCTTCCTTCGCCTCCTGCGCCTCCTTCACTCCTTCGAGATCCCCCTCCCCCCCCCCCTTCGTGACTTGGCTCTTCGGGGGAGGGATTGGGGGGGTTAGCTCGGGATCAAAGGGGTTAATCGCTGTTATGTGCCTGTTTGCCTTTTCAAGTGGATGGCCCGCGGCAAGTGTTGAACCAGATAGATGTAGCATTATCTATTAGTGTATTGATA
>NC_051404.1:5118579-5118782 GCF_015228065.2 Penaeus monodon | reverse complement strand
GTAAACTCGCTCAGCCGTCGCCGCGAAACTTCCCTTCCCCGGAGCCTTCAAGTTCCACAGGATTAAATCCCCGAGCAAACTGCTTCCTCAAGCCAGGTGTGTTTTCCACCTCATTCGATGAATAAGATATGCTTCGCCTTGGAGAGGGGCCGGAGCTGGACCTGCCTTGCCTAGCAACCTGCGCGCGCGTGTATGTGTGAGGT
>NC_051404.1:5117896-5118236 GCF_015228065.2 Penaeus monodon | reverse complement strand
AATACACAAAAAACAGATTTATCTCTTTAAGCCATGCCGTGAATTCCCCGATTTCAATAAATCATTTTGCAACTTCTGGCAGGCCCGAGAGTCACTCCCATCAAGGGTTACAGGTTACATTAGCCCACTTAATCTCGTGTATTCAGTGTGTGCAATATCACAGGTATTCAGACCGGAGTATGGGACAAAGCGTTCGTTCAGGCACAGCAGTCCTTCAATTACAAATTCGATTATGTTCACTTACAGAGATGTTCAGCAAATAAAAGTTCACGTACTTTTTTGAAAACAGGAAAAAACAGACACATCCTCCCTGTTGCTATCCAAACACGGCGTTTCGTGT
>NC_051404.1:5115368-5116487 GCF_015228065.2 Penaeus monodon | reverse complement strand
ATTTCTCCTCAAGACCCTTCACCGCGCCAAGAGAAACTGATCTCCTTAATCAAGGAAAAATCTAACGCTAAGCAAACATCTGCGACAGATGTCCCACTTGGGTTGACAGCCAGAAACCTCCTCTCACCACCACAGCCACGACGTCCCAAATGATCTCCAAAAATAGAAAACAAATCCAGCGGGTTTCTAGGCGAGGGCTCGGAACGAAAAAGAACCCAGCAATAGCACTTAAAACAAACGACCTTGCGGGTTACCACTCTGCGTACCCAGCGACCTTTATTACCCCTTCTTCTACCCCCCCCCATGCCACTTACACCCAGTGTTCCCTCCCTGACCCCCCCCCTCCCCTCCTCGGCCCGACTGTGGCACTTTATGATGCTTTATGAACAGGGCCGAGACTTGCATCTTTTTCTCGAGATGTCTGGAAATTTTGTGAATGTCATCGTGTTTTTTTTTCACCTCTTTCTCTCATTATATTCACCATTGGCATTATCACTATCGGTATCCTCGTTACTATTAAATCTACTAGGGCTACTGATATTACTATATTTTATTCTCCTGTCGATATCTATCAGTAATTCTCGTTTATGATCAGTGTCATTTTGATTACAAAAATTACCATTACGTGCTTGTTGCCATTAACATCAGTACATTCACACGAAAATCATATCATTATCCTCCTCACTACCATCGTCCACAGCAAAACCTTGAAAGAAACGTATTTTATCCTAATTCCAACAATTAAAAAAGATGATGGACGTAAAGAAATATAGTCCCACTTTTTAAAAACAGAATTTAATTCCGCTTCGCTTGCGTGGCGGAGACGATTTCATTTTATTCTTTGCCTAATGAACGTGAAATTACTTTATTGCCCGTTGCAGCGACAGCCAAATAACCAACACAAAGATTCGCTCAGCCATCTCTCTGCGATATTAGTTCAGCTTTTGAAAACTTCCGCGAAAACTCATTCTCCTTCGGCTGTGTTTATGACTCTTTGTTGGGAAGGTATTGTTAGCTTTTTTTATTGCTTTCATTGATATTGTTGTTTGTTTGTCGCTCTGTTTGTAGTTGTTTGGGTATGTAACTTTGTTTGTATGGGTATATGTCTGTCTGACTGGA
>NC_051404.1:5114481-5115222 GCF_015228065.2 Penaeus monodon | reverse complement strand
CGTGCAAAAACAAATATATCTCAAAAAGGAGAAGTGCGGTTAAATTCTAACAAAAGCACATTAACAATCGATGCGGAAAATGCAGATTAACTTTTTGAAAGGAGTTATTCATACAGTATTTCCAAAACCCTGGTTAAAATAATTAAATTTGCCTTCAGTATTTCTTAAGAATGAAAAAGTTTGCTCCTCCGAGCTCGAATAAAGTTAGAAAGAATGATATTATTATTATTTTTTATATATAAAGTCTTCCTCAATGAATGAAAGAAAAACTCGCATTACCTATACAAAAAACAATCGAATTATTACTTACCCCTAATAATTTCTTCTAATTCTCTACCTTTTCTCAAGATCTTAGCACGCCGATTCAACCTTCTGCAAGACGAAAAAGCGCAACGGAAGAGCACTGGCCACCCGCACTCCCGACGAAGCCCCGTATTAATATACCAGCTTCCATGACCGGCTTGACAAGGACAGCGTAATATAAACCCAAGTGCTATAAGCAAGAGGCCAAGCGAGACAATAAACCTCCATCAAACGCACTGATTGACGGCAGAGAGGCTCGACCTGATGTGACCTAACATGAGCCTGCATGGCGTAATCTTGCATAGCACAATAGGCTTGTCGCTAAACCCCCTTGACCCTACGTGACCTAGAGTAATCAGACTCAAACCTAATTGGAGGCACTTGTCGAGTTCTCAGATCTGATGCTCACTTGTTCGTATTCTTATTTTGTATGCTTCC
>NC_051404.1:5114176-5114441 GCF_015228065.2 Penaeus monodon | reverse complement strand
ACTATATCTCAGATGCCCTTACGCACTAATTTATTCTCAACAGCCTCTTAACACAACGACCAGAGAATGGGGAAATTTTAACAATAGAAATGCTGCGCGTGTCTGAAATTGTGGCTATAAATCTACGGTGTCACCCTATGTTTCACAAAGTGTTTTATTGTGTTATATGCGTGACGTAACGGCTTCCTACTGTCATCACATTGTATAGTTAAGAAAATATATTCACTGAATAGCATCCATTACCTGAGACTGTCATCAAAACATG
>NC_051404.1:5112541-5112621 GCF_015228065.2 Penaeus monodon | reverse complement strand
GTTTATTTATGAACAACCTTCAGATTCTGTCGATCACACCTGAATAGATCTGTCTACCAGGCAATACAGCCACGCATGAG
>NC_051404.1:5112220-5112518 GCF_015228065.2 Penaeus monodon | reverse complement strand
CTTCCCACACCAAATCCGCGTATCCACGCCCAGGGCAGCGGGGCTCCGGACGGCAGCCAGTGCGCTCGCGAGACAGGGACGTGGGCGCGGGAGCCGGAACATAACGGGATTATCAACACCCAAGTGTGGGAATACATGCGCCGCAGGAACACGTCTGGCAGCGCAGTGCTCTACGGGCGGGGTGATCGTACATCTTTGGTTCATATACTTTTTGTGTTTCATTTTATCTTTTTGTTTTTTTATTCTGGTTTTGTGTCTGTCTTCTCCGCATTGTCTCTGTCTCTAACTCACTCTCTAA
>NC_051404.1:5111702-5112002 GCF_015228065.2 Penaeus monodon | reverse complement strand
CCATCATTAGTTTTACTTTGTGTTATACTGACGTACCACCATCGTCTACCAGACACGCCTTTCCCATATCTCTTTTTTCCACACAATTTCTTCCTTATTCGTCGGTCTAGAAGAATATGGAAAGAAAAGACCAGAAAAATGGTCTCAGAATAACGTCACAAAGAATAGGAGAAAAATTTGTTCATGGTTCATTAGCAAAGTTTGTGATCGAAGAAAGTCAGTGATTCTCTTAAGCACAGGGTTTCCCTCCTCTCCTCTCGTTTCTCGTACTCGGTGCAAGAAGGGGACATGACCTGCAGA
>NC_051404.1:5111135-5111646 GCF_015228065.2 Penaeus monodon | reverse complement strand
AAGGAAAACAGAAGAGCACGGGCCGCTACTACAATGTTGTTAAGCCTACAGCCTCGTTTTAATGGCTTTTAATGCCGCCGGTGTTGGTGTTTACCAGACATTCCTCTAATTTTTCCCCTTCGGAAATATTAAAAGCAAAGTTACAAAGCCCGCGCTATTACAACGCCCTTATATTCCCAGTATCCATAAATCCACAAACTCTGGCAGGTTTTGGGAAATTGACTGTGTTGAGAGACAGAACTTTCCGGCGTAAACTTCCATATCGTGTTCGGATTTTCGTAATCTGTGCAAATACAACTTGCAGACTCTTGCAATTCGCTGACGATATGTAGAAAAGAAAGATCCCCAATTGAAGAAAAAATGAAATATAAAAGGCTTGGAACCTATTTAAGTCTATTACAGGAGGTCTGTTTTAACGGAGAGTTCCACTTCCTCACCGAAAGATTGCAGAGTATCAGAGCGAGATCCGCCAAATCACAAGAGTTTTATCCTAAGTTTATCAGTTTTTTTA
>NC_051404.1:5110807-5111103 GCF_015228065.2 Penaeus monodon | reverse complement strand
AAATCATGCGACTTAAAATATTTTCATCACAAACAATCACCGCTTAATCGCTTCCCAACAAGGTATCCATTCGACATTTGTTTTCCGATCGTCTCTCATTCCATTCCCTATACGATCCCCTTCTCTTCGGATGCAATCCCTTTTACAGAAGGATTTATCAAGAGAAATCTACACAGAGGAGGATCCAGCGATGTGACGTCACAGCGTAACTAGGAGCGTGCCACCAGGAATGAAAATCGGTTAACCAGAACGAAGCCACGAAAAGAGAACGAGATAAAGAGGAAGAGAGTAAGGAG
>NC_051404.1:5110416-5110776 GCF_015228065.2 Penaeus monodon | reverse complement strand
TCAAGTCTTCCTCCTTCCTCGACCTCCAAAATAGAAATTTCAAAGTGTCGCCTGGAGCTAAACGTCATCAGGATTATTTGTACAAGAGAAAATGGAGTACCGACGTTCAAGGAAATAAGTAGGAGGAAGAAAATGGTGAAGTTAGCTATTACCAAACCTCCTCCTCGGGGAATTCTTAATGGCAAGGCAGCGCTCGGCTCGTCCAGTGACTCGTGAGAGAATTAGTCTTGATTCTGTGGGGATTAGGTGCTTGTCTTTGTTCATTCTGTTTTTGGTACCGTTAATGGGCCGTCGAACATGCGAAGATAGCGATTTTTTTCTTTATTTTTATGGCGCGCTACATCTCCTCCGGCTGTTTAC
>NC_051404.1:5109364-5109869 GCF_015228065.2 Penaeus monodon | reverse complement strand
ATAGAACAGATCCAATCCATGACCCATTGTCAATATCCAGCACGTACACAAGTTAACGGCTTTCTGCAAACAAACAAGAGTCTTAAAAAAAAAATTAAGTTAAAACACACACGCCCTTACACCCTTCCTTCCTCCCCCCCCCCCCTTTCAAAAAAAAAGGAAGAACGCGGAGGCACACAAACGCAAGCACACTCTGTAGTCTAGCCAAGCCCTGAATTTCATCAAGAAATGCATGGTCTGGTTGCTAGTACGTGCATAATAGTCTCGCTGCTGTTGTGGCGGACTGGTCGCTGCCACAGTCTCTCTCTGCGTCAAGCAAGACACATACCGGAAACACTTGTGCGGTGTTAGGTTACCAATTCAATTTTCTTAATGGTCTGAGAATTCCTTTCTCTTTTCCCTCATGTTTTCTTTTTTTTGTGTGTGTGTGTCTTTCTTTTTATTGTTTTTTTTCTTCTTCCAATACGTTTCTTCGTGACTTTTTTTGCTCTTTTGTGTGACGCCT
>NC_051404.1:5109071-5109304 GCF_015228065.2 Penaeus monodon | reverse complement strand
CAGTTCGTTAGAAAACACGTTCCCACAAATAATTTTCAAAAATAACAATAGAATAGAATTAGCGTAAAACAAGGAAGTGTCCTAAGTGTTCAAAGAAGTGAAGAAAAATAAAGAAGTGGGAAAAATAAAGGTAGGAATGAAAAGACAAAGAGCTTGAGGGCGAAACTTTTTGCCCGAGAATTTGGAAAATATAATTCTGGATTAGAATGTCGCAGTCGAGATGCAAAACTTAA
>NC_051404.1:5108530-5109025 GCF_015228065.2 Penaeus monodon | reverse complement strand
CTGAGGAGGAGGAACAAGGAAAGGGGAGGGGAGAGTGCCCACAACTTGCTTCTGGAATGCTACGTCTTACAAAATATACGTTAATTAACCTCACCAACTTGTTTACACACACGCGCTTCAGTCATGCCAGCCTGCTTGCTTGGTTCTCTAGTCTCACTTCTTGCCTTTCCGCCTGCTTCTGCTTCCTCATCCTCGCTACTTCGTACTTTCCCGTCCTAATAAATCTTAGGCAGTGGTTCATACCTTCTTTATAATATTCCCTTTTCCTTAAAATTCTCTCACCCTTTTCCCTTTTGGTGATGGTGCTTCCCGGGTCATAATTCTACCGAACGTGTCCATTGCGCTTGCTATCTCGTCCCGTTTTCTATGATTGCTGTAAACTTTGGGCTGAAAATATATACTTTCGGATATTTCACTACTTGTTTCGAGCTGTGCCCATGCAGACAGGAAGAGGGTTTTCGTATTTTAAAGTCAGTTCCAAAAATAGCTTTCCTT
>NC_051404.1:5107092-5108272 GCF_015228065.2 Penaeus monodon | reverse complement strand
GCGTGTGTGTGTACATATAATTTTCCATCTCCCATCCTCTCTCCTTCATTCTTGTTTGCCATTGTATCTACTTTTCTACTGTCTCTGCCCAATCCCGCAGAGAAGTTTAGTGATTTTCTCCTATAAACACACAACAAACATACACACAACTAACGAAAAGAGCATTCGAATGATTCACTTAGCATTAGCAGCAATAAATCGGGAAAACATATATATACCGTTACTTTATTTGCAGACAAAAATAAAGGAGCTATGTCTGCTTTAAAGCATTCCTGTGGACGCGCAGGCAGTGTTATACTTTGCAAAACCAGAAAAAGATCTAAAAAAATTGCAGAATTCTGCTCACTCATTGAGTATATAACTGTAAATTATTTTATTCAGAAAAACATGGTAATGACTTACTGTGGCAATATATCATCTTAATTTCGAGGTCTCAGACTTGGCTGACGCTTTAACAGTCTTGAAGATCTCTCCTCTTCTAAATATCTTTACCGTGAATTTAATATCAGAAGTTTAACCTGAATGAATGCAGTTTCCAGACCTCTTGCGGGGGCAAATATATCCAATCTAATTCAGCAGTGAATGGAAACCTCACTGTGTAATCAGGCCGGTTTATTAGCGAGGCAAGACGCTGGTTTCAGAATTAACTATGAATTCGAAACTGTCTCTATTCTTTTCAGTCAACCAGTCAACCGGTGAGAATGCATTGTGTGTTCTCATTCAGAGTGCCAACAAGGAATTGCGTTCTCTTCTTTTAGGTTTCAATTAACACCCTTATGACATGCGGCCCGAAAGGTCCTTTTTGTCAGAGGCGTTCACCATGTAAACCGCTATTCTAGCTTTGCTCTAAATATCCATCCACGTCACCCTCTTTCCTTTGTTACATCCTTCGCGTCTTTCCACTCCCTCTCTGCGGTCATTACACATAATTTCGCATTGCACAAGCAGTGTATAAGCACAACGACATTTATGATGATTGCGTCGGGTAATCAGACAGCGTGCCATTCGGGGTAATGCCTCATAGAACACGCGGGCGTTCTCCCCCACGTCTATCAGGCAGTTCAGGAGAGGAATAGCCATGGCTGAATTTAGCCGAAGTACCGGCGCTTACACTCTCGGCGGTGGAGGCGATGGGGGACATTATTAAGACGAGATACGTATTTCAATCCGTCAGGGTATA
>NC_051404.1:5106637-5106897 GCF_015228065.2 Penaeus monodon | reverse complement strand
CCCCTACGGGAATTTCGTTTAAATATCATCCCAAATGGTAAATTAGCGTAGCATCATGCAGTATACAAAATGGACGATGAGTATGCATGATAATTATTGTGAGCACACTGGCACTAAATTGTCTTTGTGAATGGGGGCGGGACATAAGGTAAATTCTCCCGTACAATCTCCTATATTTATTCCCTTAATGCGTGAGCTTGTTATATTTCGATACACTTTTTATTTACCTTAATAATGAAGTGTACCTCGATCGTTCGTTC
>NC_051404.1:5105823-5106339 GCF_015228065.2 Penaeus monodon | reverse complement strand
TTTTTACCACGAACTCTCCTCAACTTGCAAGATATCTCTCAAGTGGGGCAAACTAATGTCATATTAGATCTACAATTTACTCGCTCTGTCAGTCAGATGAGTTCCTCTTGCCTGAAGTGCAAGCCCGGCGGGTGATGTCTGATGCATTCAGAATACATTATGCCTCCAACGACGCGATTTGCATGTGAAAAGTCACTCACTTGAAGAAACTGCAGCTCTCCTTCTTATAATGAAGAAACGAAAAAAATGTCACAGTGAACATTCGAGATAGGAAAAAAAAGGGTGGGGGGGGGGGAGAAACATCTCTGCTTGTTCTCACGATGGAAGAGCTGGGAGAAGGGGGGTGTGGGGGTTGTGGGAAGAGCAGGAGAGGAGAAGAGGATTTGCGAAATACCTTTATATTCTTTCGTCGTTGTTTCCCGTTTTCTTCTCATTCTGAGATATCACTTTTTCTTCTTTTTTGAAAGAGAGAAACAGAGAAAGAGTAAAGGGGGTGGGATTTACACGCAGAGACAG
>NC_051404.1:5105231-5105729 GCF_015228065.2 Penaeus monodon | reverse complement strand
ATAAACAACCCGCAGGTAGAGGCGAGCCCAGCCCCGAGCCCGAGAGCCGGCCAGACGACCCGCGCTCGGCCGGCCAAGGAGCGCCACCGCAACCACAGCCATGCTGGGCGTCGTCCAGCAGGGAGACCAAGATTCAATTAATTCCTCTTCGATTAGCTAAGTGACTCCAGGAATTTCCTCGAACGAAAGGAGACAGACAAAGTCGATCAATAAAGGCCTTTTTGTGTGTGTGCAGTAGCTGATTACTTTCTGTCCGAGAGGAAAGAAAAAAAAAAGGAAGGGAAAAGAAGGAAAGTTTGGATAACGAATTGATAACGATCGGAGTAAAATCAAATAAGTTGCAAGGAATTAGTTAATTCGCAACGGACCAACAATTAACAGCTTGTGCAAAGAGCATGTTCAAATAATAGTTGATAGGCCTATGCCCGTGGCTATCACCAGCAGGGAGCGGGTCAGGGAGGATCTCTCGATTTTATGGCTGTAACAGATACTGGGATA
>NC_051404.1:5104318-5104719 GCF_015228065.2 Penaeus monodon | reverse complement strand
ATGCCCGTGCAAAGGAGAATTTACATGGCGTTTTGATGGCCAAACACTTTCATGACAAAGCGCTTGGCAAAGTCTGTTGAGCGGTAAATGCCCTCAAATATCATAAATAATGCTGCGTGTGTTCACATTATAGAGAAAAGGAAACATTGCACAGGTGGAGGAACTTTAAAGCAGTGATTCCCAACCAAGGGTAAATTCGCCTCTTGGGGGTGAAGACTTACATGGTTGTTGGTAAATCTGAGCTAATGTGGCGGGCCAGTGCGGTTTCTCCATTCAAGTAGCAATGAAGACAAAGGCAAGGAACAGCAAGGAAACAGAGGTTGACATGAACACAGCGTTGTCACGAACAGTCCTTCGAATAAATAAACCGATTGTCGAGTTTCCACTGATAATACTTGAGG
>NC_051404.1:5103639-5104253 GCF_015228065.2 Penaeus monodon | reverse complement strand
TCTCTCCTTTTTTCGCCTATTCGTGTATGTTTTTTGCTAGGAAAGGATGAGAGTAAATGGAGAAATACTACCAGCTGAGAGGGTAAATAACAAAGAATAAAATGGGAATCAGTGCTTTGGCAGCTGTTTGAGAGAATACAAAAAAAGGGAAATACAAGCGAAATAAGAGCATTTAGGCATTCATCAGACCT
Source organism: Penaeus monodon (assembly GCF_015228065.2). NCBI lineage: Eukaryota > Metazoa > Arthropoda > Malacostraca > Decapoda > Penaeidae > Penaeus > Penaeus monodon. Next base: position 5,104,062 of record NC_051404.1, on the reverse strand, counting down.
AAAAACAGATTCTCGAGGAGCTACATAAAACATCACTCGTTTTCCCTGAAACATACCGATGCTATTTCCACCCAAGTACACATGCACGCACATGCATAATTCCCTTATAAATTAGTGTTATTCCTCTACCATACATGCCAGAAAACATGCACAAAGACACGGCCGCGCTTATACATATACATGCTCTTGAGTATGCATAAACATGAACGCATACCCTCGAGCGTGTAACCTAACATACGGCTGTATTTGATAATGGTTTGCACTATCGCCTTTGATGCCACCAGAGTGACGCAGACCCAAAAGGTAAAAAAAAAAATACTTTATCAAATTAAAGCAGGTCAGTTCCTGCATTCATCTTTTTTGCTCGTGTTGTTATTTGATTTTAAAATTTTCATTTCAATGGTTTTTATCTAAGTAATAACG
>NC_051404.1:5103124-5103528 GCF_015228065.2 Penaeus monodon | reverse complement strand
ACAGTAGCTCCCCCAAGCCCGCCAGCACCGCACCGCAAGGCGCAAGCGGAAAGCGCCCGAAAGGAACCTATAAAAACAGTGGCGGCGTGTATAAACGACAAGGGTTCGATCAGAGGGGAGAGGATCGGGCGAGAGGGGACGAGAACCAGATCGTATTGATGACCAGTGGGAGTGAAATCCTATAAAGGGGATCTGACTTCATAAAGTCTATTAAAAGCAGACATCTGTGGCTGGCTGATACTGTTTGCCGGCCTCGAGGGCGACCCGCCGTGGGCCTCGCTGGCCTTCCGAGAAAGCGACCTGCAGCACGGGGAAGCGAAGGAGGGTCGAAAGCCATGCCAAGGGGGATCACGCCCGCCTGATGACGCGGGATTAGAGCTTTAATCTGGAAATAATCGAAGTGA
>NC_051404.1:5102759-5102943 GCF_015228065.2 Penaeus monodon | reverse complement strand
CCTTTAGATCGTCCCTTTTTCTTCTTTTAATTCATGTCTTTCTTCCCATTTATCCCTATTTTCTTCGTTCCTCCATTTCTTCTTTTCTTTTTCCTTTAAACCCTCTTTTCTTTCTTCTTTCGGTTCTTCTCCCTCTTTTCCCTCTTCCTTTAATGCCCCAGTTCTTCCATCCTCTTTCTTCTCA
>NC_051404.1:5102385-5102569 GCF_015228065.2 Penaeus monodon | reverse complement strand
AAAAAACACGTTTCACTCCCGCCGTGATATTCGTGTAACTGAATACCTTCGTAACCTCGAGAGACCCGCGTTGGAGTCGCGTTAAGGGCTCATCCGCGCTCGCTGGCCCCGACGTCCCTCTCGCGGCGAAGGGGGAGAGAGTGCTTATATTCACGCCTGTGTGAACGGAGGGCTTTTGAAGTTT
>NC_051404.1:5102016-5102280 GCF_015228065.2 Penaeus monodon | reverse complement strand
CACAAAGTGAAAGCGGAAAAGGAACAAGGAAGGAGTCGACAAACTGCCTGATCCACGGTAATGACTCCAAAAATATCCTCATTCAGTATCCGCTCCGGTGGTCGCCCATATCTCTTACCGAACTCCGTGTTCTAAACACTTAGAAATTTCTCCTTTTCCTTTCATTTACTTTTTTTCAACGCCATTCGTCGCTTGATTTTATATTTTCGTCCTTTTCTGAGATATGAAACAGACGTCCTCCCTTTGCGATTCAAATCACCTACA
>NC_051404.1:5101228-5101987 GCF_015228065.2 Penaeus monodon | reverse complement strand
AAGGAAGACGACGAAATGATATATGTGTAATATAAATCGAGAGGACAAGACGAAGCTTCCTCCAAGAAAATATAACGAAAAGGAAGAAGCAAAAAAGATTGAAAGAATGAAGGAAAAGGGAAAAAAAGCGGGGCGTGAACGCACACCGCATTGCGACATCGAGGCCTCCGAGATGCACCAAAGGTCGACGATCACATAGCAAAAGGCCGCACACTTCGCCCTTATTGATTTCGATATTAGGGGCTTGGCAAAGCTAGTCAAAGAGGTCATAATCCATGAAGATTTCGGGGCAATTTTCGGACAAATATATGCTGAGGAGGTGATAACACGCCGATACAAAATAAGTCTTAAATGTGTCTCTTCATTTTCTTCGTTTCATTTTTTCTCTTCTCCCTTTACACAATGTTTCTTTCTTTTTTCACATGGAATGTGTGAAGCTCCTCGAGGCTAAAGTTATGCGCTCTTGACCTGGCCATATTTAAGACGGAGAGAAAGTCTCCTCTTGTCTCTTTTACACTGATAACCTTTAAATATTTTCGCACATGCCTGTGTTTACCTGGCTATACGATAAATCATTCACTTATTCACCTATTCATCATTCACTTACTCATCTATTCATTTATTTATCATTCCTTTTCCATCTTGATTTTCTCTTTTAATCCTTTCTGATTTCTCTCCCTCCAGCCTCCTCTCCAATCTATTCATCTGCGTATGGAACCCCTCCAGCTGCCTTTAACATCGTTTGCTCTCGGGTTGTCC
>NC_051404.1:5100950-5101172 GCF_015228065.2 Penaeus monodon | reverse complement strand
CATTTATCTCCATCAGAATATATGATCCGCACGCATATATGCATTTGCAAATGTGTAAGTTTCTTTACTCATCATTAATGCAAGTGTATATTCATCAACGTATATTTCCTTCTATAAATCATATTTTAAAAACGAATATATTTCCGTATGTCTGTTCCTGGGATCGTTTTTTCATTACGGTATATTTACTTTCATACATTTGTATACGGAATATTGTAGTGA
>NC_051404.1:5100138-5100362 GCF_015228065.2 Penaeus monodon | reverse complement strand
CTTGGGTGATATAAAACTGCTGCGAAATTAGAAATTATTTAATCATGTGGCGACATCGCTCCAGGGTTGGGTTATTGAATCATTAATTCCGAGTTAGAAGCAATTTGCGGTTTTCTTTCGTAGGTGTTAAGGTCCTCACTTTTTATTAGGTAGGCTTGAATATGAAACCCCTTACAGCTGTATGATTATGTTCAGTCTGACATGAAATTGCATTTTACGTTTGC
>NC_051404.1:5099530-5099738 GCF_015228065.2 Penaeus monodon | reverse complement strand
GAGGGAGAATTAGACTGGATCCTTTTTAATTGAAAAGCTAACCTGTTTTACAGCCGGGACGAAGACCTTAAAAAATCACTCTTAAATCTCACAGAGAGATCGGGAAACCCCAATTTAGAATTTTTAGCTGATTTTCCCTTTTCACTCTTCTTTATTTAAGGAAACACGAAAGTAAAATGACGTGTGTGCACGAGGGAAATTTTGTCGT
>NC_051404.1:5098576-5099136 GCF_015228065.2 Penaeus monodon | reverse complement strand
CAAGGGGTTCATAATTAGAAGGTTAAATAACGAATATCTTGATAGATATAAATCAGGCACTTGTATATTTTGCAACTTGCAATATGCTGATAGGGTAGGAATGTGCTGTTCAGTATTAAGTATTGCAGTACAAATTTATTTTTGTGTTGTGTAGCTGTGATGTAATAAAATAAAATGGTTCAACATTTAAAGAGTTAGCGTGTTATGTAACTTATGAGTATGAGAATTATCCTCAGTGATAGCAAAACTGAAATATTTGAACTTAAACATATCAAATAATTAAAAGGTAGTATAGAACCAACTATAACAAGAGTAATAAAACAATAAACAAAACAATATTGAACGCATACTTGCGGAGAAAGTGAAACTCACCTTGCATGTTGCTTGGCACTGATAACGGGCCATTTCATTAAAGACTAACCTCCATTCCCTTCCCTATATCATGGGAGAATTAGAATTCCTTTCATTTTCCTAATAACATACCAGTCGTAATAATAGTTGTGGATAAGTATGTACAGAGAAGAAATAATGTACAACGTAGATAACCTAACCTAACAGGA
>NC_051404.1:5098377-5098549 GCF_015228065.2 Penaeus monodon | reverse complement strand
CGGAAAAATTGACTAGGAGGTTAAAGGTCCTGAACAGTCTATTGCATTTTCATAACATTCGTCTGTGTAATTACTGATTCATTCACTCTCTTTCAAGTGTCACTACATTACCTTGAATCACAAGATGATGTGAAGGAAAAGGCATGAAAAAAAACGCGAAAAGAGGCAGAGG
>NC_051404.1:5097314-5098241 GCF_015228065.2 Penaeus monodon | reverse complement strand
TATAACAGAGTGAAGACAGAGCCAAACGAGCATCACCTTGCGCTAAGTACCTGGCGATCCCAGACACTTCTCTCTCCCTTTTTAACCCTTTTTTTTCCTCTCTCTCCTTTCGTGAGGTGCGAGAGGAGTGAGGCAGAAAGCTACAATGCTTACAAGAATTTTGGAGGAATAAAACTTTCCTCTTTGTTGTTATTGTCGTTTTGTATTTGTCATAACTTTCTAAAGGTAATTGAAACTGATATTAGGTTCTGTTCTGTTTTTCACGGAAATTCCTTTCTACAAATAAAGTGAATGGATGCCCTTCTGTCCCCCGTTCTTGTAACCAGAATGTGAAGAATCCAGTCCGGGACAGTCGACTTCAGATTAATTCTATTCCTAATTCATTTCTAGTGCCGAAGAATTTTCCTTTCCCTTTTTTCCCCTTTTTAATCAATCTCCGGTGAGAGAATAACTTTCGGATGACATCATGAATAGCTGTCCTTCCGTCCTCCGTGTTCTTATAAGGGGAATACCGTTGAATCCGGTCCTGGACAGTTGGCTTCAGATTAATTCTGTCCTTAATTCATATATAGATTCCAAAACTCCCTTTTTTTCTTTATTTTTCCTTTTTTGGCTTTTTATATGTCTGTGTGTTCGTTTTCCTAATAAATTCCTGACAAGGGAATAACGTGGGATGCTTGTCCTGAATGGCTGTCCTTCCTTCCTGTTCGTTCTTGTAAGTGAAATGCGATGAATCCGTCCTTAGATTTCTGACCTGGGATTAATTCCATTTGTAATTAATCTCCGGTTTCAGGAAGGGAATCAAAGAGAATAGTGATGGCATTCACTGCTCAATAGTGAAAAGAAACGTATGCAATAAGGAATCTTATGTAGATCTGAAAACAGTTGAAAGTACAAATAAGCACAATATGAATTCCTCTAGTCTCG
>NC_051404.1:5096511-5097152 GCF_015228065.2 Penaeus monodon | reverse complement strand
AAAACATAAGAAAATTATATTTTACATATAGATTGAAAAATCAATATGTAAACTACTGCATGATTTAAGGGCCGTTTTTGGAGGGGAGGGAGCGTAATTAACAAAATAGTTACGTCATAATCACCACCATTACATATGTCATTACTAATGACGTTGCTCACATCACACCCATTAAAAAGGCATTAGTATTTCCATTTCAATATCCGATATGTACTCTACATCAACGGCGCGTTTAAGCTAGACAGTAAAGCAAACATGAACCTAACTAGTTGAACGCAGCGAATGTAAATATGATCCGCTCGAAGTCATCAGCCCAGCTATACAAATGATTCTCTCTTGGTCTGGTATCGATTTGGATAAAGTGAAGTATAAATGAGGAGGAGGGGTTGAGGAATAAGAAGTATTGATACGAAAGAACAAATTTGTTCGTCTCACGCATAATTAAAAGGAGAGGAAGGAGGGACAGACTTGGAGGGAGGGGAGAGGAGGGTCGGAGGGACAGACTGGGAGAAGGGGAGAAGAGAGTTGGAGAGACAGACTATGAGGAGGAGGGGAGAGGAGGGGCGGTGGGACAGGGAGGGAGGGGGACCAGGGAAGAGGTCACAAGGACTCACTCACAAGATAACCCAGATCCGTCATGA
>NC_051404.1:5096403-5096492 GCF_015228065.2 Penaeus monodon | reverse complement strand
TCTCATTAATCATGGGAGAGCAGAAGAGGTCCTGCCGTTTGTGTGTGCGGATTTAGCGAGGAAGAAGAGGATTCGCATGTTTGTAGAGC
>NC_051404.1:5095385-5096166 GCF_015228065.2 Penaeus monodon | reverse complement strand
TTATAGGACTAAATGAGAAATAAAGACTGAATTGAGAAGGAGAAAGAAAGTTAAAGTCAGAAAAAAACTACCTGATCCAAACAGATAACAAGGGAGAAAGGGAGACAGAGAGTGAAAGAAGAGCGAGCGAGAGCGAGAGGGGAAAGGCCCAAGAGGGATAAAAGACGCAGAGGAAAGTTAGCGTTGGAAACAAAGGGAGAGGGATATTTGGGATCGGGGATGGAGAAAGAGAAAGTTAGCGCGGCGCGATAAGATAAACAGAGAGATCCGGTCATGCTCTGTGAAAGGAGTAGAGGAAGAGAGAGAGAGAGAGAGGAAGAGAGAAACTGATAGGTAGATAAATGAGAGAAAGGCAAATACAGGGTAAGGACAGTCAAAGAAAATACGGGGGGAATCAAACCTTAGAGCAATAATTCCTCTGATGCACGGACGAGGGGAGAGGGAGAAGCAGCCAGCGCAGACAGAAAAGGGAAACTGGAATAAACGGTGCGTATGAAAAATGATGCAACTTCGGCGGGCGGCGAGGCCATCTGGCGGACGTACAGTTGGCGTAGTATATCTGACGCAGTCGTAAGGCCGATGATTGTATCGACAGGAAAGAGCACTCGCGGCAAAAAATAGAGGCGCGTCTTACAACCGAACAGCGCTCGCTAAATCTGTGCTGGGCAGAGGGGCGCAGGAGGAATTGCAGCTTTGGCAGATAGAAGCGGCGGTAAAAAGGAGGAAGCAGAAATGGGAGAGAGGGATAAAACTAGTCAGTGTGACAACAAACAGTAAAATG
>NC_051404.1:5094777-5094888 GCF_015228065.2 Penaeus monodon | reverse complement strand
ACAACCATCCAATTTGCTTTCAAAAAAATGCAAACAACAGCAGAACTCGCGGCCCCGATGAAATAAAAGCGCAGCGCAATGGAATGACTTCCGTAAATTTTGTTCCCGCGA
>NC_051404.1:5094255-5094733 GCF_015228065.2 Penaeus monodon | reverse complement strand
TGGGCGCAAGTCCTGAGAGGCGCCGCGAGTGACACGTTCCTTGATTCAGGTCGTGATGAGGTTGTGGAATTCCTTAATCGTGTTTTGAGAGGATGGAGATCTAAGGAAAATGGGAGGGTGAGAGATCGCGATTATCTGGGCTTTCAGGGATGACGTTTTCCTCTTTTTCTTCTTCTTAATGCTTGTGGCGACGAGGGTGTTTGTGCGACCCGAGTAGCTGGTTACGGATTGTGGTGATTGCAGCCCCGACCTGCAATGCCATTTATTACTATTTTTGTTGCTTATATCAGGAGCGCCATCATATTGACTATCAATACTCCTTTTTTCTACTCTTGTCAGTAATACTACCGTTACATTACATTTGCTGCTGTTGCTACTATTAAGATTACGAGAATTACTTGTACTTATAAAAGTCTGAGCTCTGATAATGAACCTCATTATTACCGTAATTATCATTTGTTATCATCATTATCAGCAA
>NC_051404.1:5092871-5094226 GCF_015228065.2 Penaeus monodon | reverse complement strand
TATCGTTGGAATAGTTAGAATTGTTACTTTAATATCAATATTAGCGTTATAAAAATCACAACATTGATATTGGCAGCAAAAAGGGTGATCTAAAAATAAAAGCAATATACTATATAGTAGCAGTATTGATGATAAAAACAGCAGCGACACACATTTGTTTCGCAGTCAATTTGAAATGACAGCAAAACACAGCCGCCCTGATGGGACACACAACGCTCCCCATCATGCAACCGTCTCTCCTCGCGCTAACTATATACAGCTCATTTCTATATGAGGAATTGATAGCCGTTCGCCCCTTTGATGTCTAACGTTTCCTATTCCCCCCTCTCTTTTCTTTTCTGGTTTTCCTTTTTGAGGTGAACAGCAATTCATCCGCCCTCCACTGAACTCTTGTCGGCCGATTATACAGCAAAAACACGTTTAAAGGCTAACCTGCGCATGGCGAGCAGCTTTTGTTTCTCGCGTGTTTGTTGGCAGAGAGACAAAACCACGGATTGTATAGAGTTTCTGAACAAAACCCTAAATAGAGAATAGCACCGTTTTGAAATGAGTTTATGAGTTTGAGAGACAGGAAAAAAAAAGAAAAGGACTCTCACACCGTAGAACTGTGATGACAGTGTTCTCCTTTGGCTAAAGGATAAACAATGACCTAATAACATTCAAAATGACGGCGGTATAGTGACAAGGATTAAACACCAAAAGGAGTAAAACCTCCCGCCGTCTCTAGTAAGCTCTGAATATGCAATTCACGTCTCGTATAGTTGGCAAGGGTATGACTGCCCTCGTAAAACATAAATCAACAAAGGGAAGCGCCATGGATTAAATTTCCCTGATAATTACAGTTGGCTGTTTATACCTCTTTGCACCAAATGAGAACCAAAATTAAACGGAACACCTTACGTCTTTGTCTAATTCACCGAATTTTATTTTACAAAATTCTTTTTACCCTCACTCTCTGTCATGGCAAATGGAAAAACATCTGCAACGCGGAACACATCTTGCGTAAACTTTTCAAAGTGCTGCCCTCTTCGTCGTCATCTTCAGTGTGCCACTCACAGACTTACCAATAAGGTGGAGTTAAAATGCTGAATACACACAAGCCCTTTGGTGGAATTTGAAAATGCTTAAGTGGATTTGTCAAGATCTGGCGAGGACCGTGACTACCTTTTTGCTTATTTGCGAAGGGGAAGTGGAAAATATTCTGCGAGATGCTCAGTCCTAAAGACCGCTGGCATATCTATAATTCTAAGGAACGAAAATCCTTATTCATAACTCTCTACCTTTTTTTGCCCTTGGAAGCAACCGCGCTACCTCTAAATAAACGAGAAACATTATACCTATAACCCCACCCCCTC
>NC_051404.1:5092307-5092842 GCF_015228065.2 Penaeus monodon | reverse complement strand
TCAATATCTACACCGCCATCACCATGATAATTACACTTTCCTCAAAGCCATTTACAATCATAATTGCATCATAACTACCATCACACTTTTCCCCGCCGCCATTTAAACGAGCCTCTAGCTAGTAAAGCGTATAGAGCAACCAAGCGACATATCAAGAGCCTTTTACATGACCTTTTGACTTCCCGTTATTGCTTGCTGTCCAAATCACCTCAGCAACTGCTCCTCCATTTAATTACTTAATGCATATCATTAACGCTTTAATCTGCAGCTTCTGGGTTTTATTCTGCAGGGTGAAGTGGCTGTTAAGGGTTATTGGGCGAACCTCCTTCTTTTCTTCCTTACTCGTGACTTTTAGGTTAATTGACATTTCTTTCTGGTAAAGAGTGTTAATGAGTGTAGTAATTATGCTGGTGATACAGCTAATAATGGAATCAATAATAATATCGATTGGCATGGCCCATAGTTGTTTCAAAGTTAGTATGAAACGAAGATGTATGATTATAATCTTATCAATTATCATACAATTCTGTTTTAT
>NC_051404.1:5091412-5091645 GCF_015228065.2 Penaeus monodon | reverse complement strand
CTTGACAAATGCATATTCAGATCCCAACACTTTGTCCAGCAGACGCACTGAATTTATAATACTGAGGATATACAGCGGCACCAAAATTCTCCCTCGACCCTGGCACAGTGCCAAAAATAAATCATAGCCCTATCTCGTTATCCTTCAGTCCATTTAAAATCTGTTTTATGGAAAACTATTGCATTTTATCTTTTTAATTGTTTATTCAAATTGTAAGTCTTTTCCTTTCCGTT
>NC_051404.1:5091183-5091333 GCF_015228065.2 Penaeus monodon | reverse complement strand
TCTTTCGTGTCACGTTTCCTTGAAAATCTTCTACGTTGACTGTTTTATTTATCATATTACACTTTATTATAACTAAACATACAGTCATTAGCGAGTATTAAATGTGTAACTGTGACTGACGTGGTTCAGTGAGTATCGTTTTGATTTTCG
>NC_051404.1:5090676-5091050 GCF_015228065.2 Penaeus monodon | reverse complement strand
TATGGATTAGCAGTTCCTTTGTGGATATTAACAAAAATCGTCACCTTAAAAACGAGTTAATATTAAAAGCTTAATGTCAAATCTCGCAAAAAAAGAACATTAATCAAGGCTAAAAATGTGATAGTGTACTGTTACATAAATTCCACGTCCATGATGTACAGTTGGTGTAGTTATTCATATTGTTGTGAAATGTATGTATATTTCGTCAATTTTATACCACAATAATAATAATAATCTACTCAAATCAGCACACGCTAAACAAAAATAACCAGAAAATAATTACTTGAAAAAAAAATACGAGTAGTAAAAATATAAAAACCAATAAACCAAAAAACTCAAACCAACGAAAATTATATATAAAAAAACGAGACAAA
>NC_051404.1:5090476-5090636 GCF_015228065.2 Penaeus monodon | reverse complement strand
CTAAGACGTGCAGAGTCCAGTGGCAAAATTATGCAAATTCCTGGACCCGAAAAGACACCACGGTTCCCTCCGGCTCCTCTTCCCTTCTCACCTATCCGTCCCTGCGCAAATAATCAATGCCTCGGCCAGAGATAAGTTAAGCTTCCCCTCCCTTTGCGCC
>NC_051404.1:5089207-5089848 GCF_015228065.2 Penaeus monodon | reverse complement strand
GACACCCGTCACGCCCACATTATTACGGTCAGGACGGAGGAGGCGCGTGGGCGGCGGTGAAGGGCGTAGAGTGCGTTCAAGTGGAGAAGGGTTGAGTGGGAAGAGCGAGTGGGAGGGATTACGGCAGAGGATGGCAGGGAAGAGGAGAAAGGGAGGGATAACAGGGAATGAATAGCGAGCATCGGCAGGGTGTCAGGGATATTATAAGGAGTGAAAGGAAGTGATTAAGGGGGGAGGGGGTGTAAGGGAGTGCAAGGAAGGGAGTGGCAAGGAGTGAAAGGGGGATCGGCAGTAAAAGGGAGAGACTGACAGGGAGTGCAGGGGAGTGCAAGGCAGCGAATGGGAGCAAGGCTGGCAGGGAGAGGGAGGGATTATGGCAGAGGGCGGCAGGGAGAGGCGGGCAGACAGAGGGAGGGATTACGGCAGAGGGCGGCAGGGAGAGAGAGAGATTGGCGAGGAGCGCGTGTTGAGGATTGAAGGAAGAACAGAGAGCAAGACGTTAAAAACAAGTTGGTGATTATCGATACTTTCGCGACGTTAAGCGGGACCGTGAATGGATGCCCGTGTGTAGGGGTGGACATGGCAAGGACACTTCAGGAAGCGAGCAGAAGGGGTAAATATGACGAATGAATGCGGATAAT
>NC_051404.1:5088384-5089162 GCF_015228065.2 Penaeus monodon | reverse complement strand
GAGGGTGGAGAGCGGGGGAGAGAAAGAGAAGGAGAGAAGGGGCGAGGGGCGTGCCCAGTCGCCTGTAAACATTCGGAAACGGTCGATATTTTTCGCTCACTGGGAGAACATACAATCAATAAGGGGGCATTAAGCGCGTATCTCTCTCAGGGAGCGACGCCTAAGTCCACGCTGATCACGGCGTGACCACTTGCTCCTATAATTCCGAAAGGGTGAAGCTACAACCTGGTCGAAAAAAAATCTCGCAACAACTTGCCTTATAATTTTTCAAGCAGTAGCATCGCCATAAGTCTCTTAATGATGGTGTCAAAGTTCCACGTTCATGACGTCGGAGTCTCACGATGACGTCAGAGGCTGTGGGTGATGACGTTGCACTGGCCTCCTCCCTCCCCCCCCTTCTCTCCCTCTCCCCAGACGAGGGCGAGCGGCCTTCCTCTCCCCCCCCCTTCTCCAGCGCCTCGCAGGCCTCGTCACTTACGCAATTGTGCTTTCATCACGCAATGTTTCAAGCAGGGCGCCCTCGCTGCCTGCAACGAGTTACGCTTAATTTCCCTGGAGGAAGATAGCTAAGTAGACTTTGCTCGTTCCTTCCCGGCGAGTGTCGCGGCCTGCTGCAGTCCCGACTCGGGCCGGCCGCCGGGGAAGGCTAAAGCGATTTGTCTCAATCCATTTACGGAAGAATTCGCCGGAGGGGGACGTGCGGCTGCTAAGTCCTCTGATGCGAAAATCTTGCGGAGCTGGATTGCAATGACTCAAGCAGAGCGCCATTTGGGGAGGA
>NC_051404.1:5087124-5087522 GCF_015228065.2 Penaeus monodon | reverse complement strand
GGGTTAATTTCGCCTGTTATGTAGCACCATGTTCTATGAAATTAGCATAAAAAAGACAAACAATGAATAACAATCGGAGAAAATATGAAAATAATCCGAAAGAGAATATATAAGTAAAGAAATGTACCCTCCCCATTCCACTACAACTTCATTTTGTGAGTTGACATACAGCGTATATATAAATAAGGTCAAACGGATATAAGTCGCTGTTGTTTCTTTGCCTTCCGTCGAAAATGCATTGAGAAAAGTGCGTGAAGTTTGACTCGAAGTTAAACAAACTGCGATAAGAAGTTCAGAAGACACACACTTCCGAGGCGCCGGTTTCGAATCTTGCGTTTCGAGGCTTCAGGGTCAAGGCAGGGCGCTGAGGTTGCCTTCCGGGGCCGGGGCGCAGGTGG
>NC_051404.1:5086606-5086773 GCF_015228065.2 Penaeus monodon | reverse complement strand
TGTTCTTGTTCCGGTTAATTATCTGAAAGCTCAAACGTTCTCTTCCGTTAATGTTTTCAGATCTGAATTGAGACTTCATGACGTCATAATGACATCACAACCACGTCCTTAGAAATGGCTCCTGAGTTATAGGGCTAACCTTTTAGGCAAAAATAATCGGGTCTGTT
>NC_051404.1:5085746-5085813 GCF_015228065.2 Penaeus monodon | reverse complement strand
AAGAACTCCTCGTTAAGCCCCGCTGAAACATCTCCGTCTTGTGTGAGGACAATGAACATCAAATCTC
>NC_051404.1:5085171-5085355 GCF_015228065.2 Penaeus monodon | reverse complement strand
AAGGTTTCATAAAAACAGAAACTATAACAATTACAGCGAAAGAGCGCCTCAAGGAATCATTAACACTATTACTTCTCGTATCGCTTTCGCTCCGCTCCGCCAGGGTGTTGACAGCCGCAAGCCTCCTCTCCCTCCGGAATGGCCCTTGCGAGCGATGCGAGACGTTTATATGCATAACATGTAG
>NC_051404.1:5083766-5085145 GCF_015228065.2 Penaeus monodon | reverse complement strand
AATGAGGGATCATGTACACTCGGCCTCTTGGACACCAGCCGTTTCTGCAGCATACTTAGTCTAATTATGGAACACAGAGTCTCGGAAGACCTTGCAGTCTGACGCAAAACGGGAGTGCGTTGTGGCAGATATATCGGCCGGGATGTTACCTGAGATTACCAACCGTGGAAACCTCGTCAGCCATGTCTAGGATTACCGACAGCGCAATTACCAGCATTACCAACCTTGCTCACTGATCCTTCGCTGTGCACTCATCGGCTTGGTGGATGTGAACGCTACCGTTACGTCAGATAAGCATCTCCGCGATCTGACGACGGCGTTATCATAAACCGTACCTTGGCATAACAAACACCGTCATCAACTCACTCGCATTAATTTCACCGTTCCCATTTCCCCCAAATGCCGATGCCTCTCACCCCAAGCACCGGCCGCCCCAACTGCCCTTCGCGCCGCAACGAGCGGACGATCACTCTTGCTCCGCAGACATCGATCTCGTTCGGGCCGTTCGCTGTGCACTTCCCGCGTCGGGGCCTGTGACCTCGTCCATCTGGCCGCCAGAGAGGCTGCACTTCCGCCAAGGCTGTCGTCGAGTCATATTGCGCACCCGTACTGAGTAAATAAGCAGGCAAATAGATCTGTGGATAAATGCATTGCCCTAATTAAGGAAAAAGTGTACAATATCCATGATTACACACGCGAGTTCTATTAAAAATAGTAATGATGTTCATTAACAATATTATCATTCATATTTAAATTTCCGTCCATCTAATCTGGGCAACAAAAATAATCCTGGGTAAACGCTTTATTGGTTTTGTATTTGACAAACTAAGTGGACTAACATTCAGATGCTGTAACAACAGTTATATGTAAACAGGTTCTTTGTTAAATTTGATGGTATGTTTCTATCCATAAATGCCTGCATAAGGTATTCATAGAATAAGTTATCGGCTGCAGACAAATGAACGAGGCATTAAGAGCAAAACCTGCGCGCTCGCGTTAATAGAGATCGCAGGGTTAATACCAATTACTTGTGGTGGTAATGCTAGCCAGTTGGCAGTTTGGAATCTTGTTATTAGCGCTCCCAGACGAGGGGAAGAAACTCTTTTTTTAAGTTCCCAACAACGTAACAGCGCCGGCAGTTCGATGAGCTCAAGTTCAAATGATCAAAGTTTAAGCAGCCTTCCCCGTCCTGTGTTCGCCTTGGATATTTTTCCTTCCTTCGCGAAATACTCCCGCGGTCTCTAGGCGCGGGCAGTTAGGCAGTGCCAGATGAGGGATAGCTGCGGAGACCTCGTATTTCTGGTTAACTCATCTTCTTTATTCATATTTACGACTCTGTCCCTCCTAATCCCGTCTCTCTCCCTCACGCATTTTCCCCC
>NC_051404.1:5083208-5083461 GCF_015228065.2 Penaeus monodon | reverse complement strand
CCCTCTTGCACAGACACTCCCCTCTCCCCCTCCCCTTCCCCCCCCCTCTGTTTCACAGCCGAAATGGACGCACAGACCGATATTAACGTAATTTGATCACAGTAAGTCCATCATCAAGATAAATAATGGAAATAGCTCGTAACCTCCTCCCGCCATTAACATAATCTCGTTATTATTCCTCCATTCCCGCCTTCCTACCATTATCATGTGCATTTACCTGCCATAAATACGAAGTAATTCGAGATTATGGGTC
>NC_051404.1:5082408-5082514 GCF_015228065.2 Penaeus monodon | reverse complement strand
ATGCGAGCCTGTTTTCGGCCATTAGCTGATCGTTCTCTTGGCCGCGGGAACACCTTATCGGCACCTCGATCTGTTTTGCTCAAGAATATCATTAGAATAAGTATGC
>NC_051404.1:5081718-5082301 GCF_015228065.2 Penaeus monodon | reverse complement strand
TATATTTGCCCGCATGCGTACATTCGGTTATTCTTCATCATCATCATCTACTTTCGTTTTTTTCTGCTTCAGAGAATATACCATAACGGATGATGAAATATATGCATAAGAATATAAATACGAGCATATACATAACATCCGCATATATGTTTCTACAGAAACGTACAAACATCCATACATAAATGACCTCCTATAAAGTATACATACCCATATGCCGTGTAAAACGTTTCGTACATCGCGTAAGTATACAGTAGTATCTGAATATATGTCCGTATTTTAAACTTACGCACACGTTGCTTCTCATCTATGCCACGGCATATGCAACAATACCGCCATCATGAACACGATGTACAAAAATTCATAAAACACCTTCCCAAACATATTACATACCATGTCTATCAATTGTCAAGCTATACATCACTCCGTGCATTCATCAGTCATTTGCTGTTTTCATTTTGCTGTTGATAATTATGGAGTCATTGATCTTCGTCACTTTTTTTTTCTCTCTTTTAATGGGTCGTTAATGTTTGTTACTATATTCCAAGTTAAAGTGTAGGCTTACATGATCTGTTTGGTGATATAT
>NC_051404.1:5081057-5081366 GCF_015228065.2 Penaeus monodon | reverse complement strand
AGTATTTCTTGTGGGCGATATCACGTGTAGTTATATCCATTTCGTCCTTTAGTTGTGTAATAATAAAGGAGACTTTATATTCACTTAAATTCTGTATGCTATATGCCTAACGTACTGATGTTTATAGCATGGCATAATTCCTCGCACTTCTATTCTCAGTGTAAAATCTAACGTAGGGGACGCCAGCTCTTAAAATTATTGGAAAGGGGGCGCTAAAAATAATTGAATAGCCACTGTTCTAAAACGTGGCTAGCTACCATATGGGCATACAAGACGTAAATGGATACACAAGGTGCGCAATCAAGCAAG
>NC_051404.1:5079933-5080882 GCF_015228065.2 Penaeus monodon | reverse complement strand
TGAAACGAGAGTATTTTATAGCACAGTCAACCATGCATTTGGCAACATCTGGAGCTCAAGCAGACAGAGGAAGCCAGAAATGGCATGAAAATTAAAACTGGAATTTTCAAAGGCAACAACTCAGAACTTTGGTCGTAGCGCGAGTGCACGGGCGGGGACTGGGTTAGCCAAACCGCACATTTACAATTAAAAGCGAAATCTAAACGCTAAGGAATTTCTACTTCGGGAAGCTGTGTTCAACTCCGTCGGTAATTAATATGCTAATGGGACGTTGTTAATGAGGGAGAAGTGTAATTATTCTACTTGTTCCCGCCAATTCCCGGAAGCAGTGGAATCAGTCAAGACTAAGAGGCATTAGCGACGACCGGCCAAGAGAGAGAAATCCGGAAGTCAGTCCACGTTCCTTTTGCGCTGAAAAAAAACATTTCTACAAATTTTCATGTATCTGTTTAGGAGAAAATAATAGTAACCAAGTAAAGATAACAATGAATAAAGAGCTTTTTAAGGGCATCTTCAGGTTAAGTGAAAAATAATAGTAACTAGATAAAAATACCAATGAATTCATAGTTAATTTTAAAAAAAATACGTTATAAAACCAACCGTGTAACAATAAATGAATCGCAAGTAAAATTAATAACTACTTAACAGTAAAACCGACGTCCCTACCAACAAGAACTGCACTGCTGTCTCTAATATCAACAAGGCAAAAAAAAATGGTCACAGAAATAACCTATTCCCCTTTCCAGACATCACAAACCTCAAACTTGATGAAGAGACAACAAAAGGAAATTAATCTTATCGGACAGTTCGTAGGCGGTGTCTCTTGCCGGTGATGTCACAAAGCCATCTGACGTCATTCCGACCTGTCAATCAGCCTCGCGCTCTCTCCAGTGAAGGACGCTAATCAGGTGGCGAGTTTATAGCTGAACGGGGAAGAGGCGTGCATGGG
>NC_051404.1:5078419-5078688 GCF_015228065.2 Penaeus monodon | reverse complement strand
CAGTCTGCAGCCGGCAAAGCAGGAAATTAAAGCCAAGAACACGATTAGATGTTGCAAAGTTGCAGCTCTGGAAGCCCTTCAGCAGACTTAAATAGGACTTAATCTTGATCAGCGACGACGCAACTTAGAGTCAACACACGAAACGGAAATTTGTTGCATAACAGAGTTCTCCGGAGAAGGATCGCGTGCGTCGCCTTAAATAATTTTCAGGAGGATTCGGTTATGTCGCGGTTGGAGGACAGGGCAGAGACAGGGGTGACTTGTGGCGC
>NC_051404.1:5077657-5077841 GCF_015228065.2 Penaeus monodon | reverse complement strand
ACGCTCGGTACATGGGTTCGAAAGCATCTTAAGTTTTTTTTTATATAAAGTAAGATGATAACATTGCGCGTTGGACGAGTCAATGCCATTGTTATTTGAGGCAATACACTTTACACTGCTCATTGTTTCACTTATTTCCTAACTCCTACTACAGACAGTGTTACCAGCTCATTCGGAAAAATTG
>NC_051404.1:5076727-5077181 GCF_015228065.2 Penaeus monodon | reverse complement strand
AGGATTTATCCCGTGATTTTTAGCTTCTTCTGCATTTACATCGGCGGGATAAAATTAAATATTTCATCAAGCGCTGTGTTTGCTGAGCCTTTTAATCCATTAGAATCACGATTTTCTCTTTGTCTACTTTTCCTCACACCTTTGACACGACGAACACATATCAAAATGGATTTTTTTGTTTTGTTTATCTTTTGTGCGTTTCACCCTTTTTCACTTTTTTTTTTATAATCTATCTCCGTTTCCATTTTTTTATCAGTCGCACGTAATTCTTATGAAACACGTATCTCCTCGTGGCAAATGTCAACACCCCACCACGGAGCGACCCTTTATTGCACAGGTGAAAACGCAACATTGCTGGGATTGGCAATGATTCCCATACTTCGACGTAAGAGATGTTAAGACATTCTGAGAGTTTCATTTCAATATTGTGTGTTATCGAATGAAAATAAAAATC
>NC_051404.1:5076293-5076442 GCF_015228065.2 Penaeus monodon | reverse complement strand
GCCCTCAAGCCCAAGTTACCTGGAGCAATGTCAGATAAAAGCAACTAAGGAGCTATATAGTTTCTCGGATGAAGTGCTCTCGCCTCTGTGATCACCTAAACGCACTGTGGATGAGTGGAACCCGACCTTGAGTCTACCTCTCTTTCAGG
>NC_051404.1:5075733-5076160 GCF_015228065.2 Penaeus monodon | reverse complement strand
TTGAATAAGAGGATGACAAAAGTACAAACTGAATAATACGTTTCACATTCCCTTAGTATTTCGATATCCTAAAAACATCATCACAATCAACGTAGCGGACTAAGAAATAGCAGTATTTTAAGCTAAAATATCATCTCACTAAAACAAGTAGTCTAGAAGCAAACACTGATAAACAGGCTTCGTTTTTCTTTCTTTGCCTTTTTTTTTGGGGGGGAAGGGCGAGATCAAGAGACCGCGGGTCACTCAGGGACTCGAAATCCCATCAGTGACTCCGCAGTCTCTTGGATCCTAAAGGAGGTGGCCTTAGGCCTACTCTCTCTCTTATTCATTGTCGGAATTTCAATAAGATAGTGATGTTGACTCTAAAAAAAATAAATTGGATCCACTTTGTTTTTCCATACCAAAGTCATTTGGAAAAAAAATCTTC
>NC_051404.1:5074533-5075192 GCF_015228065.2 Penaeus monodon | reverse complement strand
CAAACCTGGCTACGGCACGGCAAGCCCAGATAGCGCCTCCATGAGTGAGTAAGGCAATCCTGCACAAGAACACAATCAAGGTGCTGGCGTTATAAAAATTTCCGAAGCGTTTTGTCCCCGAAGCGTCACCTGTGCGGCCACCGCTGTCGCTGTCGGCAAAGAGGTGACAGCGAGGGCTCAGCCTACTCCGACCAGACACAGCCAACGCATGTTAATAGACTGCCACTTGGTCGTTTCACCTCTCTATTCCTCGAGGCTTTTCAGAGGAGTCGAGGCGACAGTAAAGGTTCCAGGACACAAGAATCACCAAAATAGATCCATTTGCTTTCGGATTATCGTAAAACAGGGAGTGATTAATGCTGCCATTGGAGAATTGTGATTTCTAATTAAATTCGGTAGCTTCCATACGCGAGGGGTCGGGAAAAGGACGGGAAAAGCTGGCCTGTGGTGCCATTACCGTGTCCTATCCAGTGCCATGATTGGGATATGATACTGTAGTTGTTTTTGATTACCGACTGTTTGATTGCTGATAATGATTATGAGGATAAACATGCTAATACTTGCGTAAAACCTTGCTTCGACTTTTGGTAACGGTTATGTAAAAAGAGATTTTTATTCATTGGTATCGACTGTGATAAGTGATTATCAACTGTGGATAG
>NC_051404.1:5074141-5074493 GCF_015228065.2 Penaeus monodon | reverse complement strand
TAGATCTGTAAAGATATAGATAAATTAACAAAGACTAATTTCAGTAAAACTAAACGAATAAATACAATTAACCGTCGACTTAACGGTACTACTATGCCTACATTTCCTATTCTCTGCCTTCCCAGCTTTCTCCAGGCATTTCCCGAACCACACGCAATCTGCCGGAGTGAAATTTAGAATCTCGCCAAATATGAATGATCTCTCAATCTTGCGTTGTTGCTATTTTTCTCCATTCTTTTCTGTGTTTATCTTTTTTGTCCTCTCTCTAGAATGAAGAACAATGTGGCATAATAAGAGCAGCTGGACGACTCGGGCCGCTTGCAACAATGCTGCAACATTTCACCGGAAGCGT
>NC_051404.1:5073974-5074064 GCF_015228065.2 Penaeus monodon | reverse complement strand
CGGCAGCGACAGCGGTGGCCGCACAGGTGACGCTTCGGGGACAAAACGCTCCGGAAATTTCTATAACGCCAGCACCCTGATTGTGTTCTT
>NC_051404.1:5072576-5072856 GCF_015228065.2 Penaeus monodon | reverse complement strand
GTCCAGAACAACATCGACGCAAGACCAACACACCGGAAAAGTCTTCTCACCCGAAGTAACTTACACGAACGAGCAGCAGTAACCCAAGATCAAATAGAAGGGAGGGAGAGGAGAGGCTGAGGCTGTCGGGCGGCGCGAGAGAACGAGGAGGGCATGGCGAGTGCGTTAACTGCCGCCAACGACAGAGCAGATTTCGCGAAACAAACGGGCCTCAATAAAAAGGTTTTTTGGGGAAGGCCTGTTTTGGGATCTTTTTCTCAAATTCTCTCTCAAATTTTTA
>NC_051404.1:5071358-5071456 GCF_015228065.2 Penaeus monodon | reverse complement strand
TCTCCCACTCTCCCAAACTTAAATTCTCTGATTTTCTGATCCTTCGCTCATTTCCAGTCTCCCATTTTTGCGTTCTCCTCATTCGCCCATTCTATAAT
>NC_051404.1:5071121-5071290 GCF_015228065.2 Penaeus monodon | reverse complement strand
GTCACATAAATTTGCAACATTTAAAAACCAAAAAAGAAGTTTTTTAGAGGGGATTAGAAAAAAAGGGAAAAAAGGGAAAAGAACCCAATTATGAACATCCAATTTAAAGGAATTTTCCCTTAAAATTTCCTCAAAAACAAGAGAGAAAAAACCCAGTTCTCAGTATTTC
>NC_051404.1:5070579-5071090 GCF_015228065.2 Penaeus monodon | reverse complement strand
TGTAGTGTCCCTTAAATCATTTGTAAACAATAACAAACGTGCAGAGAAAGGGGAAGAAAAGACTAACATTCAAAATCTCTAAATTACTTTTTTTTTCCTTACACAGGTAAATAGAAGAGAGAATAAAACAGAACTATAGAAAAAGTGAGAGAAACAAAATGTAACTTGCTCATACAGACCACAAAATATGTTCAAATAAAGTCCCCGAACTTTAAAAAAAAAGTGAAAAAATAAAGTAAAGTAAAATCAACTGAAACTGAAAAATAAAATTAAAACAAAACAAAATAATAGGGGAAAAAAAACACGAAACCCCACACAAAAACCCAAAAAATTTTACAAAAACAGAGAGAGAAAGGGGAAAAGAAAAGGAGAAAAAAAAAAAAAAAGCCCCACGATCCTCCCTGCCCGAGAACCCGAGAGCCCCCTACCCATCCACCCTTACCCCCCTTACCCCCCCACCCCTTCCCCGTCGTCACTCCTTCGGCCAAGTGACAGCCCGCAGGAGCCCCGA
>NC_051404.1:5070392-5070551 GCF_015228065.2 Penaeus monodon | reverse complement strand
AGACCCAGAACGAGAGTAACAAGTGTACCAGAAAACCTCCACGAGAAGTGTAATCGCCGATGAGAGTCCTTGGGAGTGAAAGGCAAGAAATCGATAAGACATTTTGGGCTCATTTTATAGCCAAAACCCTTAAAACCACCAAAAAAAACCTCCTCAAAA
>NC_051404.1:5070231-5070351 GCF_015228065.2 Penaeus monodon | reverse complement strand
TTTTTTCCTTTTTTTTTTTCTCCCAGCTCCTTTTTTCCTTTTTCTCCCTCCCTTTTCCTTCTCCTTTCCCCCCCAAAATCCCCCCAACCCCCAAAAATAAAAACCCCCCTCCCCAAAACC
>NC_051404.1:5068366-5068608 GCF_015228065.2 Penaeus monodon | reverse complement strand
GCCCCCCCCCCCCCCCCCCCCCCCCCCCCCCCCCCCCCCTCCCCTCCTCCCCTCCTCCTCCCTCCGCCCTTTCCCCCTTTCCCCCACCCCCCCCCCCCCCCCCCCCCCCCCCTTCCCCCAGGACGTCTGCCTTTCTATCGGAGGAGGGGAAGGGGAAAAAGGGAAAAGAGAGAGGGAAAGGGAAGGGAAATAAGGAAGGGGGAAGTGGGGAAGGAGGAAAAATAGGAAATGACGGAAGTGAA
>NC_051404.1:5068216-5068332 GCF_015228065.2 Penaeus monodon | reverse complement strand
CAAAGGAGGGAGAGAAGGAGAGGAAGGGGAATAGAGGGAAGGAGGAAAATATCGATGGAGGAAAGGGGGAAGGAAAGAAGGAGAGAAGGAGGAAGGGAGGGTGTGAGGGAGGAAAG
>NC_051404.1:5067618-5067982 GCF_015228065.2 Penaeus monodon | reverse complement strand
TCTCAAGTGCACGCCCGACGACAACAATAAAGCCGAGGAGCCGGACGCCTGGCTCCTCCTCGGTCGCTCTGGAGGAGACGATGCACTTGCCTCTGGGTTCACTGCCGTTTCCAGATGAAGATACATCGCCGTCTGCGCAAATAACGCTCCTAAGCACAGGTTTTGTTGCGAATGACAGAGTGCTGACAGGCCGTCGTTACTCATGCGGCGACATTGACTCTCGTGACAGCCGACGAAAGCTTGTTCCGGCAAATCCGTCTCTCGTAAAATGAGGCCAAAGGGACGAGCAGAGATGAAATGGCACGCCGGGTCTTCTGTACAGAGCCATACATTATGTGGAAGTCTCATTCAGTTTTGGAAGTGA
>NC_051404.1:5067123-5067599 GCF_015228065.2 Penaeus monodon | reverse complement strand
AAAAAAAGCTCTTCGCGACGGGAAGAAGTCAGCTTTGATAGATGGACATAAGAACTCACTAAGAATCCTTATATGTCCCCGGCACATATTCATTTACGATAGCATTTCCCACATGGAGATGGTAATTTCAAATCGTGGAAACTACAATACCCCTAGTTCACTATCCTTAAACCATATAGATAAACGAATAGATAAATAAATTCAAAGGTCGGCCCAGTCGCCTCGACAATCTCGCTCTATTTGCATGTCCCACTCTCTGTTTAAGGTAAACGCAGCGACCCAAAGGACGCACGCCCACTCCAGACGCAAGAGTCGAAACACGCCGCAGCAAACCGCCACAAGAGAACAACGGAACGCGATAACAACGGCCACTCGCTCGCAGAATGGCGTCCGGCGCAGCCATCGATCATTGCGGCCGAACGAGGCGAGAGCGAGGCGGGTTCACGTCCCGGCCACTTCTGCCGGCGGTTCAGCGC
>NC_051404.1:5065871-5065994 GCF_015228065.2 Penaeus monodon | reverse complement strand
CATGAAGTAACGAGTCTCTGAAGCAACGGTCACTAATGCACAGGGCAAAAAGCAGGGGATGGGTGAATGAGACCAAGTACAATACGCCCGGATTCTCGAGGGAGTCTCAACCATTTTGTCGAA
>NC_051404.1:5065714-5065825 GCF_015228065.2 Penaeus monodon | reverse complement strand
TCTCTAAATCTTTTATTTTTCAGGCTTCGCGTAAAATATGTGCGAAAAAAATATAAAACCTGTCCGTGTTGGTATTTATGGATTGCGCTTGAAAAAAAAAACATATACATG
>NC_051404.1:5065002-5065452 GCF_015228065.2 Penaeus monodon | reverse complement strand
TGTATTTTAACAGCAAGAATCTCTAGATAGAAATTAATTATCCGACAGCGAGTTTTTTCTGGTTAAATACTGGAAAATATGTGATGTCATTTCTAAGGCATTATCACTATATTTCACAAGTTTATTTATATTTGAAAAAAATAACGTGATAAAAAAATGTTGAGTTGACTCTACGGTGTTTTTGTGCCGCGTTTCACTACCAAATTCCGCGTCGCTTTGGATTCACAGCCTTCGCTTTTGCCGGCGCCGGAACCCCCAAGAAACTCCATTTCTATTATGCTGACGTCTCCCTTTTATCTAATCATGGAGGCGTCATTTTTCTTCATGTTCCGAGACTATGTTTATATAGGCAGGTGCCCATCGGTCTGTAACTCTTCCCCCTCAGCAGCCTCTTTCCATTCTCTTCCCGGGTGGATGCTGCGCCTCTCCTGCTCCCTTTCTTTCTTTCTC
>NC_051404.1:5064109-5064592 GCF_015228065.2 Penaeus monodon | reverse complement strand
AGAGGAAACTGAATAATGAAAAAACACGCCGACGTCCTTACGGAGACCAAAGCCAATTCTCTCCGCTGACATTCCCCCTCCCTCTCCCTCTCCCCTCCCCTCCTCCCCCTTTCTCCCTCCCCTCCCTTCCCCTTTCTCCCTCCCCCCCTTCCCCTTTCTCCCTATCCCTTCCTTCCCCTTTCTCCCTCCCCTCCTCCCCCTTTCTCCCTCCCCTCCCTTCCCCTTTCTCCCTCCCCCTTCCCCTTTCTCCCTCCCCCTTCCTTCCCCTTTCTCCCTCCCCCCCTTCCCCTTTCCCCCTTTCTTCCTCCCCCTCTTTCCCCCCGCGAACCCTCCTTGTTTACTGTTACCTCACTGACCCCACTTCGACCCCAACCTGACCCCAGGGAATTCATATGACCCCATTTATACCCTACTGCCCTTTTCGTCCAAAATAAAGCCCACGCAATGGCAACGTCTTTTTTCCCATCACTCTATCTGTCTCAT
>NC_051404.1:5063673-5063835 GCF_015228065.2 Penaeus monodon | reverse complement strand
AGTGAGTGCGTTCACGTGCATTTAAATTCGCGAATACCGGCGACGTGCAGTCACCACCCGACCCCTTCTCTGTGGGCGGCGAAAGCGAAATTATCATTGAGACAAAACCCTCGTGAACCTTATCGCTGTCCTGATGAAACGTCCTCCTCTGAGGAAAGACGC
>NC_051404.1:5062623-5062758 GCF_015228065.2 Penaeus monodon | reverse complement strand
AGCAAAAACAAACCTCAAACGCACAAGACCCTCCAGCGAGCAGACGAGAGGGAAACAACACCAGGGTAAAAGGGAGGCCGAGGAACATCTCGCATAAAGCATAAAGATCCTCCACAGAAAGACAGAAAGAAAAGA
>NC_051404.1:5062228-5062454 GCF_015228065.2 Penaeus monodon | reverse complement strand
ACCACACACTTGAGAAAAGAAAGAGCGCCACACATGCCCCGAAATGAGGCTTTTAACATGAAACAAGGGAGGGGCAAACGAGGTCAAAAGGTAGGTCTGCTTCCCAAAAGGTCAAAGGGCGTAGGTCATTCACCAGGGTTTTTGAGTGTGTGAGGAGTGTTTTTTGAAGAGAGCGATGGCGATGTGGGTCTGCGTGGCCTGGATTTCGGGTTTCTTTTTTAGAGGT
>NC_051404.1:5061435-5062108 GCF_015228065.2 Penaeus monodon | reverse complement strand
GGGGAAGGCAGAATGGATATTAAAATGGGTGGTGAGAATTGATAAATGTAACGCGTTCATCTTTAAGGACGTGATAAGTAATTAACAAAAACTTAATACCTAAGGGGGAAACGCGAGGGAGAAAAAAAAATGGGCAGATGATCTAAAAGCAGATTTAATCTTTAAAAACCTTATTCATTCAACCAAGAAATATAATAAGAGAGAGAAAAAACAACACAATTATTCCCTCGTTTCTCGCTCATCTGGCACTTGGCTTCACCCTGACCAGAGAGAGAGACTTAACAGCGGCTCCTCAAGAGAAAAAGCCCCATCAGTGAGGGAACGGCGCCTTTGTCTTGGCGGTCTACTTTGCCTAATTAAAAGGACTCTTAGCTATTCTCAGCGGGGAATTCAAGATAAATCAAACTGTCTCTTGAACGACGCATTAAACACTCGCCTTGCTCCGGGTCCTTTCCGAAGACTGGCAGAACGACGCGGTGATTCCGAGGCGATTTTTTCCCCTTTCCAATAATCCAATCACCGAACGACTTTGTGAATGAGTGGAGAGCTAGGGTTGCTTTTTTGTTTTCCTTTCTCGTTACAATGGACTGTGAACTTACAGAAATTAGTGTTTGCTTATCAATCTCGGAGGGAAATAAAAATGGAATGGCTTTGGACGCCCGGACTTTTATTA
>NC_051404.1:5060393-5060774 GCF_015228065.2 Penaeus monodon | reverse complement strand
CTATCACTATTTCCACTAGGTTTAAAACCTGAAGAGAGAAATAAAAGTAGCTTAAAATAGTCGAGTTTTACACCTTGTTAAAACGATCAACTAGAGACCATTTAAAAGAACTGGATTTTACAACCAAATTTATGCACAACGCTTACTTAACACATTTAATTTTGCTATTCAGATGCTTAAACTGAAACCTGCTGTTCACGTTGTGTTGGCCAGAGATCAGCCCAGTTCAAAATACGAGCAAATCGCTAAAATCCATCCTTTCTCAGTCGGGGAAGCATCCGGTAGAATCGAGAAATGCCTGATAAGCTATCGTCGAATAAAATCTTAAACATATGTCGTATTTTTTCCCCCCTAAACCCCAACTTCCACCCAAAAACCCAG
>NC_051404.1:5059657-5060335 GCF_015228065.2 Penaeus monodon | reverse complement strand
CAAGACACGTGACACTTTTGTTCGAGAGCCACAGCCACCGGATGTGACGTCACGGAGCCGAAGACCGGCACGACCGTGATCTATGGCGCATCTGCAGTATTATTTATGGGCGTCTATGCAGCGTGATGTAATTTCGGTTGGAATTTATTGCTTCACCTGCCGTGAAAAATTACTTTGCATTAATGAACCGAAGAATATTATGTTGCTGGGTAATTGTTAACAGTTTAATATGATATGCGAGGTGAATAATTAAATGATTTTTTTTTCTTCTAGCTAAGTGGGTGGGTGGGTGGGTGGAGATAGGGTTGGGGTGTAAGCATTAGTGTAAGTGTGCTCCCGTTCGCCCATAGGCTGGGTAAACAGCAACATCCGAGTCGCATAAAATCATGTCCGTGGAACGATCAACCGTGAGGCAGAGGCGGAAACAGACTTCCAACCCGGAAGAGAAGCCGAGACTTGCATATCATTTGAAGAATAAAATCATACAACGTTTTGGAAGATGCCACAGCGAAGGGACAGTTTCAACACTCAACACAGTAATCGCCAAATCCTGGAGAATCTTCTTGTCGCTCTGGGAAACCCTTCTCGACATGTTGGAACATGTCTTACTTCTCGGAACGCTCTCGAGAAAGCGCTGGAATAAATACGAATATGCTATAAATTGTCACATTCTTCGGA
>NC_051404.1:5059163-5059634 GCF_015228065.2 Penaeus monodon | reverse complement strand
ACATGCTCCGCGGCGTTTATTTCTATATAAATCGACGACAAAGAACCAAACACAAGAATTTACAAAAAGGGAATGAATACGTAAAAAAAGAAAATGCCAGAGCAATCTCCCATGAAGCATAGGAAAAGGAAATTGATTTTCAACATTCCTCAAAACCCTTAAACCCTTTCGCCATCACAGTACACTGACGCCGCCTCCTCCTCCAAACAGCAAATCTTGCAAAACGACCTAATCAGCATAATTTAGCACGTTAAATGAACTGCCGTGACTCGGGAATGGAACGCCGCTATCTCAAACGGGCTCCTTTCGCCCTTGCTACTTTCCTATATGCAAATAGTGTCTACGAAAAGCCTTACTTTGGCCCGCGTAACTCACGCCCTAATAACACAATAGGAGAAATGCCATCACCATAACTTAGGCCGTCTCGTTAGCTTCGTGTACCGGGAGGAAGAAGAGGAGCTAGGGCATTGC
>NC_051404.1:5058876-5058996 GCF_015228065.2 Penaeus monodon | reverse complement strand
GTCAAACGGTGTTGTGAAAGGGGTAGATGGAAGGGAAATGGAAAGAGAGAGAGGGAGAGGAAACGCAAGTGATTTCAGATCCAGCCGTAAACTTAAGCCGGAATTGTGTGCATTTACTTG
>NC_051404.1:5057912-5058396 GCF_015228065.2 Penaeus monodon | reverse complement strand
CCTTCACAACTGCATACCTGCGTGACGGCTGTAAGTTCGTCAAACTATCTCCTTTGTCTCACTAAAGTTGCCGTCAACTGCATCAAGGGTTGAGTGACTTGCCAAGTCAAGCCCAGCTCATGAGGAGAGCTTATAAACCTGGGTCACGTAAGTCACACCCGCGCGCCGCTCGCCTGTGTTTGTCCGCTTCAAACTTTGCTCCACTTGTCCCGTGGGCGCCGCCACGTCCCCTCGGCTACTGTCAAGTGGCCGCTTGAAACCGCACCGGGAAAGTTGTCTGGGCCGGCGAGGAGAGCCCGGCCCGCGAGGAACCTGCCCGGCAACGGAGGTGGTCTTTGTAGACGGCCGTTACAGGAGGTGAAAAACTGAGGACGAACCATTATTGGTAGAACTCGACTTCTCATTGCGTTGGGCACCCCCCTTTTGTCCTGAAAAACATCCGAAAGCTTGGAGTTGAACCTGTAGGAAATCACCTTTTCCTTTG
>NC_051404.1:5057285-5057812 GCF_015228065.2 Penaeus monodon | reverse complement strand
TTTTCGAGCAAGCCGGACCCACGGCGTGCGCCTGGGTTTCCCGGCATGCTCTGACTCGCGCACCGCTCGTCTTCAAATAAAATCTGCCCGACTTCAGATGCGCTCTTGCCTATAAAATCCCATTTCCGGATGCCCTCTCTCTCTCACTCAAATATGAAAGGGAAAAGGTACGGATTAAAAAAAGAAAGGAAAAAAAAAACTTACGTTCCTCTTGATTTATTATTTTTTCTTGTTCCACACCGCTACGTGCGAAATGCTGCGATGTAATGTATGATTAAGCATATCGTTGGCACTTCATGTCTGCGCCCATGAGCCATTCGAAGCGCGAGGGCCATCTCCCGCCGCTACCTCACACCCGCTGCTCGCGTCGCCTCCTCATAAACTCATGGCCAAGATTACTAAACACGCATGAGGTTTCGTCGCCGTCTCGGCCCTTCAATAAACAATAAAATCTTTTCGGCGACGACAATGACTGCCTTCGCGGCGGCGGCGGCAGGTCGAAGTGCCTCGGCTAATTCCTGGGGCGG
>NC_051404.1:5051850-5053770 GCF_015228065.2 Penaeus monodon | reverse complement strand
CTTTAAATAATTTTCATCAATAGCAAGGGATCACTTTCAGCATATTATTTAGTCCTAGAGGTTTGCTTCTGTCACCCTCCAGCAAATCATATTGTTATTAAACGGCCAAAAGTTGATTATAATGAACAAACTTTTGTGTTAGTCACCTACGACATGTCTTCACTGGAAGGTTAACCTCCCATTATTTGTATGTATTTGAATGTTCTGTCCGCGTTAATTATCTTATAACCTGCGAGAATGAGTAAAAAGCGTCATTTGCAAAAAGAATCAAAGTAATTTTGACGAAAAACCGAAAATCCCTTTGCTGAAAATATCAATATTCACGGTTTTTCAGCAACACCACTAGCAATGGCGCCTGCCGCATCATTAATGCATGTCATTTTTCATCTGTTCACCTCAAAGGAAACAAGGTCATCCAGCAGCCAGTCTGTCGTCGGCTGTGTAAACGTGAACTCGCAAATGGCATTAATGTGTTGGAATGAGCGGCATTTCCCGGTCAGCCCCATGCAACACCGGCAATGTTCGTTCACATCCAGCCTGTTGCTTCCCCCACTGACCCCATCGCTGGCTCGCTCTCGTGCCCTCCTCCAGAAACACTTACCCCTTTCATCTCGGCCGCGGCTTTCATTACTCTCCCTGGACGGAGAATATCTCTTGCTTTTCAGCTTTCGTGGCCTCTTCACAACACCCTTCTCTTGGCCGCTACAACTCCAACTCTTTTTCTTACGACAGTTGGACTTTTTTCCCCCTCAAGGACGAATTTTCAGTTTCGCTTTATCTTTCACTGGAAATTCAAAGTCACCCCGGAACGTGACCAGTCAGAAGGGCAAACACGGGACCGGAGTTGCTCGAGGTCAAGGCGGCTTCCGCGAGCAACACAAAAGGCCTCGGCACCACACGGGTATCCGAGCGCTACTGACTGCTGCTCTACTACCTGCATGTGTTGTTTCCTCGCCGGCCGCTAGGTGGCTCTGCAAGCGGCGGGGTTGTCTCATGATACGCCGAGGAATAAGGTCACTCATTTTTGCAACACGAGTCGCTTTGAACTCGTTTAGAAAGGATCCTGAGCATGCGCATTCGCCGGTAATATTTTAGTGACAACAACCTCTGCTAAGATAGGCTTTTGGTGTACTTTTTACCGCGTGTCGTCTGGGGTGCCGAGCGCGTACGAAGAGAAATGAAACTTTTGGCCCAAAGTTTGGATCCCAGAAGAGCGAAGTCTTCCCTCCTCTCGCGCACACAGATCAATATCGAGATGCTGGAACCTGGAGGAGCCTGTCCAGCGTCACTCTTCGCACTGTTACGTCACATGCTGAACAACCAATCAGCAGACACGATAACTATTAGGTACCCAATGGGATGCAACCGGTCATTTCAAAAACATCTCCCTCGTGTTTTCATTGGATAACACAAAACATGTGCGCTTGTAGTACGATAAAAGGCACTGTTGAATGATTCGTTATTATCAGCCCACTCATAGCTGATAACGACGCTTATCATTATCTTCCAATGGCACGTTGAAAAGACGTTCGCTCAAATTAAAAGACTGGCAATCTTATTAGCTAGGCAGCTAAAAAGGCGAAATTTGGAGAGCGGGGGGAAATAAAAAAGGCGATCGTAACCATAAAACGGAGACGCGTTAGCGAAATGCGTGTAATAAGCCAGTGTGATTCGCCGATATGGGTAGCATGACAGTGTCCAATCTGTCCTGAAGTGCAGAAGGCGAGAATGAACCCCGGAACGGCCGCGTGGATGAGTAACATCTGACGATTCAACAACAAAAGTAACAATGTTCTTTATGTTTGTTCAGTGTAAACAGACCCATTTTCGGATGTTTGCATGGAGCAACTCACTCAAATGAAGAATTTTCGATTTTTTCTCAAGACGAAAGAAAAATATAAGAGGTCTTCCGACAAAGAT
>NC_051404.1:5049539-5049803 GCF_015228065.2 Penaeus monodon | reverse complement strand
GTTTCGGCTACATTACGTGGTGTTTCGCTATGGATTCAGTGGTTGAATCCAGGTTCGGTGTTCGAATCAAGGTTGAATCCAGGTTCGGTGGTCGAATCACGGTTCGAATCCAAGTTCAATCCTGAGTTTGGTTGTTGGGTTGAGGGCTTGGGGGGTCCTCACTCTACTCGACCATAGCCGTAAGGTGAGGTTCTCCCCCCATCCAAGTTTTGGGAATTGTTGTATTTCTTTGCTAAGAATCTGTTCTTAATTGTACAATGTATA
>NC_051404.1:5049207-5049403 GCF_015228065.2 Penaeus monodon | reverse complement strand
TGCGCCTCGGTCATGCAGTGAATGGGATTAGTGTCTTGCCTTCATTTATATGTATTCTTATAAACTAAAGAACCTAAAGTGAACTAAAAGTGTATGGGAAGGTGACTGGAAATAGAACATTTAAATAATTTTGAAAACTTTATACCTATATTTATATCTATGAATAAACTTGTAGACTGTTCTATTTGTAATTCCT
>NC_051404.1:5044912-5046591 GCF_015228065.2 Penaeus monodon | reverse complement strand
ATAAGCAGAGTCATAAAATGTTTAAATTGATAATGAAACGCGTTCAGCCGCATCTGTTAGCTTTCCAGGATCGTCGTGTGATTGCTTGTGGTCTGGGTCCGCAAGGCAGTTTGAATTTCTTGCTTTAAAGCAAATATTCGCACAGTTTATCAGTGATTAACTAGTGCGAATTTACGAGCGAGGTTTGCGAGCCTTAATTACTTAGACTATTGCTACACTTGGATATTTTTTTAATCATTTTTTTTTCTGATTAGCATAAGTTTAGTTTTTTTTATTTTATCTGTATTATCTTGTATGATTTGCGATTTTTTAAAGGGAAAAATGTGCTTTTAATTATAGCAAACAATCTGGTTCTTAATTTAATGTAGAAGTTGAAGTGCGCCCTCATCATTATGCACAATCAGTTGTGGTATTTCTGTCCAGCAACAAAACTTGTATCTCTCACCATCTACTCAATATTTATTATCAAAACATTACTGTGGATATGCATAACAGAACAGATTTAGTGATCAACCCCTTTTCCTAATCACCAAATGATATTTCTTACGCAAGACACTAAGCAAGTGGACTAGAGAAGAATGTGTATGACACAATTTAACTAAACTTGAACTAATCCCGCTGCGTTTTTCAGAGTCGGGAGAGAGTTAGAGAAAGTTAGAATATTTCGCGGCTAAATCGTTTAGATTAAACGCCAGCCTGCGCATCCCGCCCGTCTTTTGTTTCAAAGTTTCTCCCCAAAGTTAGGCTAGCTTTGCTTAACACCTTCCAGTAGATTCGCCAAACATTTACACAGACTATTTTCTTTAAATGGCGGTGGCTTTTACATTGAACTCGGCGGTGAACTTGACTTTCTGAACTTCGCAAGGAGATTGAGACCTCGGGGGAGGCTCGGTGACTGACCCCATACGCCTGTAATCACACACCCACATGTGCTTACGTGCAGAGGAGGAGGAGAGGGGAGAGGGAGGAGGACGGGGAAAAGACGGGAGAGGGGGGAGAAGGGAGGACGGGGAAAAGATGGGAGAGGGGAGAGGGAGGAGGACGGGGTAAAGACGGGAGAGGGGGGAGGGAGGAGGGCGGGGAAAAGACGGGAGAGGGGGGAAGGGGGGGAAAGACGGGAGAGGGGGGAGGGAGGAGGACGGGGTAAAGACGGGAGAGGGGGGAGGGAGGAGGGCGGGGAAAAGACGGGAGAGAGAGGAGGAAGGAGGGCGGGGAAAAGACGGGAGAGGGGAGAGACGGGGATATAAAGGGAGAGGGAGGAAGACGGTTAGAGAAGGGGAGGGGGGAAAGAGGGGAGATGGGGGAACACAAGGAGCTAAGGGGAGGGGAAAGAAAGAGAGAGAGAGAGAGAGGAGGACACGGAGATACGAGAAGGGGAAAGGTGAGGAGAGACTGGAGGAGGAGAAGACAGGGGAAAGAAGGAGGGAGAGAAAAGGGATGGTGAAGAAAGAAAGAAAGGGGGAAAAAGGTATAAAAGAGAAGAGAAGGAGAGAGAAAGACAGTAGAGGAGAGATGGAGGGAGAGAGAGAGAGGGAGAAGAGAGGAAGAAAGAGAGTTTGATTATGATCATATCGAGGTTTAACAGCACAGCTTCTAGTTAAAAAGAATTTTCTCTGCAATTATCATAAAAAAAACGAAAAACAAACAAAAACGTCACAAAACTTCCTTGGTAATCGTAT
>NC_051404.1:5044544-5044810 GCF_015228065.2 Penaeus monodon | reverse complement strand
TGGTTTGCTGACAAGAATTTTCGCAATCCGCACATTTCGATAATGCACCGTACGACATTTATAGAGGCATTCATTATGAGGACAGGGATTTATTCGCATTTGGGTTCACTTTGCAAATTGCATATCAGGGAGAACACGAGACTGACTTACGGTTTTCAATTCTCTCTTTCTTGCTTTATTGTGGGTTTGGATCCGTTTCTGGTGAGCTCTTCATCCACTTATAAAAGTATTTGGCAGTCTTGAAGTGTGTTTTGTGAAAATAGTTT
>NC_051404.1:5043116-5043596 GCF_015228065.2 Penaeus monodon | reverse complement strand
AATGTGATTACTGAAAATAAGGCTTTGGAAGATATGATACTATATTTTTTCCAGTTCATTATACCTAACATTTTTTTTCGCGCTTGGAGTCCATTTGAGTACATTCTACAATCACATTTTAGATCTTTATAATTTTGAAATAACTGGCGCGACAGGAATTTGGGTGAATTTATTTTAGTTTTTCCCCGAGGGATTGTCGGCCTTAATGAGATTTACAAATCTTTTTAATATTAGGTGGAATGTTGGACGAGCACGCACGTACTTCTTCATTTATCCTTAGATCGATTTTTTCCCGTTTATAATTTTTTGTTTATTTGGTCGTAGGAGTAGAAAT
This sequence comes from Penaeus monodon, assembly GCF_015228065.2. Taxonomy (NCBI): domain Eukaryota; kingdom Metazoa; phylum Arthropoda; class Malacostraca; order Decapoda; family Penaeidae; genus Penaeus; species Penaeus monodon. Next base: position 5,043,262 of record NC_051404.1, on the reverse strand, counting down.
CTGCGCGAAGAATACCTTAGCGTTCCAGTTCTCTCCCTTTATGCTTATCTTCTTCGTTTTGTGTCAATTCACGGGTTTATATTCCCCTCGTAAAGAAGTACTATACCCCGGAGCGCTGTAAAATGTCGTTTAGTATGACATACACT
>NC_051404.1:5042673-5042927 GCF_015228065.2 Penaeus monodon | reverse complement strand
ACAGCCGCACGGAGCCTCCTCACACACAAACACTGTCAAGCCCCTTGCCGGCTCACCCTACGGCATCTCCTATGACACCCTTAGAGCCCTCAACCCTTGCCGGATTTGCTGCAGGAAATCCTTCTTTACTTTGGCCTTCAAGCTGCTGGAAAATCCATGCTACCGCCACCACCCCACCACTCCGCCCTTCCCTCGCCTACAGGGAGCTCGTTATATGTGCCTGTAATCAATATTTGGTTATATCATTTTGTTTC
>NC_051404.1:5041907-5042076 GCF_015228065.2 Penaeus monodon | reverse complement strand
TTTTGCATTTCTTTGTGCCGCCGCCGAGATGGAGTATTGACACAGCGCGTTACTTAGGCCTCCTTGAGCCTCCAAGAGTGAGTAGTCTTAATGGCGGAGAAATCAAGTTTGATCTTAATTCTGTTGTCTCTTTTTCAAATGTTTACACTCGATGGCTCCTCCTGTGGCT
>NC_051404.1:5041250-5041743 GCF_015228065.2 Penaeus monodon | reverse complement strand
CTTACACGCGTAAATATGTAAGTACACAATGTTGTTACATCTACTACCACCATAACGTTCATTCTGTCTGACATAACAACTCTATGCTCCCAATTATATTTGTTGGAGGCCCTCAGTACTAGAAATAGTTCCAAGTACCAATCAAAGAGTAATTTTGTATAACCCTTTTGATGTGAACGCGTACAAAGACCATTCATATGCGTGCTGTATTGAATGCCTTCAAAGGCAAGGCCTGTAACAAGCGGCCACAATTAACGGACAATATCATATATATTTACGGACTGCCTTTCAGCAAGGCTTTTATCGGGCTCTATTTCATCGCAGCCTTCATCTTCTGAGGCGTTCCCTGTGTGCTGCTTGGAGGGGAGGGGGGGGAGGTTATTTACTGTGCTTGATATAAAGTGCTTCATGCCGTAACCTAAAAGGTTTTATCGAGCCACGAATTAGCTGTCGACGAAGTTTATGGAAAAAAATAAGATACTGTTTAATTTAA
>NC_051404.1:5040693-5041153 GCF_015228065.2 Penaeus monodon | reverse complement strand
TCAAAAAGAAGGTTCATGCTAAGGTTAGCCGATGCCCTCAGTAAAGCCTTATAATATTACCCCCTCAGCTCTTACAATGATGTCCTTAGACCTTCCCAGAGGTGCCCTTCGGCTATTCCAGTGGTGCCCCTCTGTTCTTATTCGAATGATGCCCCTTGGCCCTATCAAAGGTGCCCTCGAGGCTTTTCTAATTGTTTTTTCGGTCCTTCAGTGATGCACGTCGGCCCCTTTCAAAGGTACCGCCGGACGTGTCTCGGATGCCTGCTTTAGTCGTGGGATACATAAAGCCTATATAAAGTTTTTTTTTTTTTTGATCGGGTGGAATGAAGGAGAGCTCAAAGAACGAAAAAAAAAACAAAAAAACTACCGTTCTTAGCTTTACTGGTAAGCTCTTTTTCTTAACTTGAGGTCCATATAATTCTTTGGATAAACCTGTATTACCAGTCGTCTGTGGTACCAT
>NC_051404.1:5039392-5039565 GCF_015228065.2 Penaeus monodon | reverse complement strand
GTAGCTCTTAAAACAAACAATAATAGATGGGTAACAGCATGGAACAAAAAGAAAAGTACAGAAACATAGTGGAAAACTACAAGACATGTACAAGAGGGCGAGGAATACCCAACCAAGTGAGAACTGCTTGTTACGTTAATAGCATTACACCGTAAACAATTGAATGACTGTAT
>NC_051404.1:5038620-5038872 GCF_015228065.2 Penaeus monodon | reverse complement strand
AACAAACATCCATATATACACATATATATCATCTTTGTCAAATTACAGCAAAAAATGTATTCCTTGTCATCTTTCGTCTTCCTCCGTTGACATATAAATCACTCAGAATGTATGAATTCAAAATACTCTATGCAGTATTCTCACATTTTTGGAATGTCGTCTGGGGAGGAGGGACAGACAAGAAAAAGGAAAGGGCAGATTTCTATTTTTATACACGCGAATGGAATTGACTGTTGCCCTGGATTTGTGGCT
>NC_051404.1:5038290-5038426 GCF_015228065.2 Penaeus monodon | reverse complement strand
ACTTTAGAATTAGACTATGAGAAACTACAATACTTACTTTTCTCGCGTGTATATGATGACTTAATTATATATATACCTGTATCTCAAAACCAATTTCCTCCACGAAAAAGTGAAAACAAGACTCGAATCTTATGAG
>NC_051404.1:5037770-5038246 GCF_015228065.2 Penaeus monodon | reverse complement strand
CTCAAGCGTAGGTGGAACTCTGTGCAGAGCACCTGAAGAGAGGCGTAGATACAGTACACGTCGTTTTTTCTGTACTGTATAGGAGGTGGGGCATCCGAGGTAGACAATGTCGATTACAGCATCGTGTTTTTTTTTACGGGATTATGTATCTACATTGATATTGATACCTAAGGTGTATCGTGTCCCAGGAAAGGAAAAACTGGCAACTCAGACTCTGGAATACTCCGATTCACGTTCCCGTTTATTATTCTAGTCAGTTGAAACACATAACTTTTTTTTTTTTTAACATGTTCAGAATCTTTCAGACTTATATACAGTATATCTAATGTTTTGCACCACTTTATTATTTTCCCCGAGGGAGATATGTGTAACCAGGGCACTCCAGAGTCTAGGGTGAGTTGCCAGTTTTTTTTCCATTCCTGAGATTGGACGAAGTATGTAGACTACAGAACACGCATAGTATCTAGTGTAATATT
>NC_051404.1:5037605-5037729 GCF_015228065.2 Penaeus monodon | reverse complement strand
TGCCACAAAATATATTATTAGGTTTCCTCTTTTTTTCTATTGTTTATTTCATCAGTTTCCAGAAAAATAACTTTACGATCCTGAACACGATAATGATTGAAAAAAATACTCTAGTTTTGTTGCT
>NC_051404.1:5037256-5037350 GCF_015228065.2 Penaeus monodon | reverse complement strand
TACATGTTAACAATATTACCTCATATCTCTACTTTATATATCTTTGTTATTCGTATTCATCTCTCGAACGTTATTTTCATTTAACATGCAGTCT
>NC_051404.1:5037077-5037239 GCF_015228065.2 Penaeus monodon | reverse complement strand
CTATATATATATACATCCACCGTTGCATAAAAATGTTTTGTTTTACTTCCCCTTTATATGTCAGGTAATTTGTCTTTATAAATCTTAATTTACGCTTTCTCTCCTAGTGCGAAAAGGCGTGAAAAAGTTAAGTTTAACAAAACGACTCATGGGAAATGCATG
>NC_051404.1:5035983-5036679 GCF_015228065.2 Penaeus monodon | reverse complement strand
TCAGGAGGCCTGGCTGTTAGTGATGTAATTAAAGGGTAAATAAGCAGATAAGATATCCTTTGTAATCAAATTGTTTCATGTACGCCAGATCATAGCCCTTAGCTATTCCTGGATCACTCAAAAGTCAGTGGGCGCTTAAAACCAACAGAAAAAAAGGGGAAAACTACAGCCAAAAATACAGATAAACCGAACCACACCTGGGACCACAGGTTGACTCCGTTCTTTGACAGGGTTATCAAAACTCGAACTGCTTCCTGTTCTGTATTTCAGTCTGAAGGGGAGGGGAGCGGCTGGGATTAAACAGGAAATTGGAAATATTTACGCTATATGTTTAGAGACCAATAGTTTAGATATTGCGACTAGCGCTGTTTTATTTAAATTGTTCTGGTAGAACAGTTTAAAAACCTGCCAAAGATATGCGCATTATCCGTCATACAATATCCATTTGTATTTCTGGCGGGCATTTACGTACATTGTTAAAGTCCTGTTATTCTCAATAGATCTTACCGGTGCAATAGTTCCCGGGACGTACAACAACAGCGGACAAACAAAACATTTAAGTGGATTTCCTGCGGGTTGTTGAAAACACTTGAAGGATCCTTTGCCATTAAGCTCTATTGTTCGTAAGTTGAAATATCACAGCCGTGGCTATTAACTACGCAGTTTCTTGTTTCTGGCACTAAGCTTTTGTCAGTG
>NC_051404.1:5033595-5033815 GCF_015228065.2 Penaeus monodon | reverse complement strand
CCCAAACTTAATTTTCCCTACTTTTTACCCCTCTATTGAATTACAAAGTTTCCCTGTTATAAGTACACCCACTACAGTATGCCGACACTCCTTGCCTGTTTAATATTTGTGTACCGTAAATGGTGGAGTATTTGATATGTCCAGAATTAAAGAGACATGAAGCCTGGTAGTGATGGTTAGATGACAACTATTGTTTACTTTATTGACAATATTTTGCGCT
>NC_051404.1:5031988-5032411 GCF_015228065.2 Penaeus monodon | reverse complement strand
GACTGCTTTTAACTCTGTACTTAAGGAATACTGTCAGCGGACTTGAGATTATGGAGTCACATACCTTGTTGTTGGGTAACATTTTCACCCTCCTCTATTACATTTGCTATCCGTGTATTTGTTTGTGTGTTGATTTAAACATCTGGTCAGTTCCCAGCTCAATCAAACACGAAAACATTGCCATACTGCACCGCTTGATGACGTGAAAGCAATTGCATCGTTTTACACTTAAGGACACATGGGCATGCTTCTACTACAATTCATTTTTTTCGAAAGACCTTTGTCAGTTAAATTTATCAGGAATGATTGCATTTCTATCTTTATAATTGCAAAGTGTTTGGACGAGTACTGAATTGGGTTAATTTTTTTCACTGAAGATTTTGAACGTTTAAACGAAAGTAAAACACAAAAATAGCAGAGAAT
>NC_051404.1:5029985-5030673 GCF_015228065.2 Penaeus monodon | reverse complement strand
AAAAAAAATTAGTGAATTCACAAGGACTATTCTGTGGGACAAACTCCCGCTCAGGAAAACCCGAACTGGTAATCTGATGCGTTTTAACACGTCTTTTACGCGGCACTCTTAAAAGCCTTGGCGTTGTCAAGTATTGTGTTCAGGCGCTGAGTTGTGTCATGAGTTGCACGAGTCAGCACTCTCATCCGACCGTCTTTAACAGAAGAGCGTGATGTATGGCGTGTTTGCCTTCATCTCCAAACCCCATTCTCCCGCTTAGTTACGGGACCACCTTAAGGCAGAAGGAACTACCATTTTGGGTCTTCTTATTCACCGCCTGTTACTTTGATCGCAATTCAAACATCAAGTAATTGTGGCCTTAAACCGTGACAGCTGTTGCAGTGGCACTTTTCCTCGAGTCTCGTTAGCCAAATGGGTTCTTTCAGCTCCTCATGCTGGGCTTCAACACTTACTATCTAGTTCTGCATAGTCGTTAACTCCAAGGATTTCAAGAGGAGTATGTGATGGAGAAGCGGAGGGAGGGGGGGGGGAGGGTTAAGACGATTTTCCCATACTCTTTCCCCTCATTATTAAATTTGCCCAACTATGAATAACCTTTTTTTTGTTGTTGTTACAATTGTAACGTAGTTGCAATGTAAGAAGAGCCTTCCCTTTGTAACTGGACAACCTGTACTGGACATTATATATA
>NC_051404.1:5029633-5029890 GCF_015228065.2 Penaeus monodon | reverse complement strand
ACTACCGCTTGCACTACCATTAAAAGCTGCCAAATATGCCTGTCTAGTTCGGTGCTTGTGCAAACGCCATAAATAGGGTTAAGTTTAGGCGGACTCTAAGGTACCCTCTCACTACATTTCCCTTAATTCAATAATCTGTATGTATATCGAATAAATATATATTTTAGAAAAAGTATAGTTATTTCATTGTGATTTTACTGTACTACAAAAATAGTTGAACATGTTTAAGAAACTACAAATAAAACCAGGAACTGTTA
>NC_051404.1:5029233-5029467 GCF_015228065.2 Penaeus monodon | reverse complement strand
AATTTTTTTTTCTTATTCTTTCAAAAACAACGCTACTGCCATTATCAAGATGTATTATATAATCTATTCAACAAAACACTAATATAAAATTGAACATTGAACTATTTTAGGAAGAAAAGACCGAACAACCGTTTCAATTTACGAATCATCAATATTTCCTCTCAATAACCTATTAAACTTATATCGTCTATCAATTTTACCATTTCTAATTTTGTTTTCTATGTGATGAGAAGT
>NC_051404.1:5027298-5029048 GCF_015228065.2 Penaeus monodon | reverse complement strand
CCTTGTAAAGAGCACGTCTAAAGGAAGAAACTACCCCTAAACTGAATCTGAGATAAGTGGTAACCTTTTAAATCTTAAGGAAGCGGAAGTCTAGCTTTCATCAACTTCTAACATTTCTGAAACTTTGGGGTGACATCAATGATTTGGGGGTAAAATGCTCCATCCTCATTTGAGAAAGCAAACAAAGCGGGTTAAGTACAGTCGGCATTTATCTTGAACCTTTCAGCATCTTAGTCGCTGGAAAAAAAACCTTCCTTTATACTGAAGATGTGCTTAATGTGGAGTAAGAAGGAAATATGTCACACACTGCTGAAATCTCTTGGCAGTTATTTCTCTGTAATTTTACAGCACATTTGGTTCTTTGGACTCAAACCAGGTATTTCCCTGAAAGTTGTATAATGCAGCGATTCTTGACTAGGGTGCATACTCTCCATTGTCAACACAAGCTTGTATGTTTTTATCGATGTCATCACAGCAATATCAACGTAAAATTTATATATATTTTTAAAATGTATGCAGGTACCTTGGCAATTCCAACATATGTCATTTGGAAATTTATGTTTTCAGTTCCCCTTTTGAATCGACTATGCTTGAGGCTGATGATGATTCAAGAAATACCTTTGAACTTCCGCGGACCGACTGATCACTGCTTTGAGAAACACGTCATTTCCGGTCATATTTAAATACTGTGCAGCAGACCCTTACACTGTCAGATAACGTCCACAGTAGGTTCCTTCTTCCTTCCTCTCCCCCTACGTTTCCTCAGTATGTTTCTCTAAGTCTTTCTTCTCACTAACAGTTATGTAACATCCTTTGACACAGTGAGGGAAAGTGAGATATTGCAAGAGCTTGGGGACTTATATGATTTTTTTTCCGCATAAGGTATACTAACTCTGGGGTGCACGATTGTTGGGGAAGGAACAGATTGCTGGCATACATGTGTCCTGTACAAGTCAGTGAAAGGCATGCAAGCGAGAGAGAAATATGATTGAATATGGTAAAAGGGAAAGTGCATTGGAAAATTACTAAATATATCATATAATGCATTATATAAAATCTGGTATCACGTATTGTGCTTTACAATAAGTACTTTTCTTTCCGGCAGTATACACTAGTACTCTGCTTCCTTGTTTCCTAATCCAGTGTCAATTGAGCGAGTGAAAATAAGAAGTTTTGGTGGCAGGGTAGCATTTTGCCCTTCCAGTTCAGAGGCCACTGAAACCTATACTGTTTCTCCTGTTTGAAAGTTTGCAAGATCCTCCCCTGGATGAGTCTTAACATGTGTTTATCCCTTCCAACACTGGAAAGAATGTTACAAGCACAAAACATTCTTGTAAACTGTTTACCTCGTAATCTCTTGCCTGCTTCTGTACAAACTTGTAATGTTTCTGTAACAAAAAGTGAATTAATGAATCACCAGACTAACAAGTCTCTTTAGTGGTAGTACTGATGAAAAGATGTACTTGAGGTTGTGCCCCGAGATATTTTCTTCATCAAGTTCACATGAATCCTTTACGTCTTCCTCCGGCCTCTTCATGTGACAGGTTTCTTCGCACATGAATACATCTCCTTCGGTGTTGTCTCAGGCTTTCTACCCTTAAACTTACTTTTTCTTTATTGTGTCTGCACTCTTGTTTCTTGGGTCCCTTGGCACGGTAAACTGCAGAAATTTTGCTTTTGCTTTCGTCCCAGTAAGTAAGCATGCACATTTTTAGTGTGATATTCATGGTAACACGAAAACGAAAAGACC
>NC_051404.1:5026762-5027068 GCF_015228065.2 Penaeus monodon | reverse complement strand
TCTTTATGCACGGACGATGAATGCATGAGTTATTTGAATGGGCAACGTCCTGCATAGTAAAAAGAATACCAACATGGCAGAGACACAAAGGCAGACAAACAGGAAAAGATCTAGAAGGTCCGCCAAATAAGGTAAACAATGCATTTTTCAGTATACCTCTCTACATTCTTTGATTTGTCTTATCATTACGCTGTGTTAGAAATATTTTAGCTATAGGATAAAAATATGAGTTCGCATAACGTTCGAAATTATTACATACTCTGCCCATAACCTATCAAAATTCGCTACAAAACAACCTTGGAAGTT
>NC_051404.1:5026228-5026716 GCF_015228065.2 Penaeus monodon | reverse complement strand
GTTGAAGTGAGTTGAAGTAACTGTTTCCTCTTCACATAAGTAAAAAGCCTATAAGTGTGTTATTTCAACCTTCTACATCTTATAGGGTGTTGGAGGTTAAAATCAACTGTATAACTCACTTTGAAGATCAACTAGTTTCCGAGATTAAAGTGCTTGAATGCTGACTTCGGCACATCGAATGTACTCAGAAACATATCTGACATCGTTTATCCTCGCTGCACTGCACGTGTTTCAGGGTCTCGGGCGCGGACTACTTCCCGGAAATTACGCTTCCCAGACAGACACCATTCGGGAAAACGACGCTAGAGTTCACAGTGTCATTTTACTTCCACTGATTTCTAAGCCGAGAGCCATATTCAGGTTATTTTTCGAGAGGGTCTTCCTTAAAACTCAACAGGTCAAAATATCTAATTGACCCAAACTCTCTGTGGATTATGTAAAGGGACAACTAAATTATCATGTTACAAAAAATAAAGTCCAATAAATTT
>NC_051404.1:5025935-5026057 GCF_015228065.2 Penaeus monodon | reverse complement strand
TTTAACACTTTAAAAATATATTTCGAAGATTCTGCAGTTGTTGTCTGAAGTAGGGGAAAATCAATACAATATTCGTAATTAACTTTATTACAAAATGTTATTCCTTAAAACTGGTAACAATA
>NC_051404.1:5025020-5025099 GCF_015228065.2 Penaeus monodon | reverse complement strand
CATTTGTTGATATCGAATCCATCGATCGGAATAAAAAATTTATACTCACTCTCGAAACAGGCGTAGGGACAATGCTAGC
>NC_051404.1:5023157-5023934 GCF_015228065.2 Penaeus monodon | reverse complement strand
TGCCCTTCCATTAAACTTGCTTGATCTTTTCACTGATTACCAGTATTACAGAAATATTTAAGCATCTGACTAGTATATAATTAAGAAAATAAAATGAACAGAGTAGTAATGTTCAAAACTGGTATGGCATCAACAAAGTGCTTATATTGGGGTAATAGTTGCTAATGATTACCTTTGCTACATAGATGTAAATGAAGCCATATTACTTAATGGACAAAGGATATCAATTAAAAAACAATAACATATCTCTCATAGACAAGTATAGTAATAAACACCTGAACACTCCTATACACCGATGAACTTGTTTATTCCACCTACAGTACAACAGAATCCCTATGTTTATGTTCTATAATTAACTACACAACTCTAGTGAATCACAAAACAAATTTTGTACACTGGTTGATATGTCTATGTCCAAGACTCCTGCATATTTTTTTTTAAATATTACTCTGTCTGAATTAGGGATGACTACTCCTATTACTGCAGATATTTCAAAAGAAACTGCAAAACAAAAGACTAATAAACACTCATACTACTACAGAATTTCTAAAGAAAATGAAAATAGAAAACTGATAAATAAGTCAGAAATGGACATTACAAAAATCCTACTTTCATAATGTGAGCAATAGCATTAAAAATATGGTAAAAACCACCTACATAACCGAAGGGGAAAATGAGTATTAAAGCCTGTTGTTCTGTTTTATCATACTGCATGTGCCAGCTGGAGCACAATATTCTTGGAGATATACTATACTTCTAGGTCTTTACATGATAGCT
>NC_051404.1:5022334-5023017 GCF_015228065.2 Penaeus monodon | reverse complement strand
CGCATCTATATATACAAAGTTGATATAAGTAAGGTCTCACCATATGTGTTCCTAAATTCATCCAGTCTTAACAGCTCTCATCTCCTACAGATCTAATTCAGTACACCCACCATTCCCATCTAAACTGCAGTTGGAAGTGCATCAGCTCCCCAGTGCCCACTGGGTATGGTATCTTCTGTGGGAATCATGTTACATGGAGCCTTATATAATCTATAAAGTTTCCAAACATTGCATTGTCAATTGGTAGGAAGAGTCACAGGGAAAAAGTTCTGTTTAATCCTATTTTTTCTTACAGAATATTTCAATCATTACTGTAAATGATTTTTACTTTGAAACAGCTGCTACCAATTACATTCATATCACATGTTAAATCAATTACAAAATTTAGAACATGAACAGATGTTCATCCTCACCTATAACTTAAAATATAAAAAATCTTTTTTGACCTTTGAAAATATTTTGACTAGGAATACAAATTACAGAATCAATAGGAAATTACAATTTTATATTTTAGGTTTCATATATGAGGTAGGTCATAGATACCCTTATACAATAATAATGGATAAAACAGCAACAGTAACAGCTAAACACCTCATGCTAGTATAACTATCAGTCATTATAGTTATTGCAAGAACAATTATAATGTTGACAGCATACACAAGCAATTCAAAGTACTCTATACA
>NC_051404.1:5019801-5022102 GCF_015228065.2 Penaeus monodon | reverse complement strand
CAATAAATAGAAAATACTCAATTCTCAGAATACTCTAACACTGTGAGTCCACTGCCATTCATTTTTAGCATTGGCCACTGTACCTGCTATAATGAACTTTATATCACTTGGATGGAGCAAGACACTCAAGTGACGGTCTCCTGAAAGGTATAAGTTTTCAGCATTTACTTCAACTTCAATTTTGTGCAAAGAAGAGCAGAGATTTACAGAAATAAGTACAAAACCAGAATTATAGTTGTGTATCACAGTGAACAAACATGGATTGTCGCTTGGGAACACTATGCCTATTCTGGGTGTTATGCCAAATACTGGACTAGTTAGGAATTCAATAACCTGAATGTCTGCAGAGTCTTTCATGTCCTTCTTCAGGAAGGAAAATTCTGGGATAAAATTACCAAAGAGCAAGGAACTCAGGAGGCTGACTTCACTTCCACGTGAATTGGAACGATTGCAAATGCACATTTTTAACTCAACATTTTTGTCCTGGCACTTGCTGTATATGCCATAGAGAGTCATTCTTTCATACGCCACAAGGCGCAGTGCTGGTTCACCAGGTCCAGCCTCGATTGTTAAGAAAAAGATTTCCTGGTCAATCTCCTTTCCATCTCCTAAACCCTGAACTATAATATCAAGTTTATATCGAACTAAATCAGCTCTGACCCTAGATTCCAATACTTTTCTCAGTCGAACAGGTTTGAGAGGCCTACAGTTCCCAAACCCAGTACCCCCACCTTCTTTGTGTTGGGAAAGTATAAGATTGTTCAACACCCCAAGCCCAAAGTCAGCAAGAGCCATGTGCAGGTGTGAGGGCTCTACTGATACTTCAAAATTCCTACAAATGCACAAATTGGGTTGCAAAAGGGGAACATCTAAGCAGTTTTTTGTAATGGAAATGCTGCTGAGCAAACCCATAGCAGTAACATATTTGTCAACAAATTTTTTGTCTGGAACTGTACTTTTCTCATTAATTAGTCCCAGTAGCATGTAATGGATGTCAATGGCACTAATCAGCCGTCTCTGATTATCTCTTAGAATTCTCATTTGGACATCTCCCAAATGATCTTGTACATCTTGAGGAATTATCATGAACAAAGCTGGATTAAAGGTCTCCACGTGTGCCTCTGGGCTGGACTTGATGAAGTCTCCATAAGTATTTCCATGATCAGCAAATAGAATTGTTATTGTGTTTTTCATTTTAGAGGCAAATTTCAAATAGTTGACAAGAGGTTCATCAATGGTCTGGACACGTATCCCAGAAGCATCATGTGAAACACTAGATGAAGTGAAGGTTAGAAAAGATTGTCCAGCTTTCAGAGCAGCTCTTTGATATAGTTCTAAAATACTCTAAAATATACTCATGATGATGTCTACTATTGTAGCATACTGCTGGCAATCCATGAAATGGATCCTTCTTTCCATTGGCTTGCAGGATTTCACAACTTGCAAGGGTCATGTCTACACTGTCAATATTGGCAGCTGATAATGCTCTTTTGAACTCCTTCCATAGTGACACACCAGAGAGACTGTCATTCATTACTTTTAAGTCCTTCACTAAACCCCATTCCCAGCTCCAGCATAAATCCTCAAGCCAAAGTGTCTTGAAACCTCTCATCTTGTACTTTCCAAATAATCCTGAGATAGGCAAAGGCTTCTTTGGCACATCATATGTTCCAAAAGGAACCTCTGTCATATTAACATAACCAGAGAACAAGGCCTGCAAGCTTTCATAAGTTCTTTGCTTCACAGCTTGGAAGTAGTGGAAATCTAAAACCTTTGAATGTAGCTCATCATAGAGGTCATCCAGAAACCGCACGGTCTTTGGTAACGAACGGTAGAAATGGGTGCGTGACAGAGAGTCTATCATGACTAGATTTATATTGATATCCCTCTTATCTTTCTTAGGCTTTTCCAGGCTTTCATGGATCTTCTTTGGATGCACAAAGAGCTGTGTGTAGGAATCAAAGTTTTGATCTGCATAAGCCTCATCATACTGTGGCTGCCCAAAGTCTTCAAGGGTACCTGAGCTGTTGGAGCACTTGATGAACATATATCCAAAATAATTTTCTTTTTGTATCTCAGATATAACCGCATTTTGCAATTCGTTGATGCTGACTGACTTCCATGTTGTGTCTGCTTCCTCTTCACTAAATGTGCCAATGTAATGTCTCAGATCTTTACACTGCAGAGGTGACTGACATAATATTTGATCTTCAACCTGAAAATCAAGACATAAATTATTTGATTAAAATACAAAATGCTACTTTTTCTTGTTGATTATATTCAAGGCTCACTATAGGTCTA
>NC_051404.1:5018730-5019558 GCF_015228065.2 Penaeus monodon | reverse complement strand
GCTGTTAAAATTATTCCTATTTATGCTGTGTAGATAATTGTGACAGTCTACCTGTGTTTTATGTTTAAGAGGTTAGTTTCTGAAGGTTTCAGAAAAATGATATAAGCTAATTTCAGTTAACCCTTGTACTCCAGGCTGCTTTAATTGGTGAAGTGATGTACTGTACTGTGATACTGTGCGAAGTTCCTATCGTTTGTGCTGTGGAGAAGCCATCAGGAGTATGGGCAATCCTGGACCTGACCCTGAAGCGGCCCCATGGTTCATCAGCTGGAATACTGTTGCACAATGCGGATGAAGGAGTCCAGGTAGGGAGACTGAAATAATGTAGTACTGGGAGATTATTCTGCTTTTAAACATGCTTTTCATATGAAGGTTTCTTTATGAATATCTACACTTGATTAGGAAAATAGGGAGCATTTGAGAGGCATTCCATGCTTTGATTATTTTTATAACAGATGGAAGGATATTAAAGACATGGTTTTTCATTCCCAGATGGTTGAATCAGTCACCCAGTGTTCTCCTGCTCATGCTGCAGGACTCAAGAAGAATGACATCCTACTGGCTGTTAATGGAACTTATCTGCACTCTGGCCATCAGGCTGCAAAACTTTTCACCACAAACAACATTAATGGTGATAGCAATAGTATTCTCTTGAGGGTGAAGAGACTTATTCTACCAGAATCTAAAAAGGTGAGCTAGATACAGCATGCTTGTCTTACCTTGACCACAGCAATGCAGAATTATGAGAGGATGTAAGAGCATCAGTAGTGTAATTCCAATTTGAAGTTAAATTTTTTTCATATTTCTCAATTTATGCAGGGACATTAG
>NC_051404.1:5017984-5018694 GCF_015228065.2 Penaeus monodon | reverse complement strand
GTGAGATAGAGATTTGTAGAAACATTATTGGGAACTGAAACAAAAACGGAAAAGAGTTTTTGATTGTTCTAAGTCATGTTTCATTAACAATATATCAGGTAATCTGTATTTGAGAACAGAAATACTTGATAATGAGGAAAATATAAATGAATGATAGAAAAGGCAGGTGTGCATATTTATTGTAGGTTTGTAACTTTACTTTGATTTTATAAACTTTCATTATTTTGATAAGCGCCAACCAGTATATTCCTATCTTCAACTTCTGCGGAGTTTCTAATGAAATAGAAGTAACACATAACCATCTTCTGTGAGTGAGCTTGTTTTTTTCCCTGCTGTATTGAGGCAGTTGCATATGGGTATTACAAGTAGGTAATATATAACTTCAGTAGATACTAACATTGATTAGTTTACCTAATGCTCATGATTTATCACACAAGTCATCAAATACCCACAAATACTCCTTTAGACCTGTCTTCAATCTGCATGCAAAAAACAGTTAGGGGGGAAGGAATGATCAAATGGTTCCTAGTGATTGTCCAAAGTCCCAGGTTCCCTCCTCAAGACAGTCCACTTCAGTAAAGGGAATCCCTCTAAAGTAGAAATCAAAGACTGCTACAGCTTTATGCAAATTATAGAGTCTCTGCAGCATTATTCATAGATAGTTCAAAAGCCAAAGTTGGTATCAGTTTTATGCAGGGAGAAGACTGAGA
>NC_051404.1:5013862-5014622 GCF_015228065.2 Penaeus monodon | reverse complement strand
TTAATCTAGACCCCAAACATACTCACTTAATAAAGCTGTTAAAGGTTCTTACTGAATAGAATTCATACACTGACAAGACTTGCTTAATAATGACTCTACCTCCAACTTCAAAAGAGGGGAAAAAATAATAACCATAAAAAAGACATTTTCCCTGTCTAATATAAGCTGTGCATATGGTAGTGCTGCCATTTGTCTGCCACTTACAGTATGAGGGGTCCTCCTTTGCCTAGCTTTCACTAAGATTTCTTAACATTTATATTTCTAGTCCATCTATCTGCTGCAGGCCCATCCCTCCCGTTACTTTGAGCTTCAAATGCAAGCTTTATAGCCACAATAATTGTACAGATGTCAATAGTTTATAGGAGAACTGAAATGTGTTTTTGTATATTTGAAGTAAAGATAGCAGATCACGATTGATATCTGATTAATAAGGGAAAAAGTTTACTCAGACTCCAGTGACCCAATCACTTATATTATAGAACTGAGTTCTGTGTAATGTTTCTTTGGTTACAGAAGGTTTTGATTCAGGCTAATAAAATCATGTTTTTATACAAAGAATTAAGTCATTAAAACAATAACAAATAACAAGTACTTAATTTCTCTGAAGTATATAATGGAAAAGATATTTTTTCTCTAATTTAAGAAATGAATTGAATTTAAATACTTTATAACTCTTTACGCATTAAAGTTTTATCAAGTTAGAAAAGTTCTATTTCATAAGTAACAGGTGGTTGAAAATGCACTATTTCACATGAGAAGT
>NC_051404.1:5012994-5013350 GCF_015228065.2 Penaeus monodon | reverse complement strand
CAGTAATGAGAACAAAATCAATGCATTTACTGTTCATTTCTGTTGTTTATCCAGGTATTTAAAATCCAGTATCATTTATACTCTTCAAATAAAAAAAAAGTTTCAGTATTTTTGTAGACGTTCTGATTTCATGACAAAAATTGTGTGAAGTAAAAACTTTCAAGAAAAATATTTCTTTAAAAGATCATATAATTAGAATATGTCTATAGACTCAGTCACTCTAAAATAGTACCAAAACTACTTGGATAGTATAGGTGGTCACTACATCATTAAGAATTATATTAGATATATTGGACTTTGATTAAATATATGCAAGTTGAGAGGCACAATGTTGAAGGCACCTAATGCCTTCCTAC
>NC_051404.1:5011922-5012964 GCF_015228065.2 Penaeus monodon | reverse complement strand
GTATATATATATGATTGATGCTCATGTCATTTTCTTTTGTAAGTATTATAAAATAAGGGAAGTACAGTAGTATGCCACAGCTCTATTATTATAACCCAAATGCACTCAGATTTTACTGACTGCTCTGTTGCTACTTCTCTCTGTTACATTTTTTGCTGTTATTGCTTTAATGAAGGCCATTCCCCCTAATAAAGGGTCTGTCCAAGGTCTTTGCATAGTGACAGTTTGACTTATGATTTGACAAAAAATTACATGGAAAAGTCAGGGATAAATGATAGTCTATGGAAGTACATGAGCTACTGAGAAAGGTTTGCTACTGGTTACTATATAGCAGCAGGTTTGAGCATTAGCAGTTTTATGAGAATATTAATAATGCAAACAACATGACATGGTGTATGATGATGTGAGGTGTCTTCTTGCATTTAAAAATAGTATTTATCACATTAGCCTTTACATTTTCACCCATGAGTGAAAATGTTGTTGGTTTTTTTTCTGTTATATTTTCAACTTCCCAGTCTTTAATATCATTTTATTGATGACTTTATTTAAACCTGTGACATTACACTTAGCTCATAGTAAGGCATCAAGGATATAACAGTATTCCAGTTACAAGAAAAAAAGATATAAATCCTTGATCTTTTAATCTTTCATTTATTTCCGAGCTATCACTTTTTTTTTTTACAGCTATGCATGCTAGTTCTTAAGTGATTTTCATTATATGATATCTGTGACATACTTAACGAATTAAACATTTTTAGTGCATATCACATTCAGTGTTGTAGACTAACACTTTGGAATCTGCCTTAATTGCATAAACTAAAATGTCTATGTTACTAACAACCTACTAACTCCTCCAGATGGTAGCTGAACAAAGAGCCGTTGGTTCAGATGGGGCTACAACAGTTGTCGGGGAGGATACCACAGGTAGACCTCAAGTAACCTCCTGTGGCCAGCCTGTTGTCTCACCTTGCACTGCAAGCAGTAGCTATAGTGGCGACAAGTCCTCTAGTGCCTGGGTAGAATCCTCAAGTAGTGGTACCTC
>NC_051404.1:5011020-5011808 GCF_015228065.2 Penaeus monodon | reverse complement strand
CAATGAGACCAGTAGTGCCTCCTCAGGAACCAGTGGTGGTTATTATGTGAACGTTGGTAGCTGTAGTCGTGGTGTTGGTGGGAGCTATAGGGGTGTGGACTACCCCAGTGCCTCCTCCTGTGTTGGCAGTGGTGGTGTGGGGATGTACGTGGGGAGTAGCAGTGGTGGTACAGAAGATGAGGGTGTGCTTGGGGGTTCACGTGCTGTTAGCCCCTCTCACTTGCTTGCTGGGTTAATGGGATCCCTCAACGGAAGCCGGCCTGCTAAGCACCGCTCTCTGCCAGGCTCACCTGTCCTGCAACGCACCAGTAGGAACCGTGTTAACTCAACACGTGATGGTAAACACGCACCCCATCCCTGTTCTGCATACCTAAAGCAGTTTTTGTTATCCATTTTTCTTTTGGTATGTTGGCATAAGTTTTGTCTGTAAATGTTGTGACAGTGCTTTTTGGTGGTAGCCTATTTTCTGTTTGTATGGCTTTTAACCCTTTCTTAATTCAAGATAGTTCATGTCTTGTCATAGTTTTAAATACCTGTAAGGTGTTTTCCTTTCTCTTTTTTTGTAGAATCATATATGCACATTTCTTGCATTATATATATTTATTGAATTTATTGACTTTTTGAGTTTGTTCCAGGTGAAATTAGTGGAAGTGGAAGATCAACACCAGACTCAAGCCACAACAGTAGTCCTGAGCTAAAGAGGAAGCTCTTAGACCTGCATACTCTCACAGTAGATTCAAAACCTACTGTACCTGGTCAGGATAAGTCACCTGTGGCAGCTTCAGTTA
>NC_051404.1:5009319-5010812 GCF_015228065.2 Penaeus monodon | reverse complement strand
GTCCCCATAGTAACTTTTTATATTTATAGATTTGGTTGAAGGATGCCTACCAGTGTGGTGAATGTGGAATCATATGCCACAAAAAGTGTATGGTGCGATGTGAACAAGAGACTGTGTGTGCATCTGCTGGTCTGCGCTACCGTGATCCCTCCAGAAATGAACCCAATGATGCTAGGGATGTTAAGGAGATGCCTGAGATTGTGACAACAGCTGCTGTGGGTTCAGCAGATAATGGAAGCCCAGGGAATACTCCACCTGTGTCTCCACATGTAAGGACTGCTTATAGTCATGCTTTGTTACTCTGTTTGTGTGGAATATTTATATACTTATCATTAGGGTTTATTTGGGAATTGGGTGTTCTCTCTCACTCTTATACTTTGATATTTGGTACTAAGTATATGTAGCATGTTGGTGTCTTATAAATTGTATTATTGACACGGATCTTTTATCTTATATACTTAATCTATCTTCAAGTGAATGTAACTTCTAGCTGGATTTACTATATTTTTCTATTATTTACTCTAAATGTTGTACTTCTGTTTTGCATAAAGAAGAAATGAGTCCATCAAGATATAAAAGTACAGATTTACTTTATTTTTAGTAATGATTTTTAAAATTTCTATAAGTATTTGTTCATTGGTTTTAGATGATTTAAAGCAAAGAAACATGAAGATATTTGACCATCTCTCATATCTTTATTCACTTTTTTTTTTTTTTTTGGTGTGGAAGGGATCTTGCCATGATCGTCAGATGTTTAAAACTTGTGTGATGTTAACTCTCCTGTTCCCACTTCACGTCATGTTGCACACTTATCCCAAACTGCCTCGCACCAGAAGCGCGACCTTGGCTCGCGACTGACCCACAGGCTGCACACCCTTTTGATTCAGCGACATGAGAACACAGCTCGATCCCAGGAGCTTGACGTTCCTAAAGTCTGGGATGCACAGGTTCTGCTCTTTAACATTGGACGTTGATTCTGTACAGTGCAAATTCCCTTCTTTTTTCCTTTTTTTTCCCTAAAGATTTGAAATCTTTACACTTGTAGGTATATGCTGAGATCTTAGTGATAGACATTGCAATATCTTGCTTATGGAAAATTTGCAAAAACACTAGATGGTTTCTTGCAAATGTAGGAGCATCAGAATTACATAGAACATAATTCCAGTTCCTTCCCTGGGTTTGGCAACAATATGCATCTTACTTTATTCAGTATTAAGTGTCTTGTGTGTGTTTGACTTTGTGATTCTGAGAAGATGTGTTGGTGCTTGACCTCCTTTGCCTTTACAGCCTATTAATGTGCCAAATTTAGGTGCTAAATTAGGTTCCATAACATAGACTATACAATAATCATAGTGTGAATATTTTTTGTGTTTACCAAATATTTTAAGTCAGTTTCTAAAATGCAAATCTTTGCATTTGCTAGCCTTTCATGATTTTCCTAGCAGCTCATGAAGCAGCCCAGAAAATTAAGTAAATGCAATAAGTACTTGTAT
>NC_051404.1:5008702-5008780 GCF_015228065.2 Penaeus monodon | reverse complement strand
GAGTAGGCTTTGGTAGTGTTAAAAAAATAATAATGAAAAATAAAGAAAATGTCAACCACTACACCATCAGTTATTAGA
>NC_051404.1:5008432-5008599 GCF_015228065.2 Penaeus monodon | reverse complement strand
AAAATTATTAGTTTATGATGAAATATGTATGAAAATGCAAACATGATATGCATTTTTGTTTTTACATGCATGGGCAGAAAAGTACAATTGACAGGTATCTCCAGCTGCAGTAGAATCCCAATCAGTGACTGGGTAAAGTCCAAAATGCTCATGTGATATATCATTAG
>NC_051404.1:5008025-5008363 GCF_015228065.2 Penaeus monodon | reverse complement strand
TATTTTTACTATCATTGCATAGGAGCATGTGTCTTTTGGTCTCTATGGATTTCTCAGCATTGACTGTATACAAGCTTCAACTTCAAGAGAGTGATTATGTTTCCCATAATCTTCAGGACAATATAACCAAAATACTGAATTCCAGTCTAGTATTATGGTTTTATGGGTACATATCACAAGCGATGACTGTTGCACATCCAGTGCTTCAAAGGAGAAACTTCTCCTTACTGGTTTTCAATGACCAACAACAAAAGTGGGTCTCTAGAAGCTATGCAAGGCTACTGTGTTGTTCAACTCTCTTACCATCTCTGTCTATACTGCAGTAAGATGTAAACAAC
>NC_051404.1:5007309-5007975 GCF_015228065.2 Penaeus monodon | reverse complement strand
TCCCATACTAGTGTATCAGTTAATATAAGAAAAAGCTTCAAGGAAAACGGCTACGTATGAACCCAGAGAGGGGAACGTCAAAGAAGAGTGCTTCTGAAATATGAAGAAGTTATGAAATTGCTTAGAAGGCTTTTCATTTCAAAGATGTTGAATATACATGGACCAATAGAAAAAGGACAATGAAAAAATCAAAAGAAAACCTTCTATAAGTTTCTGTATGTATCCTGTTGAGTATCTTGTGTCATGACTTATTTGGGAAGAGAGAAGTTTTCTATTTAATGCTCATTTCTGTATACAATCAACCATACAGGAACTCTGTGACTAATCATTTTTATTTCATAATTCATATGAATCACTATTACCATACTTTCAATAATTAGACCAGGGAAGCTGGTTTCTTACAGAGATAGCAATGGACTAGAATCTGATTCTGACATTATATGATCATACTGGCAGAGTAGTTTGATATCTGTTTCTTTTTGGCAGTTATCAGTATAACAAGATCAAGAGCAGTGGACCAGTTCTGTCCTGTGTATATAAATGTTTCCATTATTTTATATAAATTACGAGGAAAAAAGTTTATGATCTGAAAGTATGGTATAGCAAGCAATGATTACGTATAACTGAGAAGTATGAAATTTTTTCTTGAAATTGACTGAGCCTTGA
>NC_051404.1:5005254-5005571 GCF_015228065.2 Penaeus monodon | reverse complement strand
GGTTTCATGGATGGAGAATTCTATTAATGTGCCCATAGACATATTACACAAAAGTTTAGCATATTCAAGCACCGCATATGAACAAACCAAAATCAGAGTAAGTGAAACATTAAGCAGGCAGGACTGTGTAGCAAGCCTAAGGAAGAGTGAAAAATGAATCATTCCACTTGGCAATTGTCCATATTCCCTGCCACCCTCTCCCCCTCCTCACCTACACTAGCCCGAGGCAACAGTTAGTTCTAAAGACAAAACTGACAAGAGCAGCAGTATTAAGTTAAGGGAAGGACCTCTATGGACAGAGAAATAGTTTCCCATGG
>NC_051404.1:5004907-5005159 GCF_015228065.2 Penaeus monodon | reverse complement strand
AACAGAATATCCAGTGAATGAAAATCATCATAGAAGTAAAAGGTTTTATGTAGAATTAGTCGTAATATAAAATATACTGCATACTTGAGCAATTCATTGGTTATTAGACTTGCTCCAAATTTTAATATTCATATGGTACTAAAAGAATAGAAAAAATCTTGATATCTTGAAAAATGCCATACAGATAAATGTGCAAATCTGGAAATCAGATGATGCAGAAGTATAATTCCTTAAATCATGGTTATTGGTATG
>NC_051404.1:5003943-5004872 GCF_015228065.2 Penaeus monodon | reverse complement strand
CTAATGCAAAGTTTCTGCACCATTGAGACCTACTTATTACAGGTATATTTGTCAATTTTCTTACAAGTTTTCACTTAATAGTAGTGATAAAATATACATATATTTTGACTGGTTTCGATTTATTATATGTGAGTTGATATTAAATGTGTACACATAATGTTGCACATGAACATTTTTTGATAGAACTTCTGTTTATTATTTGTTAGTTGTTATACTTTTTTTTTCTGTGGATGTTTCTAATTTATTTGATGAAATTATTTCTCTTCTCTTTGTCTCACCTTTGTTTTGGCCATTCCTTCCCTTTTCTATGCTCTTAAGAAGACTTATCAGTATGATTGGATTATCACTGAAATTCCTGAGAGTGGGTCAGGGTGTAAGATTTTGTGATTCAGCTGGAAAAGGGTAGCATTATGTGGCCAAAAGTTGTCAGTGTTTCAGACCAATTTGGTTTAAGGAATGACATTCTCTCAATAAAGGTAGTAAGATGATCATTATTAACACCACTCAACAGACCCAGCGTCGCACTCTGGGCAGCCTGTTTGCTCAGGTAGCGAGTGCCGGCAAGGGTAGTTTGAAGCGTGCCGGCTCAGCCCATAACCTGGCTCCCCCAAATCCTTCTCACGATGGAATACTCTCTCGATCACTTCCCCCTTCTCCTCCCCACTCACCCCAGCAAAGTAGGAAGGTAGGAGTAGTGTGGAGACCATGTGACATCACCAGCTATTACAAAATTGCCTTGATAGTGTCTTGCTAAATTGTTTTGCTTGGACATGGGAATACACTTTGGTTAGCTCAATCTACCAAAGGAAAGGAGATGCAATGCAACTAACAGAGACAACCAGTGCTATATCAGAAAAAAGAGACATGAATACATAGATTTTTTTACAGTTATAGTGTGATTACTTTTATCATGTCACATTACATACCAG
>NC_051404.1:5003216-5003903 GCF_015228065.2 Penaeus monodon | reverse complement strand
TTTTCATTAAGGAATGGTATGAAACAGCCAGTAGATTAAGGGATGAAAATATGGGTAGATGGAATTGTAACTGCAAATGAAAGAAGAAAAATCATTAATAAAAAAAAAATCTGGAAGAAAATATCACTTCTTTTTACCATCAATGTGGAAATGAAAGAGAACTAATTAGGCTATCTCACAGAAATATTGATGTAATACATTTCATCTCATATGTGATCCTGTATGTAATAATGTCAGTTTCCTTGGAATATCTTTTCATTACATTTTTGAGTTTGTTTGTGCCTAATTGTTCATTTTTTGGTTTGTTAATAAATTTATGGTTTACTATTAAATTACAAATGTAGTACAGAAGGATGAGGCAGTTCAAACATTATTATGAGCCTCTTGATTATTCCACTCACTGATAAAGGGTAAAACCAAATATTATGATAAAAATGAAAGATAAATAGGTCATAATTTCTTTTGAAAATTGGTTTCAATCAGGAAAAGAGCAATGGATTTATTATTCTACTGTCTTAGTCTGGTGATTTTGTTGCTGTTTATGTCACATTTAACACTGTTTTTATACTTAGTATGCTCCATCACAGTACAGCTTGGTTTGGTTTATTTCTTGGCTATGTAGTTTATATAGTGAATAAGGTACTATAGCCAGTATTACATCAGTCATTTGACATGACATTATCAACG
>NC_051404.1:5000862-5001866 GCF_015228065.2 Penaeus monodon | reverse complement strand
TTTAATTTGTTAATGTGAAACTTATGTGGGTTATTAAGTCAGTATCCAAGTTCACTTCATATAGAAATGGTACAAAATGTTGCTGTATAAGTTTATATTTTTTCACTGGAAATGACATGTCTTGCCCATTTACATCATTATAGATCAGTTTGTGATATAATCACTGCTAACTTTTTAACCATGTGACATTACAAAATTGTTAGAATTAAATTGATAAAGTGATATATGCCTGCAATGAGAAGAAGAATTATGTATTATTTTGACATTATATATGTTTGTTGAAAAAATATTTTTTTGTATACAGAGGGCCATTGGATGTATTAATTAAATCAAAGCTTATCTAGATACCATCTTATTTTATTCTATCTTTTTTGCAACAGTTAAAGTCACAAATGTATTCAGATACCAGATATTGCATATTTACAATACCAATAGGAAGTGCTATGCATTTATTCTAACAACCCAGCAAACTTCAGAAAGGCTGACATTAGTGTTTGTTTTTTGTTTCAGGCCTCATTAAGCGAGGGAGCCAATCCCTTTGTGATTGACACAGATGAAGGGGACACAGTAGAGACAGTGCTAGACCGCTTGCTTCTCTTTCCACATGATGAGCGTCTAGTTACACTGGCCAGGGAGTCAGCAAAGGACCTGCATTCTGTCTTGCCCGGAGCAGAGAGAAGAGAAAGAATTAACTTAACAGTATGTTATGAAGCTATATTTATGACCATTGTCCTTTTGTTGGATTCTTATTACTGTTGTAGAAAAAAAGAGTGTGTATATCATTGTTTTGGTAACACTTTTCTTGGTTATTCATATATTTTCCCTTATGTTAGTTGTTGCAGTTGCAAGATGCTGTAGACCGTGAAGGGGAGGTACGTGTTGACCTGGCAAGACAGGAACGGGAAGCTGGAGATGCTGGAGATGCACTCACAAGAGCAAGTGTAGCGCTGCAAATTTCTCAGTGTGATGCTCGAACTCAGGCTTTGGCTCTTCTCACACTCCAT
>NC_051404.1:5000553-5000834 GCF_015228065.2 Penaeus monodon | reverse complement strand
ATGATGTTCAGGTATTAAGCTTTGTTCTGTTGTTTATCAGGATAAAATTCTGTTTGTTTCATAGTAAAAAGATTTATTTTATGTAAAATGGTTTGTGTATACTGATTATCTAAAGTAAGGGATGTTGTATTGCAGTATCAAGGGATGCAACTTTTATTGATACTGTACTTCAGTTTAATTATTTATATTGATTTCCATGTATTTGTTCAGAAATTTCTCCCTCATCATTATCACAGGTTCATCCTGTGAACTGAATAATTTTCTCATCTTCACATAAGCTA
>NC_051404.1:4999143-5000488 GCF_015228065.2 Penaeus monodon | reverse complement strand
CACAGGTTAAAATGGCTTCTCTCTGGCATATGGCACACCATTTGTCCTTTGCTGAAAGGTGTAGCATTTATTCGAGAATAATTTGGCTTCTTTAAATCTTCCAGTACATTTAATTTACACCATCTATTCATGTGATATATCCCTTTGAGGTACTATGTGACTTTGCTAGTATTTGTGTGTTTTATGTGTGTCCATCTTGAGGCTTAAAACATAAAGGATAATTATTGATAATGCCTTATATGCACAACTCTTTAAAATCCAGTAGGTTTTTTCTCAGTAGTAAGCTATATAATAGTACCCAAAATGATGTGCAGGAAAGGTTATTCATTCATTTTCCTGCCACTATTTTGTTCAATTCATATCATTAGTTGTCTCTCTGCTTTGCTTGTCTCCTTTCAGAAGTTAAAGGAAGAGTATTAATGACGTACATGCTATGGTAATCAAGAAAAAATCATAATGCAGGAGCTTTGAGCAAGTCTTGTGGGAGTGGTCTCTTTTCATATTTTTTATGTTTTCCTTTTTGTGTTGTTTGTTGCTGCCGTAGTTTGACTGGGAAAGGAGATGAGAAGTGTGTTATATGGGGCAAAATTAAGAAGACTTTTTTAAGAACTTGCCTCTTTGAATACTTTTTGCAAATGAATGAAATTGTATATCTGTCCTTAGCCAAATTAAAGAATATGATCTAAAATATTTTAAAATTGACAAGATTAGAAGGAATTGACTTCCTTGATATATATATTCTGTTCATATTGCATAGGCATGTAAAAATTATTACAGTATAGTAGAGAGTATGATGTAAAGTATAATGCAAAAAAAAGTAATATCATGATAATTGCAGAGATAATAGTGAGTTCGAGGTGTGTGGTAATGTACTAAATATTTGCTGTGAAATTAAATATCTTCATCATCTTATCATTATCAACCTAATAGATAATGTCGGTATAATGCCAGTTAACGATATCCTGAAGGTAATTTATTGTTGCATAAATTTAATACTGCTCACCTTTGCTTTAAAGGACAGCATTCTGAGGTTTACAGGGGTATATAATGTTACTGTCAATATACCTTTTGCTCCTTGATGTTTCAGGGCTAGGCAAATGCTTGTTGAACTACAGAACCTGCTTGTTAGGGTTTAATGAAATAAAAACTTAAAACATTACATTCAAATTAATTTGTAAAATTGAGAAGTTCAATAACTGTACAAAAGCATTGGTAAATCTTGTTATGAAGAGTGTGTGCTTCACTTCTCCTCTGTGAATCATTGACAGCACTGACTTCAATAATGGGTAGATACTCAACAATGTAGGTTGTAGGTGGTAGTCTCTTGCTTTACAGATATACACAA
>NC_051404.1:4999026-4999095 GCF_015228065.2 Penaeus monodon | reverse complement strand
GGTGCTCATGACAGTTTTAAATATCACTACCTCTAAAAACATATGGTTGGCATATACAAAAAGGACTGC
>NC_051404.1:4997510-4999003 GCF_015228065.2 Penaeus monodon | reverse complement strand
ATTCTCCATGTACAGTTTTACTTTGTTGTTACATTTGGTATACCTGACATGAAATTTTAGCTCTATCAACATTCTCTTTTTTTAACAGGAAGGTGAAGGGGAAGATCAAGTTCAAGATGTGAATGATGAGGAAAAGAAAACAAAGGGGAAAGAGAAACAGGCCGAGGGGTGACACAATAAATACTGCAGACCAATTTATCTGATTAAGAAGAAATTATCTCCATAGATGTAAGGTCACTGGAGAAGTAATGGAGAGAAATGTGTATGTAGTCCATGTTCTTACAAGAAAATCATCAGCATTACAGTCTACAGAAGTAATATTATTATTGTATTTAAAAAGAACAAGTGCATCATATTCTTGTTCAGAAATATTTGGCATGGGGTAATAGGATTATGGATGATATAGGAAAGGAGTACAGATAATTACAAGGTATGTACTGTGATATTTTTTATGCACTACCAAGAGAAAAAAGAAAAAATCTGTCATCATGATCTCTTTGCTTTTGTCTTCATATGATGGTCATTATTCCAGTTTTTGGTGGATATATAGATTACTGAGTGGTTAAGGTATGTAAAAAATCTCATGTTAATTGGATATATATCTAATGGATAAAATAACAATGATGTATTATATGCAATGCATAATGTATGGAGGAACTTCTGTAGCATGTGTATTTCATATTAGATCAATATTGTGTAATTAGGTTTATTTCAATTATCTTCACAAACTGTCATGGAGGTATAATCTCATTAAAACCAAAAATTTGGTTTATAATCTAGATGGGGATTCAGTTCATCATGTGCAACAATAAGTCACATGCATATTAATCTTCCAGTAAAAGCCCTAGACTTGTTACTAGTGTCTATATAACCAAGATGATAGTTTACCTAGTGCAAATGTAGTTTTTTTTCCATCACATCATCTAGGCATATACTCAGAATCTCAATCATTAAGAATATAGGCTTGACCTTTTACTTTTGATGTTTACCTTGAACTCTGAAAGAATGCCGTTCAATTGTTATTTTGTGCTTTGAAGGGTAATTAACTGTTGTAGGAGAGCTCATTGTAGTAGATACTGTATAGATACCAAAGCAAGAATGATATGATATGGAGAACCTTAACTGCCCAAGTTTGTGTGATGATCATATGAATTATGGTAATATTTACTCCTTTCTATGAAAAAGACAAACCTTGGATAAATGAGTATTATATCCAAGTATGTAATTACACGTAATATAGATTATATACAGTACATACTAACATATCTGCTGTAGCAGAAGCCTTTATCATGCTTTTATTGTGTAATTCTTGTGTCTCAAGTGAAGGGATAATGTGTCATTTAGCAAAGCATTGTTTGTTCCAAGGGATCAAAAATGTTGAAGAGGTCATTCACCTCCACCAGGTAACAACTGATAATTTCTCAGGTTCTGTTATGGTTGTTCATATCTGATATATATAAACACCAACATTTCAAATCGATTTAGGTGTCAGA
>NC_051404.1:4995645-4996170 GCF_015228065.2 Penaeus monodon | reverse complement strand
GGTCTGACAAGCCACCTCTTGGATCATGAGCATGGAGTAATAATGCTCAAATGTCATTGCAGAAGCCCTTTCCTGCTTATCATTACTTTATTCAAAAGTATTTATGTATTAACACAGCCATCACACTACTATATGTACAATGTGTCCATTATAGGTATGTCAGGCCCATCTCAGTCTACATAAATGAACTAAAATCAGACAATTCAAAAACAAAGGGTGAAGCTCTTGCACCATCATCAGGCTAGGGATTGCAGGGAGTGTTCAGTTGGTGGAGGGAATCCCAGAGGATATTCCAGCTTAACTTTCACTCATAGCCACTGCCATGTCTTCTCTGGTGATTCCTTGTGTTGAAGCCATCAATTGCAAGGCAGGAATAGGAGAGGGCAGACAGGATGTTTAGGAAGTAAGTTATGAATCTTATGGGAACAAGGGAAGTTAGTAGTCATGTGGCAATTTTTGGTGTGGTTGGATGAAGATGAGCGTGTTCTTAATGTAACTTTTATGAGGGACTATTGAAATTAGATG
>NC_051404.1:4995182-4995622 GCF_015228065.2 Penaeus monodon | reverse complement strand
ACATAAAAATACAATTTTCATTTTCTTGATGGGAAGAAGTGAGGTTAGAGGATGTGAAAAAGTTTTGTTGTATTTCCATGCAAGAGAGACACTCTTTATGTCAACATGCTATTAGATCTCTTTCCAAATCATCTCTTGAATATCATCATATCGTCATATGATGTTGAAAGCTAGGACCAAGCACTACCATTTTCCATATCCATATTTATAACTATTGCATCAGAATTAGTTATCAATTTCTTTCAACTTTCAACATTATAT
The DNA here is from genome assembly GCF_015228065.2 of Penaeus monodon. Taxonomy (NCBI): domain Eukaryota; kingdom Metazoa; phylum Arthropoda; class Malacostraca; order Decapoda; family Penaeidae; genus Penaeus; species Penaeus monodon. Next base: position 4,995,361 of record NC_051404.1, on the reverse strand, counting down.
CAATTTATATGAAACAAACACCATATCACCATAATGGTATCTTTCCAAACTGATATTGTCTGCATTCCAGGCATTATGCTATCACAGGTCAGAGCTGACAGATAGGATTTTATATTTCAAAATAGTAATTTCCCTGTTCATGGTACAGATGTTTTTAAAGTATGAAAGCAATATTTTTG
>NC_051404.1:4994695-4995150 GCF_015228065.2 Penaeus monodon | reverse complement strand
ATTTAGATACTGAAACTATAATAACAAATAACTAACAAAAGCTTATCTGTGGCTGAGATTCTTGATACTTTTAATCTGTTTGCTTTTTGTTTTTAACAACTGAGCTAATGTGCAAATTATGTTGAATTAATATTTTTGCAAACTTTGTTGTAAAAAAAAGGCATTGAACCATTCTTATCTTTCTATTCTAATGTTTGCATTTTTTTTTTTTTTATCACAAAACTGATATGGGATGAGGAAACAAGCAAGTAGTAGGTAAAAGAACATCAGATTCACAATGTTAAGATTTGTCGGTTATGTAACAGTTTGTAGAGGAAAATATAGATGTCATTATATGTGTACCACGGTTTGCTCATTATAGAGAGGTTTAGCGATAGGTAGTATTTCTAGAATGAGTGCACCCTTTGTCTTACCAGTTATTGGAGTGTGGGTTCCGAGTTCGCAAGTTGTATGTA
>NC_051404.1:4994294-4994633 GCF_015228065.2 Penaeus monodon | reverse complement strand
AACATGTATAGGTTTGTTAGATTCTGTTAAGAGATTGCTCTTTCATTGCCTTCTTTCTGTTCCCTCCCACTTCTTCCACTTGTCCTGGTGTTTGGTTACACAACCATCTCCACTTTCTTCCAAAGTTTGCAGTGGCTAAGGCCAATTAAAATAATGTCTTTGCATGAATGGGATAGCCTAACTGGTAATTTTTTTTTGGCATTAATTTTTGTCCTGTCTTTTAGTTCACACACACACACAAATACACCTATTTCCAGATACGATGTAACAAGCAATGATCAATCTAATTTTCCTTAATACTTAAACATTTGTAATTGTCTTATTATATTTTGGAATTAA
>NC_051404.1:4993459-4993803 GCF_015228065.2 Penaeus monodon | reverse complement strand
AAATTAGAGAGCAAAATTACCTAAACTGTTTAAATCTTTTAAAAACAAGTGCACAGTAGAATTGCTCAGTTGTTAATACTGCTCAGATTGAAAAACAAACTTTGTTATGACAGTACTTTTTGTTAGAGTTTTATTCTTATTGAATTTGATTTCCTGTCTATTCTGTGCCTTATGTGTGTTTCAGGTGTGTATCCTGTCTTTATCACTTTTATGTCTCACCCTAGGCTCTACTGTGATTTGTCCGTCCATAAAAATAATTGTCATTCATTGTAATCTGGTGTGTGTGTGTAGGTTCAGGGCAGAAAGATAAATCTGTTAGGGAGATACTTTATGCACATAGCAGG
>NC_051404.1:4993246-4993423 GCF_015228065.2 Penaeus monodon | reverse complement strand
CAGATATAGTCATTACTCAAGTGTTGTTAATTCTAGGACACTTTTTATTTAGGTAGTCTGCTACCTTTGCAAACAGAGAATGGTGACTGATAAGCCTGGTTCAATGATAAAGCAAGGTACTGTATATGCTTTTGTGTTGGTAGATACAGTTAATGCTTAGCCGTCCACATATTCTTG
>NC_051404.1:4990477-4991360 GCF_015228065.2 Penaeus monodon | reverse complement strand
AATTTTTGGGCCTACCATTTCATATTCATTTTTAACAAAATATACCTTTTTATCAAGGGAAAAAAATTTTTTTACAAATATGCAGTAATATCTCAGTATTAAAGAGTAGATAAAAATGTGAAGTAGTGTTTACTGAGAAATGAATAGGTAATGAAACAGTAAAAAAAATTAAAAAAGTAAAGGGCAACTTTAAAAAAGGCTTGGCTTTTTTTCAGGGTTCTTTAAATCTTTAATGGCTTTGTTGCTTGTTAAAATGATTCTAACTGGAGCACCGAGAATCATGGTGTGTGCTGGTCAAAATCAAGATGTTTACAGAATGGTGGTTAGGATTTTAATTTTTTATTCTTATTCTTCATTCATACTGACATAGAGAGAGGGATATGTGAAATGTAAGAAAAAAAATCAGCCTAGACATCAAGGTTTGCACTACTTGTGAGAATATTTTAGGGAATCAGCAACCTATCTTTTTCTTTGAGAAAGATTTGCTCAATACTTTTCAAGTTGTATTAATAATTGATGTGTCTCACAGTAAGAGTAATACACATAGTATTATATGGAAAGACTACACTGGCTTTTCATCCAGCTAAGTGGGTCTTTCATTTCATAATCACTGAATCTCAAAACGTGATATTGTTTTTCATATCAACTGATATGTCAACAAAGGTCCCAATAGAAAGTCTTTTATATAATGTCCAGGAGTCTTATGACATTGATGCATTGCAAATGCAGTCTTGCAGTAAAACAACTAATCATTATGCTCATCTTAGGAATTTTGATAATGCCTGTGAGATTTAAATGAATTTGAGTGTTATTTAGAATAATTGTGATGAAGCTAATGTTGATTGCAGTTTTGTCTTCAACTGCATTCAGAGGTAAGTGATCA
>NC_051404.1:4988666-4990436 GCF_015228065.2 Penaeus monodon | reverse complement strand
GGGAAAATTTTGTATACATAAAGAAAAGGGGGTTTTTTTGCAATGTGAAGTGTACCTTTTGGATCGCGGGAAAAAAATCCACCGTCAAGGAAAGCATAATTATCAGCACATGTGTTGTCTCTGTGTTTGGGAATGTTGCTCTTGTTGATGTGCTTTTGGCTATCATCCAGTCTACTACTTTTGGGATATTTATATTCATTCACGTTGAAGCTTGTAATGCCAATCATAATCCATTCCATATTACTGTGATCTTAAAAAAAAATTAGTTATATTTACTCTTTGTGTGAGGTAATAAAATGTCAAAATATATGAAAAACTCTAATTAAATATATAATTCTGTTTAAAACGGGGATCATCTTTTGATTAGGAAACATAACATTCATAATATAGGGTTCATGATTAGAAAAAATCAGACAAAGACCTTTTGGGTTTATAAAATTTTTAAAAATTTAGAAAATCAAAAACCTTTCATATTCAAGTTTTGTCCCCAAATAATTAGTTTAAAACTTTCAAATTTAGTTTAAGCAGGCTGACCATGAAAATTTTGCCCATGAGGGGTTCGGGTTTAATTAGCATAGTTATTGTTTCTTTCAAGCTGCTCATATTTAATCTATGACAATACAGTATTTTGTTGTTTTTGCGCTGCAAGTTGGTGCATTTTCAGGTTCTTTGTGCAGTCTTGTGATGCTGTTGAAAATATTCATATGAATAGTTATTTCTATGATGTATAACCAACACATTGTAGGAAATTTCTCCTTTAGGGGCTAAAGAAAGAGCTTTAGCTTTCTATGTTTAAATACCCTTTCTGGTTTACTCAGACTCTTAATACTTAATATTTCATTAGAATATTTAGGGTGGCAGTACACAATACATTCTATATCTGCATGGTAGTGGGTGATATTGAAGGTATAAGAGTATTCTGTTGTAGCATTTTTGATTTTGTTTATTAGTGGTGCAGAGCATGCATGAATTAAGGTAATACAACAGAGATAAATAAAAATCTGTCTTGGTCATTTTTTAAAAATTTTTATTGGGTTTAAAGTAAGTATCCAACCCCTTTAAAAAAACCCAAAATTTTTCCCTAAATAAACCAAATTTCAGTGACCAGTTATAGTGTACAAGGGGGTAGATTTCTGTATTTTTTGGGAATTTTCAAGATGTATTAAGGGTTTCCCGAAAATTTTTTTTTCGTAGATGCCTTGTTTATCAAAGTAAATGTTTAAAATTCTTTTGGGAAATATAAAAAAAATTTTTATTTTTTGTTATAAGTTCATAAAGTACAATATTAAACTGCTAGAAATACTCACTAACATGGAAAATACAGTATGTTTGAAACCAAAAAAACCTTAAATTTTGATATTTTTGGTTTTTTGGGGGGGTGCCCGTTTTCTTTCAATGTAAAAACGATTTTATTTTTTATTGAAGGAAATAAACTACATATCATTCAAAACACCCTTTTCACACAAATCATCCAAAAACCCAAAAAAAAAAACCCCCACACCACACACCCCACCCCACCACACCACACCAACCCCACCACCCCCCCACACCACACCACACCCCACCAACCACCACCACCCCCCACATTTACCAAGCACATGCACACACACGCAAAAGCACACACACCCCAAAACACCCACACCTCCCCACAAAGTTTGAATGTGTGCATTTGTGATTTTCTTTTTTCTTAAAAAAAAACATTTGTTTTACATGTTTCACTTCATAATCTTGTTATTTAAATTTAAGAAGTTATTAGACATCGTATAATGA
>NC_051404.1:4986662-4988596 GCF_015228065.2 Penaeus monodon | reverse complement strand
AATACATAAAACTATAATATGTATTAGTGTTTGGTAAACATATTTAATTTGGAAGGGACATTTCCCAAATCATATTTTAAAACCCTTTATGTTAAATTATTGGTATAGGATTTCCATATGCATGTTTTTGAATATTGTGTTCTTGTGCTAAATATGAATATCATATGAATTTCATTTGTCCTTTAGTCTTAAGAAATACACCCTTTGTGGTTCAATACTGCTTTTCTCATTTGGTGATACCTGTCGAGCATCACAGTTATCTTTACATAAAGCTGATAATTTTATATATTCTGAAAGAGATGTTTCACATAATTTCATCAGCTAAATTTGTGGAGACTGTATATGCCTATATTAAGTAAGTATTTTGCATGTATTCTGCATTCGGTTTACTTCATAAAATGCAGATGTTAGTCAGTTATGTTACCATGATTTTACCTAAATTATTAATTTTATTATATTACTAATGAAAACAGACAAGCAAACAATGAACAATTAACTGTTGCTATTCTTCATGAATTTCACACTTGTATGTAGATACAAATGTTTTCATGTTTTAAGAATGTGTAAACAAGTAATTTTACTCAAGCAACACTGCCTCTGTTTATAATAGCTAAATAGTATTTTTTTGTCTTTTCTAATGCATAGCTTTTTGATATATTACTATTTCCCCATATGTACACAACTTCTATGTTGAATTAGCCAAGGCTTAATTTCCAACTTTCGCTAAATGAACTTATTCCATCCAATTTCAACTGTACTGGACATAATGCAATTCAATATGCCTGATTCAACATAAGGGTGTATGAATAGCTGTCACCAAAAATTAATTCTAGACTTACTGTTTTGCCTCTGTTATACCATGAGTCATACTGAATGATACCGTGCAATTATGTTCTTTGAATAAATGCAGTGTCAGAATTTTAACTGTTGTGAATTTTATATCTGAAGTTTGCATGCATTATTGGTGAAGTTATAAACCTAATAGTTTATTTACTTGCTGCATTCTCAGCTACTGTTAAAAATGACCTTGAGGCCAAGGCGTGTGACAGATGTGAGAGGTTAGTATGTCAGTGCATATGTGTATGAATGTGAGGAAGGCTGTGTGTAGAATTTTAAGGAGGTTATATGACTGTTTGGAGGAGCATCCATAGTTTAGAGTATCCAGTTCATAGCAGATAATCTTGACCTTGACAACTCTTTAACAATCTACATGTTATTTTGCAAGTCACTCTTTACAGCTATATCTTGATGTTAATGCTTCATGCAGATACTGCACTTATCTTTCTGGGGAATTAAGTTGAAGTTTTTTGTTGTCCCAATTAAGGGATACAAAGGAACTTACTTTTACATTCTATACCAACTAAAGATTGTGAAATAACAGAAAATAAAGATATGAGTAACACATGTTTTATTTGATACCTAATTTTTATTTCACTTATATGGAGTCTCACCCACACTATTCAGTAACTTCTCTGCTTTAATAATAAGCTACATGCACATGACTACAAGTGGTGACGATATGTTTTATTCGATATGCAAGCCCTATGAGATAAAGTTCAACGTCAGGTATAGTTTCCTTTGGTTCCCCTTTCCTAGAACATATCTTTTTCAGTCCAGTTTCAAGAAAGTGATATTTTCCAAGTTGTCTCACTACTTAGGAAACTAAATAGCTTAGGTTTAATTTGAGTTACCACAATTGCAGAATAGTGGACTGTGAGTAAGCTAGGTGAATAACATAAAAAATAACATTATTCTTTAATATAATGATTACAAAAACAGTTTGCACTAAACAATATTTTGCCTGAATACTGGTCTCAAATCAAGACTTTGTACTTTATTTTAGAGAAAACTGACTTTTCAAAGTAAATGGTATTGTTTGACAACCCACTTCCCCCCATCCTTCTTACCTGGGGGCTTTGCCTCCATGCCCCACC
>NC_051404.1:4985125-4986588 GCF_015228065.2 Penaeus monodon | reverse complement strand
ATTGTTTGACTATTATTTTTTACTTATATACATATTTAGTGGGTCCCTCAGAATCTAGGATCTTTAGAGCTATCTGCCAACTGGAAACCAAATTGGTATATTGGCTCTGATTCCTGCAGACAAGAAAATCATTATCCTTCTTGACTTTCTTGTCACAAGTATGATAAGAATGTGGTCTGTCACATCCCCTGGTCCTGCTTGCAGCTGGGAGAGACCCATAGTTTTGCCATGACTTGGGAAATCAGGGGCTTTACCTCATCCTGATGTATTGAAACCGCTTCAGTACTTTATATACCAAAGGTATGAATACCATCAGGCAAGCCTCTTTAGCCATGAAGAAGGCAGCTCTCTGGCACCAGGTCTTCTAAAAATGCCAAAACTGTTTCAGCTCCATTAGGCACTCATGAACTAAACATCATCAAAGAGGAATTTCTGGCCCCTGTGGATGTTAAAGAGCAACAGCTGCTTCTTATTCTTGTGAAAAACTTGATATTCCTGCTGACTACTGTGGCCACAGAACTAGCAACATCCTTGTGGTGTGTCAGTGACAAGGTGGAGAAGGTTGCCATGATTCCATAAATCCACCCCATCCAGTCTCCAGACATCTATCACATAGTTGAGGAGCTTAAACTGTGTCTGAGATTACTTTTTGCATGTCAGAAATAGGATCTTGCAGCTAACTTCTGCTACTGCCACCACTACACGGTCAGCAGCACCCTCTTGACTGTGTATGTGGCACCTGCACCACAGTATAATCTTTGGTTCAGTGGTTCAGAATCACTGAAGCCCCAGAGACTGGCAATTCGGGTGCTTAAGATCTGACTGATAAATGCCATAACCATACCCAAATTCAGCCCATGATCAAGAAGCTCCACTTACTCATGATAGTTTCTAAGAGTATTGAAATTTTCCAGGTTGCTCCCTGTTTCTTTCTCATTGGTCATGTGTAATTCTATCTTGGTTTACTGCCCATGTGTCATTGACGCACTTCTTGCATACCATTTCAGGATCCTTCAAGTACCGTCATATACCCTTCTTTTCACTTACTAGGTAAAAGCCAACGACTACCACATACCATTTTACCTTACTGATAATGCTAGGCTAACCGATGTGCCTCCTTATCTTCATAATGGTTGCATTTTTCTTGGAGTTAAACCTGTATCTCCTACACCTGTAGGAGTTTTACCCAAAGGTTCTTAGTGGCGATCTAGGGAGCAGTCGCCAGCAGCCGTCACTGTAAGTATATGTCCATGCTCCCTGTTCAGACTCTCCAATAAGTTCTTCTAAGTGGTCGGGCTGCGATGTGTTTGTAGTATTTTTGGGATTTTTTTTTTTTCAGAATAACCAATCCTGTTGGTTTTGCTATCGATGGATTCCTCTCACTCTATAATTCAAATATATGGAAATTATACTGCGGAAACCCTCTATCCCACTCCACCCTATACAACAATATTGGACCCGAT
>NC_051404.1:4982455-4984900 GCF_015228065.2 Penaeus monodon | reverse complement strand
GAGAACCGGCAATCTCCACACACCACAGGAGCCCGACTTGGCCGCAAACGCTGCAGACAATTCGAGGACAGTGGTTGCCGAGGAGACCTACAATGCCGTGCCTGTGGAGGTACATACCCTCGTAAGTGACACTTCTGGTGCCAGTGTTCATCTAGTGCAGTGACAGTAGGGAATGTGTATACAATGGCTTCCTTGCCTAAGTGGTCGACCAAAACGGTGGCAGATTCCTAACCTCAGGTGTCCATGGTAGGGCACATGATGTTGAGTAGTCTTGGCATTGGGTAGTGCCTGCTATTACCAGCACCTGTAGTCATCAGTCCTGTTGCTGGAGTGACGTGCTCCTCCTTGGAAGTCTGATCTGCCAGCGCGTGGTGAGTCCTATTACTACTAATGAACGCTTTTCATTGCAGGCAGGTTGCAACTTCTCTACCTATTTCTCGCATGTAAACTCTTGCACCTAGTAACATGTGATTTCCCATACCCCTCAGTATCTGTCTGTTCAGTAACACCTCTAGACACCCCATAGGCCCAAGACTTGCAACTGCATACTCCGGATACTATCAAATACCAGGTGATTAGGAAAGCCGCAAGTTTACAACGTTCATCATCCCATGGGGGCAATTCAGATACTGCAAAACACCCATAGGTTATTATGCTTCAACAACATAATCAGCAACATGCCTAGAAAGCTGAAGTGCATTGATATGTTGTTACATAAGAATGTCGCTGAAGCATTCACGCACACATACAACTTCCTGCTGAAGTGTATGAAGAATGATGTCCAGAGTATGTCCTTAATTTTGAAGAATACCAGCAGGGGTATGTCATTACAGCTTACAGCTCTTGGGAAGGGTAAGGGTAGGAAGGCGAGGGAAGAGAACAAAGAGTTAGACGAAGAAAAAGACAGTCTCTGGGATTTTTTTTTAGCTATAACTGGACCTATATAATTGTAATGAAGTTCTTAAAAATAATAAGAAAAAATTGTGGGCCTGGGCTGGAGGTAAGCCAGACTTTGAGAGGGTGCAACTCCCTCAGCTCCCTTCAAATGAATACCAACCCTGCAGGGACCTTGTCAGGAGCATTATGGAGTTTACAATGCTTACCCACCCCACTTTAATTGATGTTCTTAATGTTTTGGATTTGGCAATCAAATGGCGCCCATCCAGGAACCCAAATGAGGCTAACGGCGATGTCGGCATATTAGGACGAAAAGTTGCCAGCTATATTTTTGTCGGTACCTGGTGCCTGAGGTGCTATACTGTTATGATGTCTCACATCCCATGGCTGCATTCACTTACTAAGCACCAGGGGATTGTACTTCTCATTATGTAGAAGTACAGCCAGTGCGTTTCTCAGGAGTCTCCGCATTGCTGCATTGGTGGATGGAAACTGATACTGTGGTAGCAGGCACTTCACAGCTGCAGGAAAGAATTACATTATAATCGAAGAAGAACCCTTGTCATTGCCTGATGCCTAAAAAAGGCACACCTCTTCCTACTGGGCTGCAGGAACCCTGCATCTATCACTGATTACTAAATGCTCACCAAAATATTGGGTTACAAGGATCTAAAGGATATTAACAACCCTCATATTCTGAACCTAAAAGAGAGGACGTTCATTTACTTCTTCCACATCAGGTACCGAAAAGGCAAGATTAATCATACAGCGGATGCTCTGCCTCAGTACCCAACCCTTTTGGGCCACCCAGAGGAGTCGGATGTAGCTGACAAATTGCTTTGTGCAATCAGGATAGCAGCTGTATCAGAAGTTATTGAAGATGATGAAGGACGTGTAGTGGACCTCCAGCAGGTCGAAGAGGAGGCAGCCGAGGATGAGGAATACCAGCTGTTACTTGAATGTGTACCCAATGATGGCTGGACTGACTGCAAGGATATGATGCTGCTCACTTTACAGCCATATTTTTTAGGAGTGTGCCATGTCATCTCGGGAGATCTCATCCTGACCCCGAAACAAAAACCCTTTTGGTCTTTCCGACCCTCAGGCGTACTATTCTCCATACAGGAAATCAGAGAAGAGACTCCACAGGGTACATCAGCCAGTCTACTAACCTCTAAGGTGACCCAAAAAAGCAGCCTCAGTGCCAGGTATGTGAGACATATGCCCCCTCCAACCCAACAAAGACCTTTATGCCTATACTCTCCTACCAATGCCCATGTCAGCAGGTCACAACATGATCTGTTCCTGCTCAAAAACTGACTAGATAAGGGGTTGGGTCAGAGGGGACCCTGCCGGGTACCCACATGTACATCTCATCACTGTTTTCAGGTGGTTCAAGCGATTTGGAATCCCTGTTATGTGATATGGGAACAAATCTCACCAGCCAAAAATCAACAAGTTTCTTTGATGCATGGTGTGTACGGCAGGGTTTCTTTACCCACTATCTTCCTCTAAAAGGCGGAGCGTCAAACCACCAAAGATATTATT
>NC_051404.1:4981063-4981458 GCF_015228065.2 Penaeus monodon | reverse complement strand
TGAGAAAACCCCAAGACCAAACCCCTGGATACTGGTGCTGTCATCAAAGCTCTTGTGCAGTACCTCAACACCCCTCTATAGAACTCCGATGACTTTCCAGCCCATTTGTTGACCAGGCGTCAGTTAAAAGATGCCGTTCCAGTGGACATATCACACTACAAGGTAAGTGAGCGTGGAGTCGGGTCGTGAACAAACCCCGTATCCTCGCGAAAATGCCTCTTAAAACCCTTACTTCTGCTAAAGAAAATCGGGAAACGTTCCCACAACCGAAACCCCCAAGGGGAACGGGGTTTTAAAGCTTTTTTCACATAGAACTTTCATCCCTCTCCTCCTTTTCTCCTTTTTACCTTTAAAACTTGTCTAAGTCACTAGGCTCCCCGGTTTTAAAAAAGATG
>NC_051404.1:4979709-4980877 GCF_015228065.2 Penaeus monodon | reverse complement strand
CCATCAACCCCCATAGATCACATCAAGGCAACAGGTTGGTCTCCCATCTGAATCAAAAAAAAAAAACCAAAAATGTTTTTGAATGAAATCCCACTGGTGGGGTCCTTACCCACCCAATTTCAACACGATAATTCCATTCCTCAGTATACCTTTCCAAAGGGAGGGGTAAACGATCTTATTACTTCCTTGGACGATTAAGAGCCTCCCGGGCCCCTTGTCTGAAGAATCTTTGGTTTTGGGTTTAGATCTCTACCAAAGGAAAGGGCCCATGCCCTCTGAAGGGTAAAAAGCCCCTTTCCCCCCAGGGGGCAAATCTTATCCCCCTGGACTCCAAAATTAATCTAATGGTGATAAATTTCTTTGCCACCGTTATCCAGGCACCCAAGGACACCTCCAGCAGATCCCTCGACTCGAAGCACTTGTCTTTTTTCCAAATACCTCGCGGGTCTTCTATACAGCCAGATTGTTGATACGCATTTACCTCAGAGAGCAGTTAATAGCTAAGAGCACGTTCAATCCCCGCTGTTGGCATTGTCAGCCATGAACTTGTCAAGAAAAGAAAAGAAAAGAAAAAAAGTCAGTACCCTCTTCCTCAACAGAAGGCAAAACAAAAAGGGAATTGCGTCGCCCTTTCTTCAGGCAGCTCCCTTTCACAGATGGTTTAGTTGATCTTCAAAAAAACACAGCGGCACTGGTTTTGGCAGAAAGGGGAAAATACCCCGTCGGTACCGACATGCCTCATCTCTCTATGCAAAGTCTGTTGCGATCATGGGGACACGAACCCACACATCACAGGGGAGGAAGCACAGAAAGGATCCGGGTAAAAGGCGAAACTCACAAAAGAGGAATCCTTGAAATGCAAAGAAGAACTCAGCTTATGGGCTGGAAAGAGTGTATTCTGATATTATGGTCTCGTATATATGGGCAATGCAAGTATAGGCAATCGGGGTGGGGGGTGGGGGGGAAGTTCTGTGAAATGTAAATTTCACAGTAATTTCTCCCGCACCTTTGTGGTGCTGAGGTGTTACTACCGTGAAAACTTCGGTTCACAGGCATCAGCTTTAAGTGGTCATTCGATATTACATAATTAGTTACAGTAACTTCTAGCCGAAATTACTCCCACTGTTTACATATGTTAGTGATATAATCCGCATATGATCATGTGTAC
>NC_051404.1:4979388-4979686 GCF_015228065.2 Penaeus monodon | reverse complement strand
GGATAAGCATTTCAAGTACAAAAATATTACCTAACCTTCAAAAAATACAAAAATTTGGTTCACTGCATTTTCACACCCATTTTTGATAAATTTTCCCCCTCGGGGGACCCTCATGGTGGGGGAGTACCCGTCTTAGGGGTCCCTGGGGAACTTTGAATGTAACTGCCCCATTACTGCTAGCCCTCCATACCCACTAGCCTATGGTGCATTGAGCTCCCTTATCACTCATCCCTCGCCCTTTTGAAACTGTTTGGATCAACCGATGAATTGTATATTCAATCGTCACATTGTCCCGTTT
>NC_051404.1:4977828-4977914 GCF_015228065.2 Penaeus monodon | reverse complement strand
GTTTTTTCCGCCTGTACCATTTCCCCTTAGCCTTAGGACATGCCGGGGAATTGACCTACCTGCCCCTCCTTGCAGCCCCAAAAAGT
>NC_051404.1:4975890-4975970 GCF_015228065.2 Penaeus monodon | reverse complement strand
ATCATTGGGAATTTTTTCTTGTGGAAAAGGCCTTTTAAATGCTGCCCCCTACACTCGTTTTATTTAGATCACTCCTTACT
>NC_051404.1:4975679-4975850 GCF_015228065.2 Penaeus monodon | reverse complement strand
TGGATCCTTATAAAGAAAAAAAGCCCTCCCCTATTTGCTGTCGATGTACCGGGAAAAACAAAAACCATTCGGAAGTGCCAAAATTTTGAAGCAACCGGGCCTCCTACAGTTTTTTGAAAATTTTTTACGGGGGCATAAACCCTAATCGTGTTCCCGGTTTTTTGCAGCTAA
>NC_051404.1:4974361-4975625 GCF_015228065.2 Penaeus monodon | reverse complement strand
CCATATTTTTCGAAAAGCTGATTTAAATTAACCTTTTTTTTTTCCCCCTTTGCGTCTTGGGTTCTATTGGGGGCTGGTGTAAAAAAAAACATTTTTTTAAATGGGGCGAAAAATCCCTCTGAAAAGCCCCTAAAAAAAAATTTCCCCCTTTAAATTTGAAAAAGGTTTTTTTTTTCATTTGAAATGTTTTGGTTGGGGGGGGGGGGAAGGGAAATGGGAAAAAAAGGGGCCCCCAAAACCCTGCACAGAAAAGTTTTTTCCTTCGTTCTTTTAAACAAACCTCATAATCAAGGTTGGGGGAGGGGCCCGTGCTAAAGGAAAAACCGATTGTTGGGGCCGGGGGGGAACGCCTGAGGGGGGGGCCATGGCAGGGGGTAATCCTGGATTTAAAAGTTATTTTTATCCCTTTCCCCCCCCAAGACCCAGGGGTAGTTTTTTTTCAATTCGGCTCCGGGGGCATAAATGAAACTTAAAATAGGGGGCTTCCCCTTTTTCAAATCCAAAAGTTTTGAAAAATTTTTTTTTTTTTCCCCCAATCCCTTCCCCCGGGGGGGGGGTTTGGACAGGGGGGGGACCAATTAAATTTCCCCAACTTGCTACCCACCAATTTTTCAGGGCTTTATTTTCCCCCCACGTTTTTTCCTTCCCCAAACCCTCTACCCCCCAAAACCCCTCAAATAAACCCCATCCTCCCTTTAAATCCTACCCCCTTTTTTTTCCCCCCCTTCCCCAAACCCTATCCCCCAAACTATCCACTTACCAGGCCTTAAAATTTACCCACCTTGGGGCAATGAATTCCCCTTTTAAAACCCCAAAATTTAAACCTCCGTTTTCCCTCCCCAGGTTTCCCTTTTACCCCCCCCAATGACAACCCCCCCCCCCAACATGTCTCCAAAACCCAATTTAATAATTTCCCTTCCCAGCCGCCAACCATCCCTCTCCCCCACATAACATCCCCCAAAACCCCAAATATTTACCCCTTTTTGGAACAAAAAAAAAAAACCCTTAAAATACCCAACAATATTGAAACCCCCTCTTCCCCGGAAAACCTTTTTTCACCCCCCCAAACTTCCCCCGAACAATTCCTTCCAACAATGCCCAAAACAAGTGGAAAAGTTTTTGAAAAACCCCCCCCCCCTTTTCCGTCCCCAAAAAGATGATTCAAACTCAGTAAGGGAAACCCCATTTTGGCCCCCCCCCAATATTTAGGGAAAAAAAAAACTAAAAAAATTTTAAAAAAAAGAAAAACTTAAAAAAAGAAGAT
>NC_051404.1:4969243-4969504 GCF_015228065.2 Penaeus monodon | reverse complement strand
CGTGATAATTGCTACTAGTTCAGTGAGTGATGATATCCATAAATAACTTTTCATCTATGCATTTAAAAGGAATTTCCTTGGTCTTCGAACAGTAGGGTGTCTTGAAATATTGGTGTGTTGTCTGTTACAAACAAATCCTCAAAAGGGGAAAAGAGCGGCGATCGAAAAGGTTGATAAACCCCCGCCGAAGGTCGGCCAGACCCCAGCCGGGCCGAGCCGCACCCAGCCGCAGGGCCCAGCCGCGGCGGGGTGCAAATTGCA
>NC_051404.1:4967963-4968769 GCF_015228065.2 Penaeus monodon | reverse complement strand
CCTAATTTTTTTTGTGTGTCAAAACTAAAACATTTAAGCCTTAAAATGTCCCGCAAAGTAAAAAAAATTAAAAGGGGTTTTCTCAAAATTTTTCCAAAAATTATCTATATATTTCAACTAATTTTTTTTCTGGGTGCGTGTGTGTGCACCTATTTACACATATTCAAGATACATCTAGCCAATTGTGCACTTAAGTATTTGCAGCATTTCAGTGTTCGAAATGGCAGAACGACATGAATTCCAGGTCAGTTGTCTAGCTATTGCATGTCTATCAACTGTTTGCCGTCAAAAACCCTTTGGGGTGCCGGGATCGAACCGGGGCCTCACATCAAAACGAGCCTCTACCCTAGCTACCCCCCTTGATAAAATTTGGAATTGGGACAGTATTTTGGATTAGAAAATGTTTTGTTTGTGATGTTAATCATTTATATTATTTATATCTTTTTGATTGTTTTTAATATTGCGAGACTTTCATGCGTCGTCTTATTATTTGAGTGTCTCATAGAAGCTACGCAGTTTTCTCCTACACATTTTGCGCCAAGAGGAAGGCTGAAAATCTCCCTTTTTTCCCGCTATAGGCCATGGGGCTCTTCTCTGATTCCTTTGGGGGAAGGAAAATTTGTATTTACCCACTGTATTGACCGATCTTGCAATGGCAAACTTTGACCCCCCCTATCGGAAAAAAACACCTGGGATTTTTGATTGAAAAGTTTAATAACCGACGTGTGCATTCACGATGATAAGACAATTTCCCTCTCATAAAAAGTGCGCGTGTGGGTGTGTACAAATTTTGTATGTGCGTGCCT
>NC_051404.1:4967424-4967933 GCF_015228065.2 Penaeus monodon | reverse complement strand
CACGTGATGGTACGCCTCGGCCACAGTAAACAACAGAAAACGGGAACTCGTGTGAAGTCGCATCAGCTGATTATGAACAACGGTGCGGACCAGTGAAAGCCCACTATTTTGGGGTTCCTTTGCAACGAAGCTTCCGTAAGACGATTTAAATTTTTGATTTGTGATTGTCGGGCTTTGTCCTCCATTTTAATTGATTTGTGGGGTTCCTTCCCCCGTAGATCGCATAGGCACCAAAATTTTTGGGAAAAACTGCCATTGCTATGAGACCTTCCGAATTTTTGTCGGGAAAAAATTTGAGTTAATTTGGGGGAAATTTTCATGTTCTCTAAGTCTAAAAATTTCCCAAATTTTCTCCTTTTTATAACTGCTCCTCTCGTTCTTGCTTTTGTTTAATATATTTCTTTCTCTCAATCTCTCAAAGCTTCCCTCTTGTCCTCTCACCCTCGGTTCAATTATCCCTCCCTCTCTCACTCCCCATCTTTCATTCTTTCAGTCTTTCTTCCTCTACA
>NC_051404.1:4967211-4967373 GCF_015228065.2 Penaeus monodon | reverse complement strand
ATTCTCCGTCACCCTCTTTCCTTCTCTCTTTCTCTCCCCCTCCTCTTTCTTTCCCCCTCTTTTCTTCTCCCCTTTTCTTCTCCTCTTCTCTTCTTCCTCTTCTCTTACTCCTCTTTTCTTCCCTCTTTTCTTACTCCCCCACTCCCCTTTTCTTACTCCTCT
>NC_051404.1:4966020-4967111 GCF_015228065.2 Penaeus monodon | reverse complement strand
TTCCTCATTGCAGGTTGAGTGACTATCTGTTCACAATTGCCCGATATGCCTCAGTGCTTGATGGGAACAAAGAAACTATATACATAAGGCCCCAGTCACGCAAAGCTTCTAGTATAGAAAGGAAACTATCAGAAGGTCAAGAAGTTGTTCAGCAAGATCAGTAAGCAGTTCTTTGGGTAATTGTCCAAATGTGCATGCAAAATGTGGTGATTTGAATAATCAGTAAAGTGTAAAGGCATGTAAGTAGTCGCCATATATGTGAGATATATCTTTAATAATGAATGTTGTTAAATTTTTAAAAAGGTTATTTTCAGGTTTGATGTTAATAGATTTTGACCAGTTACATAATTTATATAATTGTTTATACAAATGTTGTGTTACGTAACACCTGTATCATATTTTCTGGAAAAAAAATATATTTTAGTTAAAAGAACTGCAAGAATAGAAAGCTGGTTGTTGATGGATTTTCTCATAGACTGAGATCATATATTTGGTTACTGTGAGCAATTTTGAATTTCTCAGGTCTTTCCCACTTCTCAGATTACAAAACTTGTGGTTAGATAGAGAAATGTGACCAATATGAATTGCTGTAGCTTATTGCATTTAGTGCACATTCATGTGTATGTATATTTTTTCCCTCTTTTAGGCTTCCATGAAATCAAAAAGTAGGTTTGTACAGAATAGGTTTGTGTTCCTGGTTCCACCAATAGGGAGGAGCTAACCTTTGAATATAAATCAGGGATAAAGCTTTAGAATCGTGTTTAATATATCGTCCTAGAGTCTGGTCTGTCAGTATTTCTTGTATGTGTAACTTATGCACTAAGGGTAAGTGTAGAAATGTGTGTAATAGGATGGACCAAGGAAGAAATGCCCATTTCTTACAGTGAGTTAGATCAGGATGTAACACCCCATATTCAGAGAAAATTATAATTTCCTTTTCTTTCTGTGCTCAGTTTTGTTTTACTTTAAAGCAACTTTTAGGCAGTCCAGTAGTGTTTGGTTTGTATTCACAAAAAAAAAAGTCAGTTCTCAGTTCTTATGTTACAGAAAATAGAGGCTCACGAATAGGGAAAGATAGTAAACTGTTAACA
>NC_051404.1:4964681-4965804 GCF_015228065.2 Penaeus monodon | reverse complement strand
TGACATTTGAAATGGTAAAGAAAAAGAATCTTTACTTTGATTTTAAAGCACAAAGCTATGAGGCACAAAGAATTCGGAGTTGATGTTTCAGATTTCAGATTTATTAGCCAGTATCTCTTGATGAAAATATTTAGGCATTTTATACTTTTATGTCTTCAAATCTACAAAATCTTGGGGTTTTGTTGAATAGATTCTCCATAACAAGGTCCCCCTTGATATCAGTATGTGCAATGTTTAATGTTGTGGTACTTGTTCATTAAATGCACTTTTTTATTTTTAATCTGGTAATAGGTTGTATGTACTAAAACTCATATAATAATCAGTTGTTCATGAAGGAACAACTGTTAACTTTTCCTCCTTATATTTATAGTTAAAAAAATATATTAAAGATGCAGTGGCAAGCTTTCTACTATTTTTCAAAATGTCTCTTTTGGTGTTGATAGCCGAGATTGGATACTAGTTATAAATTACTTATCCTGGTATTCTTGCCACTGAATATTAGGATTATCTCTGTGGTGAAGGTCTCATCTGCTTGCAGACTTAAAGATATAAACAAAGTTAAATATCTTCACATTGTGCTTATCTTTGTTTATGAGCTGACCTGATATTTATGACTGTGCAGTATATGTAATTATGATGTTAGAATAGGAATAAGTAAAAATATTTTCACTTGATTTGCAGGGAGTAATATCAGTGAAGTTCTTGTGATTTTCCTTTATTTTGTAAATAGCTGTGATTGTTAAATAGTAAATAAAATGTTCACATTGTCACTTGTTTATCATTAGTACAGATAATAATAATATGTTTGGTTAAATAAATGATACAAAATTAACCATACTGTAAGTGACTGCTTCTTGTTATTTACAGCGTTCATAGTTGTACATTTATTATCAGAGATCATAGCTAGAAATGGCCAGGACTGCCAGGATGAGATGGTTGACAAGGCAACAAAGGTATTGTAAAAATAAAGCTATGTTTTTAATTTTTTATCACTAGCTTAATTACACTTATTTTGAAGCCAAACTTAAGGACGATTAGGTCACAGTTTCAGAAGAAATGTCAGGAGGGAGAGAATCCAGGGAAGGGGGTTATTGTGACAAAGACTCACATGCATATGAAGCAA
>NC_051404.1:4963566-4963994 GCF_015228065.2 Penaeus monodon | reverse complement strand
ATCCTATCACATGGCTAGACCAACATGGAATGATATCCCGTCACCTTATGCGCAGTTGAGCATGCTCTAAATTATTCCCTTGCTTGGCCCTGGATTTAGTAACTGAGGAAAAACACTCTCAAAAAGTAGGCTTAAAGCTTCTTTTTACCCTCATTACCTAAACAATCATTTATGCTACAACCAAGAGAGTAGAAAGTTAGGTAAATTTGTTTCCTTATTTCTAGTTTCTCCCCCAAGTGGTTGAGACCCATGCTGCCTGGTACAAGGATTGATATGGTCTTGATAGATCCTATCATGAGTAGGTTGATGGGCCTAGACCTAGAATCTAGCAAAGGAATTATTAAGCCTAAAGAAGCATAGTGTTTCCAGGGGTGATGGAGATGCCAGCAAGGAAGAGAAGGACCGTTGTTTTTATCATAAGGTTCAAT
>NC_051404.1:4963110-4963443 GCF_015228065.2 Penaeus monodon | reverse complement strand
AGGAAATAAACATCTGCCTCTATTCGCAAGATATTTACGTTCAGATTAGGAATAGCCTTGGGGCACTGTAAAATTTAGCAGATGATACAAGAAAATTAACAAAGAGGAAAGAAGGAAGGAAACTAACAATCATGTAATATAGGTTTTATTTCAACTGTATACAACTTTATCCTCTCAGTTATAAACATTTCTCAACATTATTTACATTCATCACACTAGAAGTAATTGTTTATGAAATTTTTAAGCTAGAAAAATTCAAACTCACAAAGATACCTCCTCCAAGATCAATCAGTCCCATCTCTTTCTGAGTAACTCACTAGCTTGTGACATCCT
>NC_051404.1:4961760-4962688 GCF_015228065.2 Penaeus monodon | reverse complement strand
TAAAGCAATGTATATTTATTGCCAATTTTACATAATATATTTTTATATTTTTTTCCTGTAAGTCTGTCATGGAAAGGATACTTTTGATTATTATCTATCAATTCTAAAAGAGGGTAGTTATTAGTGCTTTAATCTTAATCAAAATATAAAAAATGAATAGAAAGCCTCTCTTACATGGTATATGACCCCAGATAATTTGTAGAGTTCTTTTTTGTATGACCTGTCCTAACTTATACTATCCCCAGCCTTTGCATCCAACTTGTATTGGACTGAAATCAAAATACAGTACATTTCATTATAATCCTTTTAATTTTTTAAATGAGCAACAGTGAAAAAAAGGTGTTTTTTTGGAGACAAAAGCAACATTAACTTCAAAGTCAAGCATTGCAATAAAAATAATGAGCATGTCTGTTGAAAGACATTAGAGCAGAAATGCCATTTAGAGCAAATCTTTCAAACAGCTGCTGAATAATGGCTTTAATATATAGGCCACACATTTATAAAACTTTTAAAACTTGCCAAAGACAGATATGACGTCAATGTTCACAAATATACTCTTCTAAATGATAAATAACAAAAAGAGGATCATTTATACTTTAATATGGCATTATGTCAATATAGCAGCTTAAAACTACTTATAGAAATTTATCAAATTATTACACTTTCAATAATAAAAAAGAGGAATATTTACAGCATTCCTACATCCAATAACTTATCTAGACAGAGGAAGATGCCCCTGACTCATTCTTTCAAGCTTCTCAAAGTGTTTTCGTGCGTTGCGAATGTTGATAAGAGTGGCTGCCGAGGCTGTGAGTAGAAGAAAAATAATAATAATTCAGGGCCTTAATTTATTGCTATCTACAAGAAAGAAATGTCAAACCTGTTACTAAATATGTCCCACGAAGCTACTGACTTTTAATGACATGTC
>NC_051404.1:4959880-4960459 GCF_015228065.2 Penaeus monodon | reverse complement strand
CTAAATAGTTACTTACGAATTGAGGCATCAGACATGATCACCATACAGTAGGTATTGGACGTGAATATGTCAATAAAGGCAGCAAAATTAGAGTTTCGTACTTCCATGCTCTGGAAATGTGCTGCTAATTTGCTGTGATAGAAAAACGGATTTATGTTATTATGAAGGTGACAATAAGCTCTGTTTGCACTGTTTGCATTATGCTTTATTATGCAACAAATAAACAAAGATGAGTTTAAACATGAGAAAATCACTTACCTGCACGAAAGTTTAAACTGCTTTATTATATTTGACACCTTTTCAAAGCGGTTTGCATCTCTGTGTGGTCGCATTCGGTAGTGAGAGATAACTAGAAAAGTTGCTCTCTCAAATAACAACACCTCATCAGCATCAATGATATTTGTAAATTCTTTCAAATTCTGCTCCAGTTCCTTTACATTTGGGATAAGTTCATACACAATATTGGACCAAGCCTGAAAGGAAAAAAGATACCACAAAGTGAATTACTTTCAAATAGGTTTCTGGCATAATACTCAATTTTTTTTTATTAACCCTTTGGATCCAGGTAATGCAGAAATG
>NC_051404.1:4958897-4959314 GCF_015228065.2 Penaeus monodon | reverse complement strand
ACAGAAAGTCACCACTCAATATTTTGGTTCATGTCCAAAGGTATCCGGATCCAACATGTTAAAAGATTGTTTTAACACTTATGACCATTATTTCTCTACATGTTTTACCTTTTGATAGTATTACACAGATCATATCAAGATCACTATCCTTTAACCAGTATTTTCCAAGAGTTAATCATATATATTACCTTGTACAGTGTCTCGTCCCAGATTGATGTTCGAAAACAGACACACTCCAGTGGTTTAGACAAGCGTTTCAGGTCTTCTTCTCTGGCTCTGAATATCTGAAATTGAAAACATGAACTTGTGTAGCCTGCTAAACATTTAAACACACACCTCACTCACTATTTCAATGAGTTTTGGAACATCTAAGGAGACAAGACTTTATTACAGCAGTTAATATTTGTATCACTATGT
>NC_051404.1:4957478-4958866 GCF_015228065.2 Penaeus monodon | reverse complement strand
TCATTCAAATGATTTGTGATACCTACTTTTTATATATTTTATAAAGTAAATTATATTAGCTTGCATGAAATAGTATTTACTAAATTATCAAGCACACTGCTCATTCCGAAAAAAGTCTTTAAACATCCAGTTTGTTTAAAAATGTTAAAGGGAACTTACAACATCCCTCTGGTCATCTTGTACAAGGTCCATTTTATGTATGAGACAGAAAACACGAGCCTCTGGGGAGTTCTGTAAGATTGCCTCTAAGCAACTCTGGTAATAATGCATGTCCTTTTCTGTAATTAGTATTTACTGCCTTAGTACTGGAAAGCAAGACTTTAACATACAGCTACATATTTCAAAATGACACTACATCAAAACACTATGACAATTTTATATTCCTTGAATATATTTACAGATTTATTTATGGCAATGTGAAGGGGTACTAAACATATACATAAACTCAATAAAGATGCATAATACAAAATACCTGAAATATAACTTAAAAGTATTCCAACAAAGTACCTTAAGTTCCATACAACAGCTTACCTAACTCACGGCTTTCCACATCAAAGACATATATGAGAACTTCCACGTTTCTGAAGATGTTATCTCTTTGTGAAGCAAAATAGTTTTCCATGAATGCCTCTTGTCTGGAAAAAAGGGAAAGGCACTTCAGATATCTTATTCTATTCCTTACATAATACGAAAAGTGCTAATTCTTACTGTTAACATGTATTGTAATAATAACATGTTACTTAAATAAATAAAAACAAAGTAAGCATGAAGAAAGCAATCCCTCAAATCAATATATTCATTAATATTAATAAAAGTACATCCACAGTCATAAAAAATAATAACTTTTCTAGGATACTAGTTTAAGTAAAGGCAAAACTTACCCTCCACAGTCCCAGAGGTTCAGGACCAAATTTCCCAAGAAACGTACATGCGAGTGTTCCACATCAACTGTATGGTAAAAAAGAGCAGGTTAAGAATGGTCATATTACAGCAGAAATTTAAATCTTTATATTTCTCATAAAAATTTAAATGACAGATAAATGCAATAACAAAATTATTAAGAAAATAATAATACTGATGACAAAGAAAAGAGATGGAAGAAAAAAAATGGGATGACCAAGACATTCTGTAGAGATGATGAAATTTCCTCTACATCTCCCAGTGCATTATTAACACCAAATAAAAGCTTAAAATTAATGTATACTCACTGGTAGCTCCCAAACGACTTGTGTCTCTTGCAATATAATTTGCAAAAATGATTGAGCGCATACTGGTCTTTCCAGACCCACTCTTGCCCATCAGCAGTACCTGAAACATAACATTTAATAACTAAAAAAAAAAAAACATAAATTCACTGAAAAGTATTGAACCTCATGTTATTTTTGGGG
>NC_051404.1:4956986-4957441 GCF_015228065.2 Penaeus monodon | reverse complement strand
TTATCTGAAAGACACAGAGAAGTGTAAAATATGGAGACTGTCTATTACTTTGGATCAGCAGCAGGGATCTTATTAAATCTATTTTTGGCTACGTAAGAACCCTGGTTACTCAAGCTTACAGTGGATATTCCAGGCTTATTCTTGCCATTTACTCTTCAGCCCAGTAACAAAGTGCAAAAGTTTTGATAAAAACAGGCAATAATGGGCATACATTAGTGCACACTTCTCCACACTTGGACAGTCGATCAGCTCACAGTAGCGTACACAAGACTTTACCTTGGCAATCAACATGTGGACTGCTGATGTAACATTTCACCCAGCATCTGTGATATACCATAGCATGTCACTCATCGCCAAAGGGGTAAATAGATGGTGGTTGTGCCTTTTCTGTAGAGCCAAAGCACAACAAGCCACAGCATTTACTGGCTTTGCAATGTCAGTGAACATATACTAGC
>NC_051404.1:4955762-4956945 GCF_015228065.2 Penaeus monodon | reverse complement strand
CAGGGATAAATCATGAAACAAAGACCATACAGAGATAATAGCTATAATAAACACATAATAACATTAATCAATTTTTATTCAAACAATCCCTATGGCCTCTGCTAACAACCCTCAACTTAGTAGATTTTTGCGAGACAGAGCTTATAGACCTCCCTTAGACAGGTTGCTTATTTGATGATAAGTTGCCAGGGAGGACTGTAAGCTCCGTCTCACAAAAATGTACTTAGTTGAGGGTTGTTAGCACAGGCCATTGGGATTGTTTGAATAAAAAGCAATTTATCACCAAATAAGCAACCAGTCTAAGTTCTATCGCACAAGAAACTATGCAATATAAGCCTTAGCTACCATTTGCTGTCATAAATTTAACACTGCACAGCTGTGTTTTCAATCTTTGTATAAAACCAACAACAAACAAGCTGATAAGCTTGCCTGGACAGATAAAGATAGTAAATGATTACAACATATTCTAGCAATAATATCAAGCCAAAATCTGAAAATCTCAAAAAAAAAAAATACATTTCATCTGAATAAATTTGAATTTTGAATTAGTATTACTCAAATGCTATCATGTAACATGTGATACAAACCACACAATCCTTACTCTTTGTTTCAGGACAGAATCTTGTACCAACTTCCTTTGCTATTTCTGTGAAACTTATCAAAAGATAGAGCTTCTACCATGTTATTTTCTGTGACAGATTTGATGAATGATAGAGTGCACTACTACTTTCATCCTAATAGTCTTAAATTATCAAAAGGGTCGGCTGATGTTTCCTTTTTAAAAGAGGCTTAACTTACTTTAATTTTGTATTACTGTCCTTACTTTCATTTGGTTTGACTGACTAAATCTGTGAATTACCTTTGTCTTATTTGTTGAAATGTCTCTTGAATAACTTTTTCATTACTAAAATAGATAACCAAATATGAAATAGCTTTTCCTATGAAGTGTGGTAGAGCAAACATTGTATATTCTGGCAAGATCAATACACAGACCAGGAGCAAACAACAGCTTTCTTAGCAATTTGTATCGGTAATTTCTTAGCTTCACATAGCCATCCCACCCTGTAACTATTACACCCTGATTCATTTACTCACTCAGTAATATGTGTAATTCCCTTGTTGTTTTCCATTGCAACTGAGGAAAGTATTGTTTATCTGTGCAGCATTTATCATGACCTATAGT
>NC_051404.1:4954812-4955657 GCF_015228065.2 Penaeus monodon | reverse complement strand
TTTGTCAACTTATGTCTTATTTTTTATCATTCTATCCATTAGACAAAATTTACCTTGTACCATATGACTGTGTGAAACTAAACCTATACCTTTCATTTAAGGTTGTAGGAACCCATCACATATTCTAACAATTTTCCCCTTGGATTTGTACAAATTACAGAAAATATTTTTACGAGAATTATGTTTCCTTTCAAAGTGACTCTGAACTTCTGGGCGATGTTGACGTATTTCGCCAAAATTAGCACAAATAAACGAAATAGGAAACTTGGAAAATAGACGGGCTCGAGTCTAGACCCTTTGGTAAGTTTGGAAAAGTGTTTGTCGGGACTCATTCCACTGCTCTACGGCTCGGTTTGTCTCAAAAGCCCTTCTGCATCAAAAAACAACTCCTCCACAAACCTTCTTCTTCATCGTGGTGATCCTAAATGTTTCACGAATGGCGTAAAATAAGAATCACAGGAGAAAAACTGTTACGGTCTCTACTCCTCAGGCGTTGTTTACAATCTGAGGGAGGAGGAGCCTAGCGGAAGGGTTACGGGAGCAATTACGTTTACCCCGATCTTATTTCTGCAATTTTGTGAACCCTTTAGCAATAAAAGAACTAGAAGAATAGTTTATAGCTGATGAAAAGACTTCTCATTACAAACAATATATCTTCTATTGATATCACGGTCTCTTATGGATGGGATACAGAGGTAAATTATTTTTATTAATCTTAATCAAAGTTATTCATATAAACAAGGTAATGAATTGTCTTTGTAAAATCCAGTATTCAACATTGGTATATTTTATGAAAATCATTATCAAATGAAAGTAGTTAATGTATTCTGTGATCACACAGTCAT
>NC_051404.1:4952755-4953355 GCF_015228065.2 Penaeus monodon | reverse complement strand
GTTTAGCAGAGCCTGCAGAACGAATAACCTTGAAATGCACATACATGCTTTAGAAAAAAAAGGATTCCAAAATTCTTCCCGGATAAACGACTGAATTATGTTTGATGGATGACAGCATATCTGAGGAAGCTTTCCAAAGGCTGTTTACGCGGATTTAGTAACAACCAGTTTCCTTCCTTTCTTGCTCACTTGACTTGACGGAGTAGAATTCCTGTTCACCATAATTTTTGGATCATTGTATGATGTTTTAAATTTAATTGCTGCGTATTCCCCTTTAGAAGAAAATGAAAGATCTAAAGTTACACCAGAATTGACCGTTTGTTCGGCTGAAATATTCGGTTGAAATATTCTCTTCAACTATTCAACTACTCAATTTGTCTGTGATCTCTTTTTTTGTCTGACCTTTTTGAAAATCATACCTTGAATCTGGACATTTTAACCATTCCACTGTTTTCTAGTACGCTAATCACTGTCTCACTGATCTTGACGTTATCCGTCGGGATCTAGCGGTCGCAGAGTTTGCAGATGATGCGTTACCTGTAAACCTCGAAACAGCACTTGAGTCTGCTTAAGTGCCATATCGCCTGGTGCTGTAGAAAA
>NC_051404.1:4950980-4952082 GCF_015228065.2 Penaeus monodon | reverse complement strand
GTGCGTGTGAGGTTCTCTAAACAGCCAGTCTGACTTTTTTCCGTAAGTGTTCAAGCCAATGTGTTATTATTTGATTGTTTCTTCAAACAGGATGCCATCAGTACTCCCGACAGACGCAAGATTCTTTTCTCTCATTTGGAGCCCACAGATTCCTTTGTTTTCTATCGCAGAGTTTGTGATGTGTTCTTAAGTGTTTTGTCTTTAGTGATGGTGACTGAGGGCATCCAAGGTGGTGGTCATGTATCCTCTTATTTTCTCCCAGTGATTTGATTTCATTTACATATTATCTGTATTAATCTCAATGTTTTCTCTTACGAAAGCCTACTGTTCTGTGGTTACTTCATACACTGATGAACTGATGCTGTCCAAGATAGTTCAGCGGTCATGTCATCTGGCAACTGAGCATCAAGCTTTCCTTTGATACTTTGATGTGGTTGGTTCTTCGCGTCCTAATGTGACAAAGAATTGCAATCAAAGATGTGTGCTGGTGTTGTGCACCGAAGAGGAGGTCTGGTGAATCTGTTGAGTCTCAATAGCCTGCGGTATACTGAGCACTCTGCTCCCCGCAATCTTTGCCTTATGATAATATAGTCTAGTAGATGCCGTTGTGATAAACGATGGTGTTTCCTGGAGGTTCCCTATTTGTTCTTGATTTGGAAATTAGAGTTTGTAACTACTAGACTGTGATGGGGCAGGGAGCAAGGAATGGTGTTACTGGTACTGTGCAATGTAACCCTTCTCAGTGTAGTGCTGTAATCCGACTATCCGACAGCTATAGGGGATGCCTGTATGTCACGGAGTATGGGCATCTTCTGGCAAAACCAGCTCCGTGCAACCTTCTGGTAACAGGGTAAGTGACCACCAATACAATTAGTAACTCGTTTCTTGAATGAATCTTCTTTAATCTTCACTGTGAAGCGAATTTCTGACAGTACATGTAAGTCGATCGTTGCAAAGCATGTCGTAATTCATGTGCAACTAATGATGCATGGTTGCCTTTGTCCAAGAGTATGGTCGGATTCCGTGCAATTTTATTTTTATATTTCTATTGCTGCTGCACAGGATGCCCGATAACTGTTTCCGCTTATCTGGATTTGGATGA
>NC_051404.1:4949309-4950220 GCF_015228065.2 Penaeus monodon | reverse complement strand
CATTGCTGCATGCACACTCTCGCTATCAATAAGCATATAATTATCAGGAGAACAATGATAACACCTCAACTACAACATTATCAGTGGCGTCCTGTATACGAGTACAAGACCAAAGTGTTTGGTAAACATCGCCAGTGCCTTCGCTTATCCAATGTGTTTCAACCTACCTTGTTTTCTTCAACACTTTCTAAAATGATGAACAAAAAGAAACCCAAAGAAACCGAGCTTACTATGTGGTTTAAAGACAGCTCATCGTCCTTCGTGGTCTTCCGCATAACTTACCTGGCGTTTTTTGTGGAACGCCGAACACCTGTTACAGGTAGGATTCATCTTGCTGTCAGCAGTCGAGGCGCGGCAACACACACACCACCAATTCCTTCCAACTGAGGCGTCTGTCCTGCGCCCGATAGGTATTTCCTGACGTCAGAATGAAGGCAGTAGCTCAAATAGGAGTGCCACGGAGAAAGCTTCTGTTGATAGCGGCTTCTTGCCTGGGCTTAAAACGTGCATCCGTCAGCTGGCTTTCATATCAACACGGGGGCGCACTAGTGTATAAATTCACACCAGGAAAAGGCCAGTACACAAACACACTCTCTGATTCGAAAAAAAATATTTGTATGAAGGCAGTCAATGAAAATGCGTAAAGGAAAAAAAAAACAGATGCAAAAAGCCGAGTGTGCAACATGAGACGTCATATTGATAAGCCGAACTTGGGTAATCTGACGTGACGAGCGCCATGTGTTTCTACCGAACATATGATTTATGATTCTACTACTGCTGACCGAAACAATATCTGAATTCAATATTCCTATATAATACATAAACTGACACAAATCTGTATGATATAATTTATTGTGTTCTATAAACTACTGACATGGCTTGCAGGGCAAAGCATTCTAAATCTAAAATTC
>NC_051404.1:4948840-4948925 GCF_015228065.2 Penaeus monodon | reverse complement strand
AGACCAAAGTGTAAGGTAAACATCGCCAGTGCCTTTGCTCATCAAAGGTGTTTCAACTTGCCTTGTTTTCTCCAACGTAGTCTTC
>NC_051404.1:4944646-4944750 GCF_015228065.2 Penaeus monodon | reverse complement strand
TAACATCGATGTTCGGGTTGTGGGTGTGCCTATGGGAGATAAGCCCGATGCGAGCGCGCCTTCCGGGCACACTATCTGTTGGTCATGACAGTACTGTTGGGTAT
>NC_051404.1:4943566-4944583 GCF_015228065.2 Penaeus monodon | reverse complement strand
GTAGTGTTGGCAAAGACACCGGCCGCTGTCTTCCTTCTTTCACTTATGATGAGCGACGCTGTTCTGGACAGCCCAGGGCCATCTCTCCCAATCGGTCGCCAGTGTTTCCCAGTCATCTAGATCACTGTCGCACATCTTCAGGGAGCATTTTAACAGATTTTTGTTGCGTTTTATGGGTCTAGCAACTTTGCAACTCCCTTCTGCCTGTTCGCTATAGAAGACTTACTTTGGCAGTTGGTTTCCACTCATGCAGAGATGTCCAGCAGCGGAGTTGGTAATAGCAAACGTAATCTCATTACTTGGTAATCGAGATTGTTCCAGGATGCTGATATTTATCTTGCCATTTTACTTGAAAAATGCTTCTTAGATAGCGCTGCTGGTATATAAAAAAAAGTATATATCTTCTGCGTGCGGTCCGTTTCAGCAGCATACGATATTGTTAGTATAAGGAATGCCTTGTAAACAAGGAACTTTTAGTGTTGAGTGTAATGTCATGTTTCATGAAGACTCGTTTACCAAAAGCTGCTGATCTGAGGAGTGATCACGCTGCCAATCACAACACTGGCAGATAAGTAACTGCCTTGGTACTTGAACTTAAAGTCTCAAGGGTTTCACCATTCACATGAACGTTTGGTGAGTGTGCAGCAGCACTGGCAGTTATAGCTGGAAAAGAACCTCATTTCTTGTATCACTCGGACTTAGGCCTAGATGTAAGTGGATTTCTTTAGCTCATTCTCTGAGTTGCCACACACTGCAGTAGCATCTGTGTACTTTAGCTCAACCATTGTTGTTTGAACGACCTTGTTTTTTGCACGTAAGCGTCGGAGTTTGAAGAGCTTGCTGTCATACCGGTAGATGATTTAAATGCCAGAGGGCAAATTCTTCTCTGCCAGTTGCACCCTGGCATAAACAGCCAGAAAAGTGTTGGAGGAATTGTGCAGCCTTAATTTACTCCGAGGTTAACGGCAGACGCTTATGTTTCACCTTCACAAAGAACTGCAACCTTCATTCTTCATG
>NC_051404.1:4942372-4943168 GCF_015228065.2 Penaeus monodon | reverse complement strand
CTTACATTACAATCTTTCAAAATACTATGTTACACAATAACAGCAATGATGAAGACCACAGACAACACTTATCTTATCAGAACATGCACCCTTACGGGGGCAATAGATTCACATCATAATGCTCATGGAATAATCTATACAAACTACTGCAATAAAAAAAAATATTTGTTCACCGAAGAAAAACACTAAAAATCACATTCTTCTCTATATATCAATATATATCTTTATATTTTCATTTTTTTCTCTGATTGTGCTAGCTTCGCTCTATCTTATGATCAGTCTTTCTATTGTCTATCAGTCTTTCATCTATCTGTAGACATAGGTCCGAGTTTAATTTTATTAGTGAACACCCTAAAAGGCTCTTCTAAGTTTTATTTAATTAAATGTACAACAATGTAACAAAAATAGATGATCGAACACACACGTGTAATCATAATGTTTGTTATATACACATGGCATACTGGTTATACATTTTTATAAGTACATAATTAAGTTATTAATATCAGATTTCTTAAATTTGTTAGCACTTATTCAATCGGCGGGTTAATTAGCTACATAATTTACTTATTTTCTTAATAAATCCGCTAACCTTATTCGGGGGGAATATCATTACCATACAAAGACTATGTTTACTTGAGTGTATGCATCGTCTCCATGTTGCAATTTCAGCAAATGAAGAACTGACACATGCGTTATACCACTTTGCATAACGACATGGGAAATCAAACTAATTATTATAGTGAACTGGCATTACTCTGGTATGAGTCACAACCATCAAAGGCACAAACGAGTTTGT
>NC_051404.1:4939915-4942261 GCF_015228065.2 Penaeus monodon | reverse complement strand
CTTTCTTATTTAAACAAAAGCTCTTCACAATTATCATTATGTTTGAAAACATATTGCATATCATCAAAATTTACTTATACCAAGTATATCTCCAGCAGAACTGACATTTCAAATTCCCACACATGAAGTGGCCCCTGAAGACAGTCATATAAATTATCTCTCGATTTGAGTATAGATTATTATACATGGCTTACCTACTTTTGACATTTTTCTCGTTTTCTTTTGTTGACAAGACGAATGCCAGTTCTGAGAAGCATTTGGAATATTCAGCAATCAACATTC
The DNA here is from genome assembly GCF_015228065.2 of Penaeus monodon. Taxonomy (NCBI): domain Eukaryota; kingdom Metazoa; phylum Arthropoda; class Malacostraca; order Decapoda; family Penaeidae; genus Penaeus; species Penaeus monodon. The sequence continues at coordinate 4,941,979 of NC_051404.1, read as the reverse complement.
AACAAATGCATCTCTTTTAATCAGATTTTGGAGATAGTGTTTCGCATTGATGAGATCATATCAAAACCTTAACAAGTCCAATATTGCTAAATAATGAAAAATGCCTGAGCCTCTACAAGGAAAAGTAAAGGGGGGGGGGGTATCAATGGGCTTCCCTTGAATCATACTCTTCGGGTTTAATTTAAGTACTGTATGTCAACAGCTCATATAGTGTGTATTATATTTGAGCTTCTTTAGCGTATTTAGTGTGAACACATTCGTTTCACTGAGTTCATCTATTTCACTCTTAGTAGCCTCCCTAAATGTTGAACCATTCATTAAACGCAGTTATAAAAAAATCCGTAACTTATTCCCAGTTTTGAACTAGAATTAGCAGGAAGATTTGTCTAGGGGGACTACACCAAGCCGGCGTCCTTAGCCATGCCGTAGAAAATGGACTTTTTGTCTGCCAGGAGGGACGCTGGGTCGCTGAACTCGGCTATTTTTCCCTTGTCCAACACCATTACTCTGGAAAAGAAAAAGAATGTTTAAAAGCAAGTGTTTGTACTAGAAAAAAAGGCTTCGTGTTTCCATATGTCAAATAGATGCTTATGGTATTAAAATTTGCGGTGGTCTGAATACAACACTTTCCGTATCTTCGTTGGCACGGACTTCAGATCACTGTTAAAGTACGTAATCAATATGCTTTGGTGGTGAGAAAGATCGAGTCAGATAAGATAAACTGTTCGTGCTCAATTTAATCCAGAAATAAAATTTTGTAAATGCAGGCATGAGGAATTCACCTCTCGAAAAGGTAAATAAATAAATAAACACTACATTGAAATACTGCATATCATATGAACCGTTAAAGTTAAAGGACCGTCACAATACGTTTTCGAAGCATTTGGAATTTAAAAACAGCTCACTGGTTCCATGGCAATCTGACGTTGGTAATAACATTGAAACTCACCTGTCACTGTCCATAATAGTGTTCAAACGATGAGCTATGGTCAGGATTGTACAGTTAGCAAACTGTGACCTGATAGTTTTCTGTATGAGGTCGTCGGTTTCTACGTCGACGGCCGCCGTGGCTTCGTCCAATACCAAGATGCGAGACTGTCTCAACAATGCTCGTGCAAGGCTAACGAGCTGCCTTTGGCCAACGCTGCAAAGGAAGAATTGTTAGAAAAAATAGGCCTTCCAGTTGCACGTGATGTCTCACTCATTTTCACCTGATGCAGTGTCTAGAATGTATTATCTAATCGTATATAACAAGTACTGCTTTGTATTAGATATCAAACTATATTTTGGGAATTTGTAGTGACTATAGCTTTAAATCAGCCATAAGTGAATGGCGAAAGACTTTGGCTACGTCACTGTATACGAATTCACTCAACTACACGTCAATTGAACCATAACTATTCCTGTACTCAAACTAGATTCATCCTAATTTCCTGTGGCAAGTTTTCCTGTAAAGCCTTACCTGAGATTGGATCCCCCTTCATCTATGGCATACTGGAGTGTCTCAGTCTGCGCCTTGACGAAAGCCCCGAGGTGGGACATTTCCACGGCTCTCCAGACCTCCTTTTCGGAGTGCTCGTTGAAGGGATCCAGGTTAAGACGCAGCGTCCCACTAAACAACACTGGGTCCTGCAGAGGAATAATCAGTATTTAGTTCTTGCCATTTCAAACGACCTGTGACATCATACGTCGTAGAAATTATGGTGCAGTGATGCTTCCATTTTTACGAACCTGAGGTATGATGCTGAGGCGGTTGCGGAGGTCATGTAGGCCTATGTTGGAGATGTCTACGCCGTCTATGACAATGTCTCCTCCAGCTGCCTCGATTATCCTGAAGAGCGCGAGTGTGAGGGATGACTTTCCTGCTCCAGTTCTTCCGACAATGCCAACCTAAGAAATAATTGGTAAATGTCTGTCCTGACGTGTTTTTCATTTATTTCGAAAACAAATATGTCTGAATGTGCTTATAAACAAGCAAACACTTTAAATGATACAGTGAATGGTGGGTTATTTTCACATGAATTTAACTTGTAAATAGTTCCAATAAGGAATCTATTCTCAAGG
>NC_051404.1:4939229-4939845 GCF_015228065.2 Penaeus monodon | reverse complement strand
TGACCAGTAGCGAAGAAACAAGAAATTTACGTACTGTGCCCATTCTTAATCAAACCTAAACTTTACAAGTCTGATATTCCTCTAATTCTTTATCTCAATCTTTCGCCCTGGCCAAAAATATGGTCCTCACCTTCTCCCCGGCCTGGATGGTGCAGGAGACATCCTTGAGCACCAGGTCGAGTCCTGGCCGGTAGCGCGTCTGGTACTTGTTGAAGGACACCACACCGTGCTCGGGCCAGGCGTGCGGAGGAGCGGTTTTCTGGATCGTCCACTCGGCCTCTCTCTCTTCCTGCAATATACCAAGCAACGGCGCGATTATTTCTGTTCATGTAGGAGTTATCAGATATTACACGCTTCACTTACTACTAGCAGTTCGCATAAGTATGGCAGCATTCAAGTTCACGAACCTGGATGTATTCCATGATCCTCTCCACCGATACGATGTTGGCTTCGATGTCGGAGCTCACTCGCACCAGCCAGTTAAGAGTGACCGTCACCTGCGGGCGTAGAGGAAGTGCACGTAATGACATCATGTAATTAGCATAAAATATTACAATTCAACTAATAGTTTTGATTAGATTTGGATAATCAAGAGTCAAATGATGTCATTCTTAAA
>NC_051404.1:4937946-4938848 GCF_015228065.2 Penaeus monodon | reverse complement strand
CAATTCAATAAACCATTCAAACATATTGCAGTGCCATGTAACACACCAGAAGGAAGAAAAAGCAAAGCTGGACTCACATTGAGAGCGTAAGTGATGGCGAGGCCGACCATACCGGCGCTGACGTCACCGCGGCCCACGACGGAGAAGATGGCTGCCACGAAAGTTATTAAATTTCCTATGAACTCAAGTCTCACACCCAGCCATCTGGAATGAGTTCATGACACTCTAAAATAATCTTTGTTTAATATGTGATACGATTTTTTTTTCTTTTTGCGAAATAATGAAGCTAGGATACACCATCTCTGCAATAATAACTTGAAGTTACTCTTCGAACTTGCATTAGGAATTAACGCGTTATTGACTAACCTGTTGCAAGCCAAGTTGGAAATATTGGCCTTAGTGGTGAGATCAACTCGCCTCTGAGATTCCGCCATAAAAGCATCCTCCATTTTAAAGGCACGGAGGGTCGCCACGCCTGAAATGCACAATAATAATATAATAATTAAAGAGAATCCTGTAGATAAAAAGGTATATTTCCGTCATCGTCACCACCATCCCCGTCATCCCCGTCACCGCCAGCAATAATCATCGGCAATATCTTCAACTACCAACATCCTCGTCACCACCACCATAATTCGGCCTTATACCTTGCACACTCTCCCCGAAGTGAGAGAAAATCGGAGACTTCGACACCGACTCGATCCTCCTGAGCTGCCGTGCGGATGAGATGTAGACGACCTGGATGAAGTAGTAGAAAACCATGATGGGCACGATCACCAGCCCCGCGAGAGGCGTTGACCCCACGAGTACGATGAGGGTCGTCGCTACCTGCAATGCGATTCGGGAAGTGATGAGCTTATTGTGGAAAGGCGAGAGAAAAAAAAGTAAAAGAAAAGAGTGCT
>NC_051404.1:4936799-4937746 GCF_015228065.2 Penaeus monodon | reverse complement strand
GGCAAAGCAGGAGAGTCCAGCCCCCATAAGCATCGGCAGGAGACTATCCAGCACGTCAACGTCTTTGCTGAAGCGGTTCATGATCCTGCCGCTCGGGTTGGTGTCGAAGAAGCTCATGGGCAGTCGGAGCACGTTGTCAAGAACGCGGTGGTGAATCCGGATTCCCGCTCGCATGCATCCGGTCCAGATCAAGAACGATCCCATGTAGTAGAAAAGAGCTGCGGGGATATTAGGTTAAGGGTATAGATGATTTCGACGAAAAGGCAATATTAACGATGCCTGGCGTAGAAGACAAGTAAATAACCAAAGGCATTTCGAATTTTGATGAAGCGAATGAATATAGAGCACACCAAAGTATTAGATACAGATATTGGATACAGATGTCGCATATTTGAAACACGACATTCTCGCTGATGCTAAACGGCGATTCTTTAAGGGAATTTGTACTCACACTGTCCTAAGCCGAAACCTCCGTAGCCAGCCAAAAATTGAGTTTTGTTGAATCCATCCTCGGTGGTATTGCTGGTGGCGTTGCTCATGATGTCGGTTACGTTATCAGTAATTTCATCGTCTTCCAGTGTTTTGGTGGACCACTGAGAGAGCCAGATGTTGCCTCCGGCCTGACAACCCTAAGAACAGCACCGTTGAAACGTCAGTACATAGGATTACGTTCCAAGTCTAATTGAAATGGTAATATGTAAGCGTGAATATCAATCGCCTCAGCGGCATGAAAAAAATATATATATATAAACATGAACTTTCACTTATCGTTAAAAGGGATTTCTTTTCTTACTTGGGCAACAGCGAAGAAAATGCAAGGAAGGATGGCAGGCAAGAGACCCATGGTTGCAGCGTAGAACTGGTACACCTTCCACTTCACCTGCGAAGGAACACTTGCGGTGAGACTTTGCTCTTTTCTTCTTGCATTATATATGGCGATAAACTTT
>NC_051404.1:4936629-4936742 GCF_015228065.2 Penaeus monodon | reverse complement strand
ACGTCCATCATCCTACCTTCCCGGTTTCGGACGTCTCCTCCTGCACGAGCGTTTTCCCGGCGGGTTCCTTCATATCTTTCATGGGGATCTTCTCGTGGTCGACGCTGGGTCTC
>NC_051404.1:4936272-4936604 GCF_015228065.2 Penaeus monodon | reverse complement strand
GGCTCAGTTTGGAGTCCTGCCTTAGGATACGGGAGACGCCCCTCCCTTCAGTGTCGCTCTCGCTCAAGCGGGTTCCGCTCCCGCAACTGCTGCCTCTCCTTCTGCGTCGGATACTGCCGATCCTACCGTGAGCACTGGGAGTTTAAACAAATGAAAGGTATCACAAAAGATTTTGTTGGCAGGTTAGTAGTGTTTATCGTCTGAATTACAGCGATGTTAACTGGCTATGTGCTCAACAAGTCATCATCAACTTATCTCAGCCTCGAAAAGAATCAGGTGGCTTATTTGCCATTACGCATTAAATCCTTTCTTGGACTTTACAGGAATCCGAT
>NC_051404.1:4935333-4936239 GCF_015228065.2 Penaeus monodon | reverse complement strand
CTGAAGGGTGATTAGGGAAACTCAGCCATAGTTTGAGTTCTTTACTGTTGTAAAATCTTGCGGTAACGGAACCGATGGCGTCCTTGGGAAGCAGAGGGGTGGGAAATGTCATAGTCATGTCAAAAGGAATGCAAGCTCCGAGGCCGGCCCAACTCGGCTTGGGTTAAGGCCGCAAGCCCCACTGTATGGGTTGAGAGCTGTAGGGTCTGCGGGTGATTTCCTATGCTTACATCGGTAACAATGTAAGCATGGCGAGGTCTGCCACGTGGGGACCACATTACAAGAGATTTAAGAACGCAGAAGACGAATAGGATGTACGGAAAGTCATGCCTGTATAATGACATGATTCTGCCCATGCAGTCGCTATGTACATCCACGTCGCCACATAAACCACGTTTTTTTACCGTGCGCCGGGAGTTGAGCTTTCCTGGGATCAAGGGAGGTTTCATTAGAACCCTTAGTTCTAGTCGTATAAAGGCCCCGTGACCTTAATCCAAACCGTGCTAGAGCCGGCCTAAGATCTGGCCCGGCTTTCGTCGTGACCAAAACGCTAGGTCCCGTACTTTCGCTTTTCCAAGGGCCTCACTGAGACTGGTGTTTCGTCAGTAAAGAAATCAAAACTATCGCTGTTTCCTTGACTACCCTCGAGATGATATAGAATTCCTCCAACAGTCCATGAGAGGTTCTTATATTAATGTATTTTATACAATATTATGAACAAAACTCCCCACGTTATCTCATTATTCACAGAAAGTAACATTCTTAACCTAAAGTCTTACCTTCCTTCTTCGACCTTGCTGTTCTGCCTCGCTAACTGACTAAGGAATTTCTGTCCCATAGGCGTGTCTTCTAGTTGGTCCACCAACTCATCAATGTCTAGAGAATAAAGGCAAAATCTTATTTCTT
>NC_051404.1:4933506-4933897 GCF_015228065.2 Penaeus monodon | reverse complement strand
CACTCCAAACCAAAATCATACCATCTTCGTCATCCTCTACTTCCTCCGCGTTGTTGATATGGTTGAGAAGGAACTGCGCGAAGTTGCCTCCTTTGGCCAGCAGCTGCGAGTACGTTCCGCGCTCCACCAAGCGGCCGTCCTGCATCACCACCACACTGTCGACGCGCGGGAGGTAGGCCAGCGCGTGCGTCACCAGGATGCGGGTCTGAGGGGCAAGGTATACGGATTTACAGATAGAAGGGACGTAACATTGCTGGAGGGCCAGACAATACAGGTATACCTACATACATGCTCAGCGCCCCTCCCTCATGTGTACATACGAATATAGACAGATAGAAAGACAGACGAATAGGTAAAATATATATGGCTGATTACAGGTACACCTACAGAC
>NC_051404.1:4931930-4933405 GCF_015228065.2 Penaeus monodon | reverse complement strand
GCACGTACATGTGTCTGTGAGCATGCGTATGCCCTTGTAGTGCAAACCATTCAAACCTGTATCTGAGAAGCACATAGAAGGATTTCTTTTGTAAACGCCTAAAATATATAAAAAAATCACTAGAAAAAGTACAGCGTCGATTCCAATTACCTTGCCGTTCATCAGCCCCTGAGGGCCGATGAGGCTGTCGAAGATGTGCCGGCCAACGTGCGCGTCGACGGCGCTGAGGGGGTCGTCGAGCAGGAAGATATCGGCGTCGCTGTAGGCTGCGCGCGCGAGAGCGATCCTCTGCTTCTGGCCGCCGCTCATGTTGACGCCCTAGACAAGGAGATAACTGGATTTTGCAATATCTGCGTTCGATTGCTCCTCGGTCTTTGATTAGTGTTTATCGTTTTTTTAAATATCATCCCTACTGTGCATGTCTATCTTTTGTCTTTATTTTTTACGATTTTCTACATGTGTTGTAGTCTTATCCATCACTTGCATGTATCTAAACGTAATCCCTTTTGCATTAGTGACTTATTCTGTATATTTTTTTTAATATTACACATTTTGCAAATCCAGTTAGTTACCTTCTCCCCAATTTCTGTCATGTCTCCGGCAGGGAGCATGTCGAGGTCAGGCTGGAGAGCGCAGGCAGAAATGACCTTCTGATACTTCTTCTCATCCACCGGCTGTCCCCACGTGATGTTGTCCTTCAGGCTCGCGTTCTGGAGCCATGCTTGTTGGGCGACATAAGCCACTTTGCCCTGGGAAAGATAAGGTCCTCAAATTGTAACTGGAAAAGTCTAAATGATTATCCATTTGCATGCATCTAAAATGAGATTTGCATGATGAAACACCATGTTTATTCCACCCTACTCACATTTACAGTCACGCGACCAGCATTCTTGGTCATCTCGCCCAAGAGTGCAGACACGAGAGAGCTCTTGCCTGCCCCAACTGATCCCACCACTGCCACCAACTGCCCCGGTTCCACCCTCAGATCCACATCACGCAGCACCCACGGCTCCTCGTCCTCCTTCACGCCCCATGTGAACTCCCCGCCACTCACCACCACGGCTGATTCTGAAAGGCGGGGAGGAATGGTGTTGTGGAGTTTGATACCTTCAGGTGAGACTCCTTGTGGTTCCCAAAGAAAAGAATCTAAACAATATATTGAACTGTTTTTCATTTATTTATCCATTCTGCTAATTTATAATCAAAAGAAAAAGGGGTGATTAAACAAATCTACTCTCAATATCGACATCCCTCTCCTCTAAACACGAACCTAAACCTTGGCAATAGAAGATTAAAATGATATTCATGATATGTAACATTCGTTCAGGACCAAACTCTGAATGTCCCTCATACCATGGCAGCACAAAAGCCACTACTCACTCTCCTTGTCATCACGGCTCACGGCTGAGGAGTCAATGACGTCAGACGACAGGAACCTCTCCATCCTCCTCAATGAAACTCTGGCCTTTTTTGAG